>NW_027211733.1:0-452387 GCF_022749685.1 Semicossyphus pulcher | reverse complement strand
ATGAAATCAGTTAAATGAAGATGAAATCAGTTAACGATGAAATCAGTTAACGATGAAATCAGTTAAATGAAGATGAAATCAGTTAACGATGAAATCAGTTAACGATGAAATCAATTAAATGAAGATGAAATCAGTTAACGATGAAATCAGTTAAATGAAGAATGAAATGAAATCAGTTAAATGAAGATGAAATCAGTTAACGATGAAATCAGTTAACGATGAAATCAGTTAAATGAAGATGAAATCAGTTAACGATGAAATCAGTTAACGATGAAATCAGTTAACGATGAAATCAGTTAAATGAAGATGAAATCAGTTAACGATGAAATCAGTTAAATGAAGATGAAATCAGTTAACGATGAAATCAGTTAAAGATGAAATCAGTTAACGATGAAATCAGTTAACGATGAAATCAGTTAACGATGAAATCAGTTAAATGAAGATGAAATCAGTTAACGATGAAATCAGTTAAATGAAGAATGAAAATGAAATCAGTTAAATGAAGATGAAATCAGTTAACGATGAAATCAGTTAACGATGAAATCAGTTAAATGAAGATGAAATCAGTTAACGATGAAATCAGTTAACGATGAAATCAGTTAAATGAAGATGAAATCAGTTAACGATGAAATCAGTTAACGATGAAATCAGTTAAATGAAGATGAAATCAGTTAACGATGAAATCAGTTAACGATGAAATCAGTTAACGATGAAATCAGTTAAATGAAGATGAAATCAGTTAACGATGAAATCAGTTAACGATGAAATCAGTTAAATGAAGAATGAAAATGAAATCAGTTAAATGAAGATGAAATCAGTTAACGATGAAATCAGTTAACGATGAAATCAGTTAAATGAAGATGAAATCAGTTAACGATGAAATCAGTTAACGATGAAATCAGTTAACGATGAAATCAATTAAATGAAGATGAAATCAGTTAACGATGAAATCAGTTAAATGAAGATGAAATCAGTTAACGATGAAATCAGTTAAAGATGAAATCAGTTAACGATGAAATCAGTTAACGATGAAATCAGTTAACGATGAAATCAGTTAAATGAAGATGAAATCAGTTAACGATGAAATCAGTTAAATGAAGAATGAAAATGAAATCAGTTAAATGAAGATGAAATCAGTTAACGATGAAATCAGTTAACGATGAAATCAGTTAAATGAAGATGAAATCAGTTAACGATGAAATCAGTTAACAATGAAATCAGTTAAATGAAGATGAAATCAGTTAACGATGAAATCAGTTAACGATGAAATCAGTTAAATGAAGATGAAATCAGTTAAAGATGAAATCAGTTAACGATGAAATCAGTTAACGATGAAATCAGTTAAATGAAGATGAAATCAGTTAACGATGAAATCAGTTAACGATGAAATCAGTTAACGATGAAATCAGTTAAATGAAGATGAAATCAGTTAACGATGAAATCAGTTAACGATGAAATCAGTTAAATGAAGAATGAAGATGAAATCAGTTAACGATGAAATCAGTTAAATGAAGATGAAATCAGTTAACGATGAAATCAGTTAACGATGAAATCAGTTAACGATGAAATCAGTTAAATGAAGATGAAATCAGTTAACGATGAAATCAGTTAAATGAAGAATGAATAAGATGAAATCAGTTAACGATGAAATCAATTAACGATGAAATCAGTTAACGATGAAATCAGTTAAATGAAGATGAAATCAGTTAACGATGAAATCAGTTAACGATGAAATCAGTTAAATGAAGAATGAAAATGAAATCAGTTAACGATGAAATCAATTAACGATGAAATCAGTTAACGATGAAATCAGTTAAATGAAGATGAAATCAGTTAACGATGAAATCAGTTAACGATGAAATCAGTTAAATGAAGATGAAATCAGTTAACGATGAAATCAGTTAACGATGAAATCAGTTAACGATGAAATCAGTTAACGATGAAATCAGTTAAATGAAGATGAAATCAGTTAACGATGAAATCAGTTAACGATGAAATCAGTTAAATGAAGATGAAATCAGTTAACGATGAAATCAGTTAAAGATGAAATCAGTTAACGATGAAATCAGTTAACGATGAAATCAGTTAACGATGAAATCAGTTAAATGAAGATGAAATCAGTTAACGATGAAATCAGTTAAATGAAGAATGAAAATGAAATCAGTTAAATGAAGATGAAATCAGTTAACGATGAAATCAGTTAACGATGAAATCAGTTAAATGAAGATGAAATCAGTTAACGATGAAATCAGTTAACGATGAAATCAGTTAAATGAAGATGAAATCAGTTAACGATGAAATCAGTTAACGATGAAATCAGTTAAATGAAGATGAAATCAGTTAAAGATGAAATCAGTTAACGATGAAATCAGTTAACGATGAAATCAGTTAAATGAAGATGAAATCAGTTAACGATGAAATCAGTTAACGATGAAATCAGTTAAATGAAGAATGAAATGAAATCAGTTAAATGAAGATGAAATCAGTTAACGATGAAATCAGTTAACGATGAAATCAGTTAAATGAAGATGAAATCAGTTAACGATGAAATCAGTTAACGATGAAATCAGTTAACGATGAAATCAATTAAATGAAGATGAAATCAGTTAACGATGAAATCAGTTAAATGAAGATGAAATCAGTTAACGATGAAATCAGTTAAAGATGAAATCAGTTAACGATGAAATCAGTTAACGATGAAATCAGTTAACGATGAAATCAGTTAAATGAAGATGAAATCAGTTAACGATGAAATCAGTTAAATGAAGAATGAAAATGAAATCAGTTAAATGAAGATGAAATCAGTTAACGATGAAATCAGTTAACGATGAAATCAGTTAAATGAAGATGAAATCAGTTAACGATGAAATCAGTTAACAGATGAAATCAGTTAAATGAAGATGAAATCAGTTAACGATGAAATCAGTTAACGATGAAATCAGTTAAATGAAGATGAAATCAGTTAAAGATGAAATCAGTTAACGATGAAATCAGTTAACGATGAAATCAGTTAAATGAAGATGAAATCAGTTAACGATGAAATCAGTTAACGATGAAATCAGTTAACGATGAAATCAGTTAAATGAAGATGAAATCAGTTAACGATGAAATCAGTTAAAGATGAAATCAGTTAAATGAAGAATGAAGATGAAATCAGTTAACGATGAAATCAGTTAAATGAAGATGAAATCAGTTAACGATGAAATCAGTTAACGATGAAATCAGTTAACGATGAAATCAGTTAAATGAAGATGAAATCAGTTAACGATGAAATCAGTTAAATGAAGAATGAAGATGAAATCAGTTAACGATGAAATCAATTAACGATGAAATCAGTTAACGATGAAATCAGTTAAATGAAGATGAAATCAGTTAACGATGAAATCAGTTAACGATGAAATCAGTTAAATGAAGAATGAAAATGAAATCAGTTAACGATGAAATCAATTAACGATGAAATCAGTTAACGATGAAATCAGTTAAATGAAGATGAAATCAGTTAACGATGAAATCAGTTAACGATGAAATCAGTTAAATGAAGATGAAATCAGTTAACGATGAAATCAGTTAACGATGAAATCAGTTAACGATGAAATCAGTTAAATGAAGATGAAATCAGTTAACGATGAAATCAGTTAACGATGAAATCAGTTAACGATGAAATCAATTAAATGAAGATGAAATCAGTTAACGATGAAATCAGTTAAATGAAGAATGAAAATGAAATCAGTTAAATGAAGATGAAATCAGTTAACGATGAAATCAGTTAACGATGAAATCAGTTAAATGAAGATGAAATCAGTTAACGATGAAATCAGTTAACGATGAAATCAGTTAACGATGAAATCAATTAAATGAAGATGAAATCAGTTAACGATGAAATCAGTTAAATGAAGATGAAATCAGTTAACGATGAAATCAGTTAAAGATGAAATCAGTTAACGATGAAATCAGTTAACGATGAAATCAGTTAACGATGAAATCAGTTAAATGAAGATGAAATCAGTTAACGATGAAATCAGTTAAATGAAGAATGAACATGAAATCAGTTAAATGAAGATGAAATCAGTTAACGATGAAATCAGTTAACGATGAAATCAGTTAACGATGAAATCAGTTAAATGAAGATGAAATCAGTTAACGATGAAATCAGTTAACGATGAAATCAGTTAAATGAAGATGAAATCAGTTAACGATGAAATCAGTTAACGATGAAATCAGTTAACGATGAAATCAGTTAAATGAAGATGAAATCAGTTAACGATGAAATCAGTTAACGATGAAATCAGTTAAATGAAGATGAAATCAGTTAACGATGAAATCAGTTAACGATGAAATCAGTTAAATGAAGATGAAATCAGTTAACGATGAAATCAGTTAACGATGAAATCAGTTAACGATGAAATCAATTAAATGAAGATGAAATCAGTTAACGATGAAATCAGTTAAATGAAGATGAAATCAGTTAACGATGAAATCAGTTAACATGAAATCAGTTAAATGAAGATGAAATCAGTTAACGATGAAATCAAGTTAACGATGAAATCAGTTAACGATGAAATCAGTTAACGATGAAATCAGTTAAATGAAGATGAAATCAGTTAACGATGAAATCAGTTAACGATGAAATCAGTTAAATGAAGATGAAATCAGTTAACGATGAAATCAGTTAACGATGAAATCAGTTAAATGAAGAATGAAATGAAATCAGTTAACGATGAAATCAATTAACGATGAAATCAGTTAACGATGAAATCAGTTAAATGAAGATGAAATCAGTTAACGATGAAATCAGTTAAATGAAGAATGAAAATGAAATCAGTTAAATGAAGATGAAATCAGTTAACGATGAAATCAGTTAATGAAGAATGAAAATGAAATCAGTTAAATGAAGATGAAATCAGTTAACGATGAAATCAGTTAAATGAAGATGAAATCAGTTAACGATGAAATCAGTTAACGATGAAATCAATTAAATGAAGATGAAATCAGTTAACGATGAAATCAGTTAAATGAAGAATGAAAATGAAATCAGTTAAATGAAGATGAAATCAGTTAACGATGAAATCAGTTAACGATGAAATCAGTTAAATGAAGATGAAATCAGTTAACGATGAAATCAGTTAACGATGAAATCAGTTAACGATGAAATCAATTAAATGAAGATGAAATCAGTTAACGATGAAATCAGTTAAATGAAGATGAAATCAGTTAACGATGAAATCAGTTAAAGATGAAATCAGTTAACGATGAAATCAGTTAACGATGAAATCAGTTAACGATGAAATCAGTTAAATGAAGATGAAATCAGTTAACGATGAAATCAGTTAATGAAGAATGAAATGAAATCAGTTAAATGAAGATGAAATCAGTTAACGATGAAATCAGTTAACGATGAAATCAGTTAACGATGAAATCAGTTAACGATGAAATCAGTTAAATGAAGATGAAATCAGTTAACGATGAAATCAGTTAAAGATGAAATCAGTTAAATGAAGAATGAAGATGAAATCAGTTAACGATGAAATCAGTTAAATGAAGATGAAATCAGTTAACGATGAAATCAGTTAAGATGAAATCAGTTAACGATGAAATCAGTTAAATGAGATGAAATCAGTTAACGATGAAATCAGTTAAATGAAGAATGAAGATGAAATCAGTTAACGATGAAATCAGTTAACGATGAAATCAGTTAACGATGAAATCAGTTAAATGAAGATGAAATCAGTTAACGATGAAATCAGTTAACGATGAAATCAGTTAAAATGAAGAATGAAATGAAATCAGTTAACGATGAAATCAGTTAACGATGAAATCAGTTAACGATGAAATCAGTTAAATGAAGATGAAATCAGTTAACGATGAAATCAGTTAACGATGAAATCAGTTAAATGAAGATGAAATCAGTTAACGATGAAATCAGTTAACGATGAAATCAGTTAACGATGAAATCAGTTAAATGAAGATGAAATCAGTTAACGATGAAATCAGTTAACGATGAAATCAGTTAACGATGAAATCAATTAAATGAAGATGAAATCAGTTAACGATGAAATCAGTTAAATGAAGATGAAATCAGTTAACGATGAAATCAGTTAAAGATGAAATCAGTTAACGATGAAATCAGTTAAATGAAGATGAAATCAGTTAACGATGAAATCAGTTAAATGAAGAATGAAGATGAAATCAGTTAACGATGAAATCAATTAACGATGAAATCAGTTAACGATGAAATCAGTTAAATGAAGATGAAATCAGTTAACGATGAAATCAGTTAACGATGAAATCAGTTAAATGAAGAATGAAAATGAAATCAGTTAACGATGAAATCAATTAACGATGAAATCAGTTAACGATGAAATCAGTTAAATGAAGATGAAATCAGTTAACGATGAAATCAGTTAACGATGAAATCAGTTAAATGAAGATGAAATCAGTTAACGATGAAATCAGTTAACGATGAAATCAGTTAAATGAAGATGAAATCAGTTAACGATGAAATCAGTTAACGATGAAATCAGTTAACGATGAAATCAATTAAATGAAGATGAAATCAGTTAACGATGAAATCAGTTAAATGAAGAATGAAAATGAAATCAGTTAAATGAAGATGAAATCAGTTAACGATGAAATCAGTTAACGATGAAATCAGTTAAATGAAGATGAAATCAGTTAACGATGAAATCAGTTAACGATGAAATCAGTTAACGATGAAATCAATTAAATGAAGATGAAATCAGTTAACGATGAAATCAGTTAACGATGAAATCAGTTAAATGAAGATGAAATCAGTTAACGATGAAATCAGTTAAATGAAGAATGAAGATGAAATCAGTTAACGATGAAATCAATTAACGATGAAATCAGTTAACGATGAAATCAGTTAAATGAAGAATGAAAATGAAATCAGTTAAATGAAGATGAAATCAGTTAACGATGAAATCAGTTAAATGAAGAATGAAAATGAAATCAGTTAAATGAAGATGAAATCAGTTAACGATGAAATCAGTTAAATGAAGATGAAATCAGTTAACGATGAAATCAGTTAACGATGAAATCAATTAAATGAAGATGAAATCAGTTAACGATGAAATCAGTTAAATGAAGAATGAAAATGAAATCAGTTAAATGAAGATGAAATCAGTTAACGATGAAATCAGTTAACGATGAAATCAGTTAAATGAAGATGAAATCAGTTAACGATGAAATCAGTTAACGATGAAATCAGTTAACGATGAAATCAATTAAATGAAGATGAAATCAGTTAACGATGAAATCAGTTAAATGAAGATGAAATCAGTTAACGATGAAATCAGTTAAAGATGAAATCAGTTAACGATGAAATCAGTTAACGATGAAATCAGTTAAATGAAGATGAAATCAGTTAACGATGAAATCAGTTAAATGAAGAATGAAAATGAAATCAGTTAAATGAAGATGAAATCAGTTAACGATGAAATCAGTTAACGATGAAATCAGTTAACGATGAAATCAGTTAAATGAAGATGAAATCAGTTAACGATGAAATCAGTTAACAATGAAATCAGTTAAATGAAGATGAAATCAGTTAACGATGAAATCAGTTAACGATGAAATCAGTTAACGATGAAATCAGTTAAATGAAGATGAAATCAGTTAAAGATGAAATCAGTTAACGATGAAATCAGTTAAATGAAGATGAAATCAGTTAACGATGAAATCAGTTAACGATGAAATCAGTTAAATGAAGAATGAAAATGAAATCAGTTAACGATGAAATCAATTAACGATGAAATCAGTTAACGATGAAATCAGTTAAATGAAGATGAAATCAGTTAACGATGAAATCAGTTAACGATGAAATCAGTTAAATGAAGATGAAATCAGTTAACGATGAAATCAGTTAACGATGAAATCAGTTAACGATGAAATCAGTTAAATGAAGATGAAATCAGTTAACGATGAAATCAGTTAACGATGAAATCAGTTAACGATGAAATCAATTAAATGAAGATGAAATCAGTTAACGATGAAATCAGTTAAATGAAGAATGAAAATGAAATCAGTTAACGATGAAATCAATTAACGATGAAATCAGTTAACGATGAAATCAGTTAAATGAAGATGAAATCAGTTAACGATGAAATCAGTTAACGATGAAATCAGTTAAATGAAGATGAAATCAGTTAACGATGAAATCAGTTAACGATGAAATCAGTTAACGATGAAATCAGTTAAATGAAGATGAAATCAGTTAACGATGAAATCAGTTAACGATGAAATCAGTTAACGATGAAATCAATTAAATGAAGATGAAATCAGTTAACGATGAAATCAGTTAAATGAAGATGAAATCAGTTAACGATGAAATCAGTTAAAGATGAAATCAGTTAACGATGAAATCAGTTAAATGAAGATGAAATCAGTTAACGATGAAATCAGTTAAATGAAGAATGAAGATGAAATCAGTTAACGATGAAATCAATTAACGATGAAATCAGTTAACGATGAAATCAGTTAAATGAAGATGAAATCAGTTAACGATGAAATCAGTTAACGATGAAATCAGTTAAATGAAGAATGAAAATGAAATCAGTTAACGATGAAATCAATTAACGATGAAATCAGTTAACGATGAAATCAGTTAAATGAAGATGAAATCAGTTAACGATGAAATCAGTTAACGATGAAATCAGTTAAATGAAGATGAAATCAGTTAACGATGAAATCAGTTAACGATGAAATCAGTTAACGATGAAATCAGTTAAATGAAGATGAAATCAGTTAACGATGAAATCAGTTAACGATGAAATCAGTTAACGATGAAATCAATTAAATGAAGATGAAATCAGTTAACGATGAAATCAGTTAAATGAAGAATGAAAATGAAATCAGTTAAATGAAGATGAAATCAGTTAACGATGAAATCAGTTAACGATGAAATCAGTTAAATGAAGATGAAATCAGTTAACGATGAAATCAGTTAACGATGAAATCAGTTAACGATGAAATCAATTAAATGAAGATGAAATCAGTTAACGATGAAATCAGTTAACGATGAAATCAGTTAAATGAAGATGAAATCAGTTAACGATGAAATCAGTTAAATGAAGAATGAAGATGAAATCAGTTAACGATGAAATCAATTAACGATGAAATCAGTTAACGATGAAATCAGTTAAATGAAGAATGAAAATGAAATCAGTTAAATGAAGATGAAATCAGTTAACGATGAAATCAGTTAAATGAAGAATGAAAATGAAATCAGTTAAATGAAGATGAAATCAGTTAACGATGAAATCAGTTAAATGAAGATGAAATCAGTTAACGATGAAATCAGTTAACGATGAAATCAATTAAATGAAGATGAAATCAGTTAACGATGAAATCAGTTAAATGAAGAATGAAAATGAAATCAGTTAAATGAAGATGAAATCAGTTAACGATGAAATCAGTTAACGATGAAATCAGTTAAATGAAGATGAAATCAGTTAACGATGAAATCAGTTAACGATGAAATCAGTTAACGATGAAATCAATTAAATGAAGATGAAATCAGTTAACGATGAAATCAGTTAAATGAAGATGAAATCAGTTAACGATGAAATCAGTTAAAGATGAAATCAGTTAACGATGAAATCAGTTAACGATGAAATCAGTTAAATGAAGATGAAATCAGTTAACGATGAAATCAGTTAAATGAAGAATGAAAATGAAATCAGTTAAATGAAGATGAAATCAGTTAACGATGAAATCAGTTAACGATGAAATCAGTTAACGATGAAATCAGTTAAATGAAGATGAAATCAGTTAACGATGAAATCAGTTAACAATGAAATCAGTTAAATGAAGATGAAATCAGTTAACGATGAAATCAGTTAACGATGAAATCAGTTAACGATGAAATCAGTTAAATGAAGATGAAATCAGTTAAAGATGAAATCAGTTAACGATGAAATCAGTTAAATGAAGATGAAATCAGTTAACGATGAAATCAGTTAACGATGAAATCAGTTAAATGAAGAATGAAAATGAAATCAGTTAACGATGAAATCAATTAACGATGAAATCAGTTAACGATGAAATCAGTTAAATGAAGATGAAATCAGTTAACGATGAAATCAGTTAACGATGAAATCAGTTAAATGAAGATGAAATCAGTTAACGATGAAATCAGTTAACGATGAAATCAGTTAACGATGAAATCAGTTAAATGAAGATGAAATCAGTTAACGATGAAATCAGTTAACGATGAAATCAGTTAACGATGAAATCAATTAAATGAAGATGAAATCAGTTAACGATGAAATCAGTTAAATGAAGAATGAAAATGAAATCAGTTAAATGAAGATGAAATCAGTTAACGATGAAATCAGTTAACGATGAAATCAGTTAAATGAAGATGAAATCAGTTAACGATGAAATCAGTTAACGATGAAATCAGTTAACGATGAAATCAATTAAATGAAGATGAAATCAGTTAACGATGAAATCAGTTAACGATGAAATCAGTTAAATGAAGATGAAATCAGTTAACGATGAAATCAGTTAAATGAAGAATGAAGATGAAATCAGTTAACGATGAAATCAATTAACGATGAAATCAGTTAACGATGAAATCAGTTAAATGAAGAATGAAAATGAAATCAGTTAAATGAAGATGAAATCAGTTAACGATGAAATCAGTTAAATGAAGAATGAAAATGAAATCAGTTAAATGAAGATGAAATCAGTTAACGATGAAATCAGTTAAATGAAGATGAAATCAGTTAACGATGAAATCAGTTAACGATGAAATCAATTAAATGAAGATGAAATCAGTTAACGATGAAATCAGTTAAATGAAGAATGAAAATGAAATCAGTTAAATGAAGATGAAATCAGTTAACGATGAAATCAGTTAACGATGAAATCAGTTAAATGAAGATGAAATCAGTTAACGATGAAATCAGTTAACGATGAAATCAGTTAACGATGAAATCAATTAAATGAAGATGAAATCAGTTAACGATGAAATCAGTTAAATGAAGATGAAATCAGTTAACGATGAAATCAGTTAAAGATGAAATCAGTTAACGATGAAATCAGTTAACGATGAAATCAGTTAACGATGAAATCAGTTAAATGAAGATGAAATCAGTTAACGATGAAATCAGTTAAATGAAGAATGAAAATGAAATCAGTTAAATGAAGATGAAATCAGTTAACGATGAAATCAGTTAACGATGAAATCAGTTAACGATGAAATCAGTTAAATGAAGATGAAATCAGTTAACGATGAAATCAGTTAACAATGAAATCAGTTAAATGAAGATGAAATCAGTTAACGATGAAATCAGTTAACGATGAAATCAGTTAACGATGAAATCAGTTAAATGAAGATGAAATCAGTTAAAGATGAAATCAGTTAACGATGAAATCAGTTAACGATGAAATCAGTTAAATGAAGATGAAATCAGTTAACGATGAAATCAGTTAAAGATGAAATCAGTTAAATGAAGAATGAAGATGAAATCAGTTAACGATGAAATCAGTTAAATGAAGATGAAATCAGTTAACGATGAAATCAATTAACGATGAAATCAGTTAACGATGAAATCAATTAACGATGAAATCAGTTAAATGAAGATGAAATCAGTTAACGATGAAATCAGTTAAAGATGAAATCAGTTAAATGAAGAATGAAGATGAAATCAGTTAACGATGAAATCAGTTAAATGAAGATGAAATCAGTTAACGATGAAATCAGTTAAAGATGAAATCAGTTAACGATGAAATCAGTTAAATGAAGATGAAATCAGTTAACGATGAAATCAGTTAAATGAAGAATGAAGATGAAATCAGTTAACGATGAAATCAATTAACGATGAAATCAGTTAACGATGAAATCAGTTAAATGAAGATGAAATCAGTTAACGATGAAATCAGTTAACGATGAAATCAGTTAAATGAAGAATGAAAATGAAATCAGTTAACGATGAAATCAATTAACGATGAAATCAGTTAACGATGAAATCAGTTAAATGAAGATGAAATCAGTTAACGATGAAATCAGTTAACGATGAAATCAGTTAAATGAAGATGAAATCAGTTAACGATGAAATCAGTTAACGATGAAATCAGTTAACGATGAAATCAGTTAACGATGAAATCAGTTAAATGAAGATGAAATCAGTTAAAGATGAAATCAGTTAACGATGAAATCAGTTAACGATGAAATCAGTTAAATGAAGATGAAATCAGTTAACGATGAAATCAGTTAAAGATGAAATCAGTTAAATGAAGAATGAAGATGAAATCAGTTAACGATGAAATCAGTTAAATGAAGATGAAATCAGTTAACGATGAAATCAATTAACGATGAAATCAGTTAACGATGAAATCAATTAACGATGAAATCAGTTAAATGAAGATGAAATCAGTTAACGATGAAATCAGTTAAAGATGAAATCAGTTAAATGAAGAATGAAGATGAAATCAGTTAACGATGAAATCAGTTAAATGAAGATGAAATCAGTTAACGATGAAATCAGTTAAAGATGAAATCAGTTAACGATGAAATCAGTTAAATGAAGATGAAATCAGTTAACGATGAAATCAGTTAAATGAAGAATGAAGATGAAATCAGTTAACGATGAAATCAATTAACGATGAAATCAGTTAACGATGAAATCAGTTAAATGAAGATGAAATCAGTTAACGATGAAATCAGTTAACGATGAAATCAGTTAAATGAAGAATGAAAATGAAATCAGTTAACGATGAAATCAATTAACGATGAAATCAGTTAACGATGAAATCAGTTAAATGAAGATGAAATCAGTTAACGATGAAATCAGTTAACGATGAAATCAGTTAAATGAAGATGAAATCAGTTAACGATGAAATCAGTTAACGATGAAATCAGTTAAATGAAGATGAAATCAGTTAACGATGAAATCAGTTAACGATGAAATCAGTTAACGATGAAATCAATTAAATGAAGATGAAATCAGTTAACGATGAAATCAGTTAAATGAAGAATGAAAATGAAATCAGTTAAATGAAGATGAAATCAGTTAACGATGAAATCAGTTAACGATGAAATCAGTTAAATGAAGATGAAATCAGTTAACGATGAAATCAGTTAACGATGAAATCAGTTAACGATGAAATCAATTAAATGAAGATGAAATCAGTTAACGATGAAATCAGTTAAATGAAGATGAAATCAGTTAACGATGAAATCAGTTAACGATGAAATCAGTTAACGATGAAATCAGTTAACGATGAAATCAGTTAAATGAAGATGAAATCAGTTAACGATGAAATCAGTTAAATGAAGAATGAAAATGAAATCAGTTAAATGAAGATGAAATCAGTTAACGATGAAATCAGTTAACGATGAAATCAGTTAACGATGAAATCAGTTAAATGAAGATGAAATCAGTTAACGATGAAATCAGTTAACAATGAAATCAGTTAAATGAAGATGAAATCAGTTAACGATGAAATCAGTTAACGATGAAATCAGTTAAATGAAGATGAAATCAGTTAACAATGAAATCAGTTAAATGAAGATGAAATCAGTTAACGATGAAATCAGTTAACGATGAAATCAGTTAACGATGAAATCAGTTAACAATGAAATCAGTTAAATGAAGATGAAATCAGTTAACGATGAAATCAGTTAACGATGAAATCAGTTAACGATGAAATCAGTTAACGATGAAATCAGTTAAATGAAGATGAAATCAGTTAACGATGAAATCAGTTAACGATGAAATCAGTTAAATGAAGATGAAATCAGTTAACGATGAAATCAGTTAACGATGAAATCAGTTAAATGAAGATGAAATCAGTTAACGATGAAATCAGTTAACGATGAAATCAGTTAACGATGAAATCAATTAAATGAAGATGAAATCAGTTAACGATGAAATCAGTTAAATGAAGATGAAATCAGTTAACGATGAAATCAGTTAAAGATGAAATCAGTTAACGATGAAATCAGTTAACGATGAAATCAGTTAACGATGAAATCAGTTAAATGAAGATGAAATCAGTTAACGATGAAATCAGTTAAATGAAGAATGAAAATGAAATCAGTTAAATGAAGATGAAATCAGTTAACGATGAAATCAGTTAACGATGAAATCAGTTAACGATGAAATCAGTTAAATGAAGAATGAAAATGAAATCAGTTAACGATGAAATCAATTAACGATGAAATCAGTTAACGATGAAATCAGTTAAATGAAGATGAAATCAGTTAACGATGAAATCAGTTAACGATGAAATCAGTTAAATGAAGATGAAATCAGTTAACGATGAAATCAGTTAACGATGAAATCAGTTAACGATGAAATCAGTTAAATGAAGATGAAATCAGTTAACGATGAAATCAGTTAACGATGAAATCAGTTAACGATGAAATCAATTAAATGAAGATGAAATCAGTTAACGATGAAATCAGTTAAATGAAGAATGAAAATGAAATCAGTTAAATGAAGATGAAATCAGTTAACGATGAAATCAGTTAAATGAAGATGAAATCAGTTAACGATGAAATCAGTTAACGATGAAATCAGTTAACGATGAAATCAATTAAATGAAGATGAAATCAGTTAACGATGAAATCAGTTAAATGAAGATGAAATCAGTTAACGATGAAATCAGTTAAAGATGAAATCAGTTAACGATGAAATCAGTTAACGATGAAATCAGTTAAATGAAGATGAAATCAGTTAACGATGAAATCAGTTAAAAGAAGAATGAAAATGAAATCAGTTAAATGAAGATGAAATCAGTTAACGATGAAATCAGTTAACGATGAAATCAGTTAACGATGAAATCAGTTAAATGAAGATAAAATCAGTTAACGATGAAATCAGTTAACAATGAAATCAGTTAAATGAAGATGAAATCAGTTAACGATGAAATCAGTTAACGATGAAATCAGTTAAATGAAGATGAAATCAGTTAACGATGAAATCAGTTAACGATGAAATCAGTTAAATGAAGATGAAATCAGTTAACGATGAAATCAGTTAACGATGAAATCAGTTAAATGAAGATGAAATCAGTTAACGATGAAATCAGTTAACGATGAAATCAGTTAAATGAAGATGAAATCAGTTAACGATGAAATCAGTTAAATGAAGAATGAAGATGAAATCAGTTAACGATGAAATCAATTAACGATGAAATCAGTTAACGATGAAATCAGTTAAATGAAGATGAAATCAGTTAACGATGAAATCAGTTAACGATGAAATCAGTTAAATGAAGAATGAAAATGAAATCAGTTAACGATGAAATCAGTTAACGATGAAATCAGTTAACGATGAAATCAGTTAACGATGAAATCAGTTAAATGAAGATGAAATCAGTTAACGATGAAATCAGTTAACGATGAAATCAGTTAAATGAAGATGAAATCAGTTAACGATGAAATCAGTTAACGATGAAATCAGTTAACGATGAAATCAATTAAATGAAGATGAAATCAGTTAACGATGAAATCAGTTAACGATGAAATCAGTTAAATGAAGATGAAATCAGTTAAATGAAGATGAAATCAGTTAACGATGAAATCAGTTAACGATGAAATCAGTTAAATGAAGATGAAATCAGTTAAAGATGAAATCAGTTAACGATGAAATCAGTTAACGATGAAATCAGTTAAATGAAGATGAAATCAGTTAACGATGAAATCAGTTAACGACGAAATCAATTAACGATGAAATCAGTTAAATGAAGATGAAATCAGTTAACGATGAAATCAGTTAAAGATGAAATCAGTTAAATGAAGAATGAAGATGAAATCAGTTAACGATGAAATCAGTTAAATGAAGATGAAATCAGTTAACGATGAAATCAATTAACGATGAAATCAGTTAAATGAAGATGAAATCAGTTAACGATGAAATCAGTTAAATGAAGATGAAATCAGTTAACGATGAAATCAGTTAAAGATGAAATCAGTTAAATGAAGAATGAAGATGAAATCAGTTAACGATGAAATCAGTTAAATGAAGATGAAATCAGTTAACGATGAAATCAATTAACGATGAAATCAGTTAACGATGAAATCAATTAACGATGAAATCAGTTAAATGAAGATGAAATCAGTTAACGATGAAATCAGTTAAAGATGAAATCAGTTAAATGAAGAATGAAGATGAAATCAGTTAACGATGAAATCAGTTAAATGAAGATGAAATCAGTTAACGATGAAATCAATTAACGATGAAATCAGTTAACGATGAAATCAATTAACGATGAAATCAGTTAAATGAAGATGAAATCAGTTAACGATGAAATCAGTTAAAGATGAAATCAGTTAAATGAAGAATGAAGATGAAATCAGTTAACGATGAAATCAGTTAAATGAAGATGAAATCAGTTAACGATGAAATCAGTTAACGATGAAATCAGTTAAATGAAGATGAAATCAGTTAACGATGAAATCAGTTAAATGAAGAATGAAGATGAAATCAGTTAACGATGAAATCAATTAACGATGAAATCAGTTAACGATGAAATCAGTTAAATGAAGATGAAATCAGTTAACGATGAAATCAGTTAACGATGAAATCAGTTAAATGAAGAATGAAAATGAAATCAGTTAACGATGAAATCAATTAACGATGAAATCAGTTAACGATGAAATCAGTTAAATGAAGATGAAATCAGTTAACGATGAATTCAGTTAACGATGAAATCAGTTAACGATGAAATCAGTTAAATGAAGATGAAATCAGTTAACGATGAAATCAGTTAACGATGAAATCAGTTAACGATGAAATCAATTAAATGAAGATGAAATCAGTTAACGATGAAATCAGTTAAATGAAGAATGAAAATGAAATCAGTTAAATGAAGATGAAATCAGTTAACGATGAAATCAGTTAACGATGAAATCAGTTAAATGAAGATGAAATCAGTTAACGATGAAATCAGTTAACGATGAAATCAGTTAACGATGAAATCAATTAAATGAAGATGAAATCAGTTAACGATGAAATCAGTTAAATGAAGATGAAATCAGTTAACGATGAAATCAGTTAAAGATGAAATCAGTTAACGATGAAATCAGTTAACGATGAAATCAGTTAACGATGAAATCAGTTAAATGAAGATGAAATCAGTTAACGATGAAATCAGTTAAATGAAGAATGAAAATGAAATCAGTTAAATGAAGATGAAATCAGTTAACGATGAAATCAGTTAACGATGAAATCAGTTAACGATGAAATCAGTTAAATGAAGATGAAATCAGTTAACGATGAAATCAGTTAACGATGAAATCAGTTAACGATGAAATCAGTTAAATGAAGATGAAATCAGTTAACGATGAAATCAGTTAACGATGAAATCAGTTAACGATGAAATCAGTTAACGATGAAATCAGTTAAATGAAGATGAAATCAGTTAACGATGAAATCAGTTAACGATGAAATCAGTTAAATGAAGATGAAATCAGTTAACGATGAAATCAGTTAACGATGAAATCAGTTAACGATGAAATCAGTTAAATGAAGATGAAATCAGTTAACGATGAAATCAGTTAAATGAAGAATGAAAATGAAATCAGTTAAATGAAGATGAAATCAGTTAACGATGAAATCAGTTAACGATGAAATCAGTTAACGATGAAATCAGTTAAATGAAGAATGAAAATGAAATCAGTTAACGATGAAATCAATTAACGATGAAATCAGTTAACGATGAAATCAGTTAAATGAAGATGAAATCAGTTAACGATGAAATCAGTTAACGATGAAATCAGTTAAATGAAGATGAAATCAGTTAACGATGAAATCAGTTAACGATGAAATCAATTAAATGAAGATGAAATCAGTTAACGATGAAATCAGTTAAATGAAGAATGAAAATGAAATCAGTTAAATGAAGATGAAATCAGTTAACGATGAAATCAGTTAACGATGAAATCAATTAAATGAAGATGAAATCAGTTAACGATGAAATCAGTTAAATGAAGATGAAATCAGTTAACGATGAAATCAGTTAACGATGAAATCAGTTAACGATGAAATCAGTTAACGATGAAATCAGTTAAATGAAGATGAAATCAGTTAACGATGAAATCAGTTAAATGAAGAATGAAAATGAAATCAGTTAAATGAAGATGAAATCAGTTAACGATGAAATCAGTTAACGATGAAATCAGTTAACGATGAAATCAGTTAAATGAAGATGAAATCAGTTAACGATGAAATCAGTTAACGATGAAATCAGTTAAATGAAGATGAAATCAGTTAAATGAAGAATGAAAATGAAATCAGTTAAATGAAGATGAAATCAGTTAACGATGAAATCAGTTAACGATGAAATCAGTTAAATGAAGAATGAAGATGAAATCAGTTAACGATGAAATCAATTAACGATGAAATCAGTTAACGATGAAATCAGTTAAATGAAGATGAAATCAGTTAACGATGAAATCAGTTAACGATGAAATCAGTTAAATGAAGAATGAAAATGAAATCAGTTAACGATGAAATCAATTAACGATGAAATCAGTTAACGATGAAATCAGTTAAATGAAGATGAAATCAGTTAACGATGAAATCAGTTAACGATGAAATCAGTTAAATGAAGATGAAATCAGTTAACGATGAAATCAGTTAACGATGAAATCAGTTAACGATGAAATCAGTTAAATGAAGATGAAATCAGTTAACGATGAAATCAGTTAACGATGAAATCAGTTAACGATGAAATCAATTAAATGAAGATGAAATCAGTTAACGATGAAATCAGTTAAATGAAGAATGAAAATGAAATCAGTTAAATGAAGATGAAATCAGTTAACGATGAAATCAGTTAACGATGAAATCAGTTAAATGAAGATGAAATCAGTTAACGATGAAATCAGTTAACGATGAAATCAGTTAACGATGAAATCAATTAAATGAAGATGAAATCAGTTAACGATGAAATCAGTTAAATGAAGATGAAATCAGTTAACGATGAAATCAGTTAAAGATGAAATCAGTTAAAGATGAAATCAGTTAACGATGAAATCAGTTAACGATGAAATCAGTTAACGATGAAATCAGTTAAATGAAGATGAAATCAGTTAACGATGAAATCAGTTAAATGAAGAATGAAAATGAAATCAGTTAAATGAAGATGAAATCAGTTAACGATGAAATCAGTTAACGATGAAATCAGTTAAATGAAGATGAAATCAGTTAACGATGAAATCAGTTAACGATGAAATCAGTTAACGATGAAATCAGTTAACGATGAAATCAGTTAACGATGAAATCAGTTAACGATGAAATCAGTTAACGATGAAATCAATTAAATGAAGATGAAATCAGTTAACGATGAAATCAGTTAACGATGAAATCAGTTAACGATGAAATCAGTTAAAGATGAAATCAGTTAACGATGAAATCAGTTAACGATGAAATCAGTTAACGATGAAATCAGTTAAATGAAGATGAAATCAGTTAACGATGAAATCAGTTAAATGAAGAATGAAAATGAAATCAGTTAAATGAAGATGAAATCAGTTAACGATGAAATCAGTTAACGATGAAATCAGTTAACGATGAAATCAGTTAAATGAAGAATGAAAATGAAATCAGTTAACGATGAAATCAATTAACGATGAAATCAGTTAACG
The DNA here is from genome assembly GCF_022749685.1 of Semicossyphus pulcher. NCBI lineage: Eukaryota > Metazoa > Chordata > Actinopteri > Labriformes > Labridae > Semicossyphus > Semicossyphus pulcher. The sequence goes on along the minus strand of NW_027211733.1, from coordinate 432,766 downwards.
ATGAAATCAGTTAAATGAAGATGAAATCAGTTAACGATGAAATCAGTTAACGATGAAATCAGTTAAATGAAGATGAAATCAGTTAACGATGAAATCAGTTAACGATGAAATCAGTTAACGATGAAATCAGTTAAATGAAGATGAAATCAGTTAACGATGAAATCAGTTAACGATGAAATCAGTTAACGATGAAATCAATTAAATGAAGATGAAATCAGTTAACGATGAAATCAGTTAAATGAAGAATGAAAATGAAATCAGTTAAATGAAGATGAAATCAGTTAACGATGAAATCAGTTAACGATGAAATCAGTTAAATGAAGATGAAATCAGTTAACGATGAAATCAGTTAACGATGAAATCAGTTAACGATGAAATCAATTAAATGAAGATGAAATCAGTTAACGATGAAATCAGTTAAATGAAGATGAAATCAGTTAACGATGAAATCAGTTAAAGATGAAATCAGTTAACGATGAAATCAGTTAACGATGAAATCAGTTAAATGAAGATGAAATCAGTTAACGATGAAATCAGTTAAAAGAAGAATGAAAATGAAATCAGTTAAATGAAGATGAAATCAGTTAACGATGAAATCAGTTAACGATGAAATCAGTTAACGATGAAATCAGTTAAATGAAGATGAAATCAGTTAACGATGAAATCAGTTAACAATGAAATCAGTTAAATGAAGATGAAATCAGTTAACGATGAAATCAGTTAACGATGAAATCAGTTAAATGAAGATGAAATCAGTTAACGATGAAATCAGTTAACGATGAAATCAGTTAAATGAAGATGAAATCAGTTAACGATGAAATCAGTTAACGATGAAATCAGTTAAATGAAGATGAAATCAGTTAACGATGAAATCAGTTAACGATGAAATCAGTTAAATGAAGATGAAATCAGTTAACGATGAAATCAGTTAAATGAAGAATGAAGATGAAATCAGTTAACGATGAAATCAATTAACGATGAAATCAGTTAACGATGAAATCAGTTAAATGAAGATGAAATCAGTTAACGATGAAATCAGTTAACGATGAAATCAGTTAAATGAAGAATGAAAATGAAATCAGTTAACGATGAAATCAATTAACGATGAAATCAGTTAACGATGAAATCAGTTAAATGAAGATGAAATCAGTTAACGATGAAATCAGTTAACGATGAAATCAGTTAAATGAAGATGAAATCAGTTAACGATGAAATCAGTTAACGATGAAATCAGTTAACGATGAAATCAATTAAATGAAGATGAAATCAGTTAACGATGAAATCAGTTAACGATGAAATCAGTTAAATGAAGATGAAATCAGTTAAATGAAGATGAAATCAGTTAACGATGAAATCAGTTAACGATGAAATCAGTTAAATGAAGATGAAATCAGTTAAAGATGAAATCAGTTAACGATGAAATCAGTTAACGATGAAATCAGTTAAATGAAGATGAAATCAGTTAACGATGAAATCAGTTAACGATGAAATCAATTAACGATGAAATCAGTTAAATGAAGATGAAATCAGTTAACGATGAAATCAGTTAAAGATGAAATCAGTTAAATGAAGAATGAAGATGAAATCAGTTAACGATGAAATCAGTTAAATGAAGATGAAATCAGTTAACGATGAAATCAATTAACGATGAAATCAGTTAACGATGAAATCAATTAACGATGAAATCAGTTAAATGAAGATGAAATCAGTTAACGATGAAATCAGTTAAAGATGAAATCAGTTAAATGAAGAATGAAGATGAAATCAGTTAACGATGAAATCAGTTAAATGAAGATGAAATCAGTTAACGATGAAATCAATTAACGATGAAATCAGTTAACGATGAAATCAATTAACGATGAAATCAGTTAAATGAAGATGAAATCAGTTAACGATGAAATCAGTTAAAGATGAAATCAGTTAAATGAAGAATGAAGATGAAATCAGTTAACGATGAAATCAGTTAAATGAAGATGAAATCAGTTAACGATGAAATCAGTTAACGATGAAATCAGTTAACGATGAAATCAGTTAAATGAAGATGAAATCAGTTAACGATGAAATCAGTTAAATGAAGAATGAAGATGAAATCAGTTAACGATGAAATCAATTAACGATGAAATCAGTTAACGATGAAATCAGTTAAATGAAGATGAAATCAGTTAACGATGAAATCAGTTAACGATGAAATCAGTTAAATGAAGAATGAAAATGAAATCAGTTAACGATGAAATCAATTAACGATGAAATCAGTTAACGATGAAATCAGTTAAATGAAGATGAAATCAGTTAACGATGAATTCAGTTAACGATGAAATCAGTTAACGATGAAATCAGTTAAATGAAGATGAAATCAGTTAACGATGAAATCAGTTAACGATGAAATCAGTTAACGATGAAATCAATTAAATGAAGATGAAATCAGTTAACGATGAAATCAGTTAAATGAAGAATGAAAATGAAATCAGTTAAATGAAGATGAAATCAGTTAACGATGAAATCAGTTAACGATGAAATCAGTTAAATGAAGATGAAATCAGTTAACGATGAAATCAGTTAACGATGAAATCAGTTAACGATGAAATCAATTAAATGAAGATGAAATCAGTTAACGATGAAATCAGTTAAATGAAGATGAAATCAGTTAACGATGAAATCAGTTAAAGATGAAATCAGTTAACGATGAAATCAGTTAACGATGAAATCAGTTAACGATGAAATCAGTTAAATGAAGATGAAATCAGTTAACGATGAAATCAGTTAAATGAAGAATGAAAATGAAATCAGTTAAATGAAGATGAAATCAGTTAACGATGAAATCAGTTAACGATGAAATCAGTTAACGATGAAATCAGTTAACAATGAAATCAGTTAAATGAAGATGAAATCAGTTAACGATGAAATCAGTTAACGATGAAATCAGTTAACGATGAAATCAGTTAAATGAAGATGAAATCAGTTAACGATGAAATCAGTTAAATGAAGATGAAATCAGTTAACGATGAAATCAGTTAACGATGAAATCAGTTAACGATGAAATCAGTTAACGATGAAATCAGTTAAATGAAGATGAAATCAGTTAACGATGAAATCAGTTAAATGAAGAATGAAAATGAAATCAGTTAAATGAAGATGAAATCAGTTAACGATGAAATCAGTTAACGATGAAATCAGTTAACGATGAAATCAGTTAAATGAAGAATGAAAATGAAATCAGTTAACGATGAAATCAATTAACGATGAAATCAGTTAACGATGAAATCAGTTAAATGAAGATGAAATCAGTTAACGATGAAATCAGTTAACGATGAAATCAGTTAAATGAAGATGAAATCAGTTAACGATGAAATCAGTTAACGATGAAATCAATTAAATGAAGATGAAATCAGTTAACGATGAAATCAGTTAAATGAAGAATGAAAATGAAATCAGTTAAATGAAGATGAAATCAGTTAACGATGAAATCAGTTAACGATGAAATCAGTTAAATGAAGATGAAATCAGTTAACGATGAAATCAGTTAACGATGAAATCAGTTAACGATGAAATCAGTTAAATGAAGAATGAAAATGAAATCAGTTAAATGAAGATGAAATCAGTTAACGATGAAATCAGTTAAAGATGAAATCAGTTAACGATGAAATCAGTTAACGATGAAATCAGTTAAATGAAGATGAAATCAGTTAACGATGAAATCAGTTAAATGAAGAATGAAAATGAAATCAGTTAAATGAAGATGAAATCAGTTAACGATGAAATCAGTTAACGATGAAATCAGTTAACGATGAAATCAGTTAAATGAAGATGAAATTAGTTAACGATGAAATCAGTTAACAATGAAATCAGTTAAATGAAGATGAAATCAGTTAACGATGAAATCAGTTAACGATGAAATCAGTTAACGATGAAATCAGTTAAATGAAGATGAAATCAGTTAAAGATGAAATCAGTTAACGATGAAATCAGTTAAATGAAGATGAAATCAGTTAACGATGAAATCAGTTAACGATGAAATCAATTAACGATGAAATCAGTTAAATGAAGATGAAATCAGTTAACGATGAAATCAGTTAAAGATGAAATCAGTTAAATGAAGAATGAAGATGAAATCAGTTAACGATGAAATCAGTTAAATGAAGATGAAATCAGTTAACGATGAAATCAGTTAACGATGAAATCAGTTAACGATGAAATCAGTTAACGATGAAATCAGTTAAATGAAGATGAAATCAGTTAACGATGAAATCAGTTAAATGAAGAATGAAGATGAAATCAGTTAACGATGAAATCAATTAACGATGAAATCAGTTAACGATGAAATCAGTTAAATGAAGATGAAATCAGTTAACGATGAAATCAGTTAACGATGAAATCAGTTAAATGAAGAATGAAAATGAAATCAGTTAACGATGAAATCAATTAACGATGAAATCAGTTAACGATGAAATCAGTTAAATGAAGATGAAATCAGTTAACGATGAAATCAGTTAACGATGAAATCAGTTAAATGAAGATGAAATCAGTTAACGATGAAATCAGTTAACGATGAAATCAGTTAACGATGAAATCAGTTAAATGAAGATGAAATCAGTTAACGATGAAATCAGTTAACGATGAAATCAGTTAACGATGAAATCAGTTAACGATGAAATCAATTAAATGAAGATGAAATCAGTTAACGATGAAATCAGTTAACGATGAAATCAGTTAAATGAAGATGAAATCAGTTAAATGAAGATGAAATCAGTTAACGATGAAATCAGTTAACGATGAAATCAGTTAAATGAAGATGAAATCAGTTAAAGATGAAATCAGTTAACGATGAAATCAGTTAACGATGAAATCAGTTAAATGAAGATGAAATCAGTTAACGATGAAATCAGTTAACGATGAAATCAATTAACGATGAAATCAGTTAAATGAAGATGAAATCAGTTAACGATGAAATCAGTTAAAGATGAAATCAGTTAAATGAAGAATGAAGATGAAATCAGTTAACGATGAAATCAGTTAAATGAAGATGAAATCAGTTAACGATGAAATCAATTAACGATGAAATCAGTTAACGATGAAATCAATTAACGATGAAATCAGTTAAATGAAGATGAAATCAGTTAACGATGAAATCAGTTAAAGATGAAATCAGTTAAATGAAGAATGAAGATGAAATCAGTTAACGATGAAATCAGTTAAATGAAGATGAAATCAGTTAACGATGAAATCAATTAACGATGAAATCAGTTAACGATGAAATCAGTTAACGATGAAATCAATTAACGATGAAATCAGTTAAATGAAGATGAAATCAGTTAACGATGAAATCAGTTAAAGATGAAATCAGTTAAATGAAGAATGAAGATGAAATCAGTTAACGATGAAATCAGTTAAATGAAGATGAAATCAGTTAACGATGAAATCAATTAACGATGAAATCAGTTAACGATGAAATCAATTAACGATGAAATCAGTTAAATGAAGATGAAATCAGTTAACGATGAAATCAGTTAAAGATGAAATCAGTTAAATGAAGAATGAAGATGAAATCAGTTAACGATGAAATCAGTTAAATGAAGATGAAATCAGTTAACGATGAAATCAGTTAACGATGAAATCAGTTAAATGAAGATGAAATCAGTTAACGATGAAATCAGTTAAATGAAGAATGAAGATGAAATCAGTTAACGATGAAATCAATTAACGATGAAATCAGTTAACGATGAAATCAGTTAAATGAAGATGAAATCAGTTAACGATGAAATCAGTTAACGATGAAATCAGTTAAATGAAGAATGAAAATGAAATCAGTTAACGATGAAATCAATTAACGATGAAATCAGTTAACGATGAAATCAGTTAAATGAAGATGAAATCAGTTAACGATGAAATCAGTTAACGATGAAATCAGTTAAATGAAGATGAAATCAGTTAACGATGAAATCAGTTAACGATGAAATCAGTTAACGATGAAATCAGTTAAATGAAGATGAAATCAGTTAACGATGAAATCAGTTAACGATGAAATCAGTTAACGATGAAATCAATTAAATGAAGATGAAATCAGTTAACGATGAAATCAGTTAAATGAAGAATGAAAATGAAATCAGTTAAATGAAGATGAAATCAGTTAACGATGAAATCAGTTAACGATGAAATCAGTTAAATGAAGATGAAATCAGTTAACGATGAAATCAGTTAACGATGAAATCAGTTAACGATGAAATCAATTAAATGAAGATGAAATCAGTTAACGATGAAATCAGTTAAATGAAGATGAAATCAGTTAACGATGAAATCAGTTAAAGATGAAATCAGTTAACGATGAAATCAGTTAACGATGAAATCAGTTAACGATGAAATCAGTTAAATGAAGATGAAATCAGTTAACGATGAAATCAGTTAAATGAAGAATGAAAATGAAATCAGTTAAATGAAGATGAAATCAGTTAACGATGAAATCAGTTAACGATGAAATCAGTTAACGATGAAATCAGTTAAATGAAGATGAAATCAGTTAACGATGAAATCAGTTAACAATGAAATCAGTTAAATGAAGATGAAATCAGTTAACGATGAAATCAGTTAACGATGAAATCAGTTAACGATGAAATCAGTTAAATGAAGATGAAATCAGTTAACGATGAAATCAGTTAACGATGAAATCAGTTAAATGAAGATGAAATCAGTTAACGATGAAATCAGTTAACGATGAAATCAGTTAAATGAAGATGAAATCAGTTAACGATGAAATCAGTTAACGATGAAATCAGTTAACGATGAAATCAATTAAATGAAGATGAAATCAGTTAACGATGAAATCAGTTAAATGAAGATGAAATCAGTTAACGATGAAATCAGTTAAAGATGAAATCAGTTAACGATGAAATCAGTTAACGATGAAATCAGTTAAATGAAGATGAAATCAGTTAACGATGAAATCAGTTAAATGAAGAATGAAAATGAAATCAGTTAAATGAAGATGAAATCAGTTAACGATGAAATCAGTTAACGATGAAATCAGTTAACGATGAAATCAGTTAAATGAAGATGAAATCAGTTAACGATGAAATCAGTTAACAATGAAATCAGTTAAATGAAGATGAAATCAGTTAACGATGAAATCAGTTAACGATGAAATCAGTTAACGATGAAATCAGTTAAATGAAGATGAAATCAGTTAAAGATGAAATCAGTTAACGATGAAATCAGTTAACGATGAAATCAGTTAAATGAAGATGAAATCAGTTAACGATGAAATCAGTTAACGATGAAATCAATTAACGATGAAATCAGTTAAATGAAGATGAAATCAGTTAACGATGAAATCAGTTAAAGATGAAATCAGTTAAATGAAGAATGAAGATGAAATCAGTTAACGATGAAATCAGTTAAATGAAGATGAAATCAGTTAACGATGAAATCAGTTAACGATGAAATCAGTTAAATGAAGATGAAATCAGTTAACGATGAAATCAGTTAAATGAAGAATGAAGATGAAATCAGTTAACGATGAAATCAATTAACGATGAAATCAGTTAACGATGAAATCAGTTAAATGAAGATGAAATCAGTTAACGATGAAATCAGTTAACGATGAAATCAGTTAAATGAAGAATGAAAATGAAATCAGTTAACGATGAAATCAATTAACGATGAAATCAGTTAACGATGAAATCAGTTAAATGAAGATGAAATCAGTTAACGATGAAATCAGTTAACGATGAAATCAGTTAAATGAAGATGAAATCAGTTAACGATGAAATCAGTTAACGATGAAATCAGTTAACGATGAAATCAGTTAAATGAAGATGAAATCAGTTAACGATGAAATCAGTTAACGATGAAATCAGTTAACGATGAAATCAATTAAATGAAGATGAAATCAGTTAACGATGAAATCAGTTAACGATGAAATCAGTTAAATGAAGATGAAATCAGTTAAAGATGAAATCAGTTAACGATGAAATCAGTTAACGATGAAATCAGTTAAATGAAGATGAAATCAGTTAACGATGAAATCAGTTAACGATGAAATCAATTAACGATGAAATCAGTTAAATGAAGATGAAATCAGTTAACGATGAAATCAGTTAAAGATGAAATCAGTTAAATGAAGAATGAAGATGAAATCAGTTAACGATGAAATCAGTTAAATGAAGATGAAATCAGTTAACGATGAAATCAGTTAACGATGAAATCAGTTAAATGAAGATGAAATCAGTTAACGATGAAATCAGTTAAATGAAGAATGAAGATGAAATCAGTTAACGATGAAATCAATTAACGATGAAATCAGTTAACGATGAAATCAGTTAAATGAAGATGAAATCAGTTAACGATGAAATCAGTTAACGATGAAATCAGTTAAATGAAGAATGAAAATGAAATCAGTTAACGATGAAATCAATTAACGATGAAATCAGTTAACGATGAAATCAGTTAAATGAAGATGAAATCAGTTAACGATGAAATCAGTTAACGATGAAATCAGTTAAATGAAGATGAAATCAGTTAACGATGAAATCAGTTAACGATGAAATCAGTTAACGATGAAATCAGTTAAATGAAGATGAAATCAGTTAACGATGAAATCAGTTAACGATGAAATCAGTTAACGATGAAATCAATTAAATGAAGATGAAATCAGTTAACGATGAAATCAGTTAACGATGAAATCAGTTAAATGAAGATGAAATCAGTTAAATGAAGATGAAATCAGTTAACGATGAAATCAGTTAACGATGAAATCAGTTAAATGAAGATGAAATCAGTTAAAGATGAAATCAGTTAACGATGAAATCAGTTAACGATGAAATCAGTTAAATGAAGATGAAATCAGTTAACGATGAAATCAGTTAACGATGAAATCAATTAACGATGAAATCAGTTAAATGAAGATGAAATCAGTTAACGATGAAATCAGTTAAAGATGAAATCAGTTAAATGAAGAATGAAGATGAAATCAGTTAACGATGAAATCAGTTAAATGAAGATGAAATCAGTTAACGATGAAATCAATTAACGATGAAATCAGTTAACGATGAAATCAATTAACGATGAAATCAGTTAAATGAAGATGAAATCAGTTAACGATGAAATCAGTTAAAGATGAAATCAGTTAAATGAAGAATGAAGATGAAATCAGTTAACGATGAAATCAGTTAACGATGAAATCAGTTAACGATGAAATCAATTAACGATGAAATCAGTTAAATGAAGATGAAATCAGTTAACGATGAAATCAATTAACGATGAAATCAGTTAACGATGAAATCAGTTAACGATGAAATCAGTTAAATGAAGAATGAAAATGAAATCAGTTAACGATGAAATCAATTAACGATGAAATCAGTTAACGATGAAATCAGTTAAATGAAGATGAAATCAGTTAACGATGAAATCAGTTAACGATGAAATCAGTTAACGATGAAATCAGTTAAATGAAGATGAAATCAGTTAACGATGAAATCAGTTAACAATGAAATCAGTTAAATGAAGATGAAATCAGTTAACGATGAAATCAGTTAACGATGAAATCAGTTAAATGAAGATGAAATCAGTTAACGATGAAATCAGTTAACGATGAAATCAGTTAACGATGAAATCAGTTAAATGAAGATGAAATCAGTTAACGATGAAATCAGTTAACAATGAAATCAGTTAAATGAAGATGAAATCAGTTAACGATGAAATCAGTTAACGATGAAATCAGTTAACGATGAAATCAGTTAACGATGAAATCAGTTAAATGAAGATGAAATCAGTTAACGATGAAATCAGTTAAATGAAGATGAAATCAGTTAACGATGAAATCAGTTAACGATGAAATCAGTTAAATGAAGAATGAAAATGAAATCAGTTAACGATGAAATCAATTAACGATGAAATCAGTTAACGATGAAATCAGTTAAATGAAGATGAAATCAGTTAACGATGAAATCAGTTAACGATGAAATCAGTTAAATGAAGATGAAATCAGTTAACGATGAAATCAGTTAACGATGAAATCGATTAAATGAAGATGAAATCAGTTAACGATGAAATCAGTTAAATGAAGAATGAAAATGAAATCAGTTAAATGAAGATGAAATCAGTTAACGATGAAATCAGTTAACGATGAAATCAGTTAAATGAAGATGAAATCAGTTAACGATGAAATCAGTTAATGATGAAATCAGTTAACGATGAAATCAATTAAATGAAGATGAAATCAGTTAACGATGAAATCAGTTAAATGAAGATGAAATCAGTTAACGATGAAATCAGTTAAAGATGAAATCAGTTAACGATGAAATCAGTTAACGATGAAATCAGTTAACGATGAAATCAGTTAAATGAAGATGAAATCAGTTAACGATGAAATCAGTTAAATGAAGAATGAAAATGAAATCAGTTAAATGAAGATGAAATCAGTTAACGATGAAATCAGTTAACGATGAAATCAGTTAAATGAAGATGAAATCAGTTAACGATGAAATCAGTTAACAATGAAATCAGTTAAATGAAGATGAAATCAGTTAACGATGAAATCAGTTAACGATGAAATCAGTTAAATGAAGATGAAATCAGTTAAAGATGAAATCAGTTAACGATGAAATCAGTTAACGATGAAATCAGTTAAATGAAGATGAAATCAGTTAACGATGAAATCAGTTAACGATGAAATCAATTAACGATGAAATCAGTTAAATGAAGATGAAATCAGTTAACGATGAAATCAGTTAAAGATGAAATCAGTTAAATGAAGAATGAAGATGAAATCAGTTAACGATGAAATCAGTTAACGATGAAATCAGTTAACGATGAAATCAGTTAACGATGAAATCAGTTAAATGAAGATGAAATCAGTTAACGATGAAATCAGTTAAATGAAGAATGAAGATGAAATCAGTTAACGATGAAATCAATTAACGATGAAATCAGTTAACGATGAAATCAGTTAAATGAAGATGAAATCAGTTAACGATGAAATCAGTTAACGATGAAATCAGTTAAATGAAGAATGAAATGAAATCAGTTAACGATGAAATCAGTTAACGATGAAATCAGTTAACGATGAAATCAGTTAAATGAAGATGAAATCAGTTAACGATGAAATCAGTTAACGATGAAATCAGTTAAATGAAGATGAAATCAGTTAACGATGAAATCAGTTAACGATGAAATCAGTTAAATGAAGATGAAATCAGTTAACGATGAAATCAGTTAACGATGAAATCAGTTAACGATGAAATCAATTAAATGAAGATGAAATCAGTTAACGATGAAATCAGTTAACGATGAAATCAGTTAAATGAAGATGAAATCAGTTAATGAAGATGAAATCAGTTAACGATGAAATCAGTTAACGATGAAATCAGTTAAATGAAGATGAAATCAGTTAAAGATGAAATCAGTTAACGATGAAATCAGTTAACGATGAATCAGTTAATGAAGATGAAATCAGTTAACGATGAAATCAGTTAACGATGAAATCAGTTAACGATGAAATCAGTTAAATGAAGATGAAATCAGTTAACGATGAAATCAGTTAAAGATGAAATCAGTTAAATGAAGAATGAAGATGAAATCAGTTAACGATGAAATCAGTTAAATGAAGATGAAATCAGTTAACGATGAAATCAGTTAACGATGAAATCAGTTAACGATGAAATCAATTAACGATGAAATCAGTTAAATGAAGATGAAATCAGTTAACGATGAAATCATGTTAAAGATGAAATCAGTTAAATGAAGAATGAAGATGAAATCAGTTAACGATGAAATCAGTTAACGATGAAATCAGTTAACGATGAAATCAATTAACGATGAAATCAGTTAAATGAAGATGAAATCAGTTAACGATGAAATCAATTAACGATGAAATCAGTTAACGATGAAATCAGTTAAATGAAGATGAAATCAGTTAACGATGAAATCAGTTAACGATGAAATCAGTTAAATGAAGAATGAAATGAAATCAGTTAACGATGAAATCATTTAACGATGAAATCAGTTAACGATGAAATCAGTTAAATGAAGATGAAATCAGTTAACGATGAAATCAGTTAACGATGAAATCAGTTAAATGAAGATGAAATCAGTTAACGATGAAATCAGTTAACAATGAAATCAGTTAAATGAAGATGAAATCAGTTAACGATGAAATCAGTTAACGATGAAATCAGTTAAATGAAGATGAAATCAGTTAACGATGAAATCAGTTAAATGAAGAATGAAAATGAAATCAGTTAAATGAAGATGAAATCAGTTAACGATGAAATCAGTTAACGATGAAATCAGTTAACGATGAAATCAGTTAATGAAGATGAAATCAGTTAACGATGAAATCAGTTAACGATGAAATCAGTTAACGATGAAATCAGTTAACGATGAAATCAGTTAATGAAGATGAAATCAGTTAACGATGAAATCAGTATTAAATGAAGATGAAATCAGTTAACGATGAAATCAGTTAAATGAAGATGAAATCAGTTAACGATGAATCAGTTAAAGATGAAATCAGTTAACGATGAAATCAGTTAACGATGAAATCAGTTAACGATGAAATCAGTTAAATGAAGATGAAATCAGTTAACGATGAAATCAGTTAAATGAAGATGAAAATGAAATCAGTTAAATGAGATGAAATCAGTTAACGATGAAATCAGTTAACGATGAAATCAGTTAAATGAAGATGAAATCAGTTAACGATGAAATCAGTTAACGATGAAATCAGTTAAATGAGATGAAATCAGTTAACGATGAAATCAGTTAACGATGAAATCAGTTAACGATGAAATCAGTTAAATGAAGATGAAATCAGTTAAAGATGAAATCAGTTAACGATGAAATCAGTTAACGATGAAATCAGTTAACGATGAAATCAGTTAAATGAAGATGAAATCAGTTAAAGATGAAATCAGTTAAAGATGAAATCAGTTAATGAAGATGAAATCAGTTAACGATGAAATCAGTTAAATGAAGATGAAATCAGTTAACGATGAAATCAGTTAACGATGAAATCAATTAACGATGAAATCAGTTAAATGAAGATGAAATCAGTTAACGATGAAATCAGTTAAAGATGAAATCAGTTAAATGAAGAATGAAGATGAAATCAGTTAACGATGAAATCAGTTAAATGAAGATGAAATCAGTTAACGATGAAATCAGTTACGATGAATCAGTTAACGATGAAATCAGTTAAATGAAGATGAAATCAGTTAACGATGAAATCAGTTAAATGAAGAATGAAGATGAATCAGTTAACGATGAAATCAATTAACGATGAAATCAGTTAACGATGAAATCAGTTAAATGAAGATGAAATCAGTTAACGATGAAATCAGTTAACGATGAAATCAGTTAAATGAAGAATGAAAATGAAATCAGTTAACGATGAAATCAATTAACGATGAAATCAGTTAACGATGAAATCAGTTAAATGAAGATGAAATCAGTTAACGATGAAATCAGTAACGATGAAATCAGTTAAATGAAGATGAAATCAGTTAACGATGAAATCAGTTAACGATGAAATCAGTTAACGATGAAATCAGTTAAATGAAGATGAAATCAGTTAACGATGAAATCAGTTAACGATGAAATCAGTTAACGATGAAATCAATTAAATGAAGATGAAATCAGTTAACGATGAAATCAGTTAACGATGAAATCAGTTAAATGAAGATGAAATCAGTTAAATGAAGATGAAATCAGTTAACGATGAAATCAGTTAACGATGAAATCAGTTAACGATGAAATCAGTTAAATGAAGATGAAATCAGTTAAAGATGAAATCAGTTAACGATGAAATCAGTTAACGATGAAATCAGTTAAATGAAGATGAAATCAGTTAACGATGAAATCAGTTAACGATGAAATCATTTAACGATGAAATCAGTTAAATGAAGATGAAATCAGTTAACGATGAAATCAGTTAAAGATGAAATCAGTTAACGATGAAATCAGTTAAATGAAGATGAAATCAGTTTAACGATGAAATCAGTTAACGATGAAATCAGTTAAATGAAGATGAAATCAGTTAACGATGAAATCAGTTAACGATGAAATCAGTTAAATGAAATGAAATGAAATCAGTTAACGATGAAATCAATTAACGATGAAATCAGTTAACGATGAAATCAGTTAATGAAGATGAAATCAGTTAACGATGAAATCAGTTAAAGATGAAATCAGTTAAATGAAGATGAAATCAGTTAACGATGAAATCAGTTAACGATGAAATCAATTAAATGAAGATGAAATCAGTTAACGATGAAATCAGTTAAATGAAGAATGAAAATGAAATCAGTTAATGAAGATGAAATCAGTTAACGATGAAATCAGTTAACGATGAAATCAGTTAAATGAAGATGAAATCAGTTAACGATGAAATCAGTTAACGATGAAATCAGTTAACGATGAAATCAATTAAATGAAGATGAAATCAGTTAACGATGAATCAGTTAAATGAAGATGAAATCAGTTAACGATGAAATCAGTTAAAGATGAAATCAGTTAACGATGAAATCAGTTAACGATGAAATCAGTTAACGATGAAATCAGTTAAATGAAGATGAAATCAGTTAACGATGAAATCAGTTAATGAAGAATGAATGAATCAGTTAAATGAAGATGAAATCAGTTAACGATGAAATCAGTTAACGATGAAATCAGTTAACGATGAAATCAGTTAAATGAAGATGAAATCAGTTAACGATGAAATCAGTTAACAATGAAATCAGTTAAATGAAGATGAAATCAGTTAACGATGAAATCAGTTAACGATGAAATCAGTTAAATGAAGATGAAATCAGTTAACGATGAAATCAGTTAACGATGAAATCAGTTAACGATGAAATCAGTTAAATGAAGATGAAATCAGTTAACGATGAAATCAGTTAACGATGAAATCAATTAACGATGAAATCAGTTAAATGAAGATGAAATCAGTTAACGATGAAATCAGTTAAAGATGAAATCAGTAAATGAAGAATGAAGATGAAATCAGTTAACGATGAAATCAGTTAAATGAAGATGAAATCAGTTAACGATGAAATCAGTTAACGATGAAATCAGTTAACGATGAAATCAGTTAAATGAAGATGAAATCAGTTAACGATGAAATCAGTTAAAATGAAGAATGAAGATGAAATCAGTTAACGATGAAATCAATTAACGATGAAATCAGTTAACGATGAAATCAGTTAAATGAAGATGAAATCAGTTAACGATGAAATCAGTTAACGATGAAATCAGTTAAATGAAGAATGAAATGAAATCAGTTAACGATGAAATCAGTTAAAGATGAAATCAGTTAAATGAAGAATGAAGATGAAATCAGTTAACGATGAAATCAGTTAAATGAAGATGAAATCAGTTAACGATGAAATCAGTTAACGATGAAATCAGTTAACGATGAAATCAGTTAAATGAAGATGAAATCAGTTAACGATGAAATCAGTTAAATGAAGAATGAAGATGAAATCAGTTAACGATGAAATCAATTAACGATGAAATCAGTTAACGATGAAATCAGTTAAATGAAGATGAAATCAGTTAACGATGAAATCAGTTAACGATGAAATCAGTTAAATGAAGAATGAAATGAAATCAGTTAACGAATGAAATCAATTAACGATGAAATCAGTTAACGATGAAATCAGTTAAATGAAGATGAAATCAGTTAACGATGAAATCAGTTAACGATGAAATCAGTTAAATGAAGATGAAATCAGTTAACGATGAAATCAGTTAACGATGAAATCAGTTAACGATGAAATCAGTTAAATGAAGATGAAATCAGTTAACGATGAAATCAGTTAACGATGAAATCAGTTAACGATGAAATCAGTTAAATGAAGATGAAATCAGTTAACGATGAAATCAGTTAACGATGAAATCAGTTAAATGAAGATGAAATCAGTTAAATGAAGATGAAATCAGTTAACGATGAAATCAGTTAACGATGAAATCAGTTAACGATGAAATCAGTTAAATGAAGATGAAATCAGTTAAAGAAGATGAAATCAGTTAACGATGAAATCAGTTAACGATGAAATCAGTTAAATGAAGATGAAATCAGTTAACGATGAAATCAGTTAACGATGAAATCAATTAACGATGAAATCATTAAATGAAGATGAAATCAGTTAACGATGAAATCAGTTAACGATGAAATCAGTTAACGATGAAATCAGTTAAAGATGAAATCAGTTAAATGAAGATGAAATCAGTTAACGATGAAATCAGTTAACGATGAAATCAGTTAAATGAAGATGAAATCAGTTAACGATGAAATCAGTTAACGATGAAATCAGTTTAAATGAAGATGAAATCAGTTAACGATGAAATCAGTTAAATGAAGAATGAAATGAAATCAGTTAATGAAGATGAAATCAGTTAACGATGAAATCAGTTAACGATGAAATCAGTTAAATGAAGATGAAATCAGTTAACGATGAAATCAGTTAACGATGAAATCAGTTAACGATGATAATCAGTTAACGATGAAATCAGTTAAATGAAGATGAAATCAGTTAACGATGAAATCAGTTCAGTTAACGATGAAATCAGTTAAATGAAGATGAAATCAGTTAACGATGAAATCAGTTAAAGATGAAATCAGTTAACGATGAAATCAGTTAACGATGAAATCAGTTAACGATGAAATCAGTTAAATGAAGATGAAATCAGTTAACGATGAAATCAGTTAAATGAAGAATGAAAATGAAATCAGTTAAATGAAGATGAAATCAGTTAACGATGAAATCAGTTAACGATGAAATCAGTTAACGATGAAATCAGTTAAATGAAGATGAAATCAGTTAACGATGAAATCAGTTAACAATGAAATCAGTTAAATGAAGATGAAATCAGTTAACGATGAAATCAGTTAACGATGAAATCAGTTAAATGAAGATGAAATCAGTTAAAGATGAAATCAGTTAACGATGAAATCAGTTAACGATGAAATCAGTTAAATGAAGATGAAATCAGTTAACGATGAAATCAGTTAACGATGAAATCAATTAACGATGAAATCAGTTAAATGAAGATGAAATCAGTTAACGATGAAATCAGTTAAAGATGAAATCAGTTAAATGAAGAATGAAGATGAAATCAGTTAACGATGAAATCAGTTAAATGAAGATGAAATCAGTTAACGATGAAATCAGTTAACGATGAAATCAGTTAACGATGAAATCAGTTAAATGAAGATGAAATCAGTTAACGATGAAATCAGTTAAATGAAGAATGAAGATGAAATCAGTTAACGATGAAATCAATTAACGATGAAATCAGTTAACGATGAAATCAGTTAAATGAAGATGAAATCAGTTAACGATGAAATCAGTTAACGATGAAATCAGTTAAATGAAGATGAAAATGAATCAGTTAACGATGAAATCAGTTAACGATGAAATCAGTTAACGATGAAATCAGTTAAATGAAGATGAAATCAGTTAACGATGAAATCAGTTAACGATGAAAATGAAATCAGTTAAATGAAGATGAAATCAGTTAACGATGAAATCAGTTAACGATGAAATCAGTTAAATGAAGATGAAATCAGTTAACGATGAAATCAGTTAACGATGAAATCAGTTAACGATGAAAATCAGTTAAATGAAGATGAAATCAGTTAACGATGAAATCAGTTAACGATGAAATCAGTTAAATGAAGATGAAATCAGTTAAATGAAGATGAAATCAGTTAACGATGAAATCAGTTAACGATGAAATCAGTTAAATGAAGATGAAATCAGTTAAAGATGAAATCAGTTAACGATGAAATCAGTTAACGATGAAATCAGTTAAATGAAGATGAAATCAGTTAACGATGAAATCAGTTAACGATGAAATCAATTAACGATGAAATCAGTTAAATGAAGATGAAATCAGTTAACGATGAAATCAGTTAAAGATGAAATCAGTTAAATGAAGAATGAAGATGAAATCAGTTAACGATGAAATCAGTTAAATGAAGATGAAATCAGTTAACGATGAAATCAATTAACGATGAAATCAGTTAACGATGAAATCAATTAACGATGAAATCAGTTAAATGAAGATGAAATCAGTTAACGATGAAATCAGTTAACGATGAAATCAGTTAACGATGAAATCAATTAACGATGAAATCAGTTAAATGAAGATGAAATCAGTTAACGATGAAATCAATTAACGATGAAATCAGTTAACGATGAAATCAGTTAAATGAAGATGAAATCAGTTAACGATGAAATCAGTTAACGATGAAATCAGTTAAATGAAGAATGAAATGAAATCAGTTAACGATGAAATCAATTAACGATGAAATCAGTTAACGATGAAATCAGTTAAATGAAGATGAAATCAGTTAACGATGAAATCAGTTAACGATGAAATCATTTAACGATGAAATCAGTTAAATGAGATGAAATCAGTTAACGATGAAATCAGTTAACAATGAAAATCAGTTAAATGAAGATGAAATCAGTTAACGATGAAATCAGTTAACGATGAAATCAGTTAAATGAAGATGAAATCAGTTAACGATGAAATCAGTTAAATGAAGAAGAAAATGAAATCAGTTAAATGAAGATGAAATCAGTTAACGATGAAATCAGTTAACGATGAAATCAGTTAACGATGAAATCAGTTAAATGAAGATGAAATCAGTTAACGATGAAATCAGTTAACGATGAAATCAGTTAAATGAAGATGAAATCAGTTAACGATGAAATCAGTTAACGATGAATCAGTTAAATGAAGAATGAAAATGAAATCAGTTAACGATGAAATCAATTAACGATGAAATCAGTTAACGATGAAATCAGTTAAATGAAGATGAAATCAGTTAACGATGAAATCAGTTAACGATGAAATCAGTTAAATGAAGATGAAATCAGTTAACGATGAAATCAGTTAACGATGAAATCAATTAAATGAAGATGAAATCAGTTAACGATGAAATCAGTTAAATGAAGAATGAAAATGAAATCAGTTAAATGAAGATGAAATCAGTGATGAAATCAGTTAACGATGAAATCAGTTAACGATGAAATCAGTTAACGATGAAATCAATTAAATGAAGATGAAATCAGTTAACGATGAAATCAGTTAAATGAAGATGAAATCAGTTAACGATGAAATCAGTTAAAGATGAAATCAGTTAACGATGAAATCAGTTAACGATGAAATCAGTTAACGATGAAATCAGTTAAATGAAGATGAAATCAGTTAACGATGAAATCAGTTAAATGAAAATGAAATGAAATCAGTTAAATGAAGATGAAATCAGTTAACGATGAAATCAGTTAACGATGAAATCAGTTAAATGAAGATGAAATCAGTTAACGATGAAATCAGTTAACAATGAAATCAGTTAAATGAAGATGAAATCAGTTAACGATGAAATCAGTTAACGATGAAATCAGTTAAATGAAGATGAAATCAGTTAAAGATGAAATCAGTTAACGATGAAATCAGTTAACGATGAAATCAGTTAAATGAAGATGAAATCAGTTAACGATGAAATCAATTAACGATGAAATCAGTTAAATGAAGATGAAATCAGTTAACGATGAAATCAGTTAAAGATGAAATCAGTTAAATGAAGAATGAAGATGAAATCAGTTAACGATGAAATCAGTTAAATGAAGATGAAATCAGTTAACGATGAAATCAGTTAACGATGAAATCAGTTAACGATGAATCAGTTAAATGAAGATGAAATCAGTTAACGATGAAATCAGTTAAATGAAGATGAAGATGAAATCAGTTAACGATGAAATCAATTAACGATGAAATCAGTTAACGATGAAATCAGTTAAATGAAGATGAAATCAGTTAACGATGAAATCAGTTAACGATGAAATCAGTTAAATGAAGAATGAAAATGAAATCAGTTAACGATGAAATCAGTTAACGATGAAATCAGTTAAATGAAGATGAAATCAGTTAACGATGAAATCAGTTAACGATGAAATCAGTTAACGATGAAATCAGTTAAATGAAGATGAAATCAGTTAACGATGAAATCAGTTAACGATGAAATCAGTTAACGATGAAATCAATTAAATGAAGATGAAATCAGTTAACGATGAAATCAGTTAACGATGAAATCAGTTAAATGAAGATGAAATCAGTTAAATGAAGATGAAATCAGTTAACGATGAAATCAGTTAACGATGAAATCAGTTAACGATGAAATCAGTTAATGAAGATGAAATCAGTTAAAGATGAAATCAGTTAACGATGAAATCAGTTAACGATGAAATCAGTTAAATGAAGATGAAATCAGTTAACGATGAAATCAGTTAAATGAAGAATGAAAATGAATCAGTTAAATGAAGATGAAATCAGTTAACGATGAAATCAGTTAACGATGAAATCAGTTAACGATGAAATCAGTTAAATGAAGATGAAATCAGTTAACGATGAAATCAGTTAACAATGAAATCAGTTAAATGAAGATGAAATCAGTTAACGATGAAATCAGTTAACGATGAAATCAGTTAAATGAAGATGAAATCAGTTAACGATGAAATCAGTTAACGATGAAATCAGTTAAATGAAGATGAAATCAGTTAACGATGAAATCAGTTAACGATGAAATCAATTAACGATGAAATCAGTTAAATGAAGATGAAATCAGTTAACGATGAAATCAGTTAAAGATGAAATCAGTTAATGAAGAATGAAGATGAAATCAGTTAACGATGAAATCAGTTAAATGAAGATGAAATCAGTTAACGATGAAATCAGTTAAATGAAGAATGAAGATGAAATCAGTTAACGATGAAATCAATTAACGATGAAATCAGTTAACGATGAAATCAGTTAAATGAAGATGAAATCAGTTAACGATGAAATCAGTTAACGATGAAATCAGTTAAATGAAGAATGAAATGAAATCAGTTAACGATGAAATCAATTAACGATGAAATCAGTTAACGATGAAATCAGTTAAATGAAGATGAAATCAGTTAACGATGAAATCAGTTAACGATGAAATCAGTTAAATGAAGATGAAATCAGTTAACGATGAAATCAGTTAACGATGAAATCAGTTAACGATGAAATCAGTAAATGAAGATGAAATCAGTTAACGATGAAATCAGTTAACGATGAAATCAGTTAACGATGAAATCAATTAAATGAAGATGAAATCAGTTAACGATGAAATCAGTTAAATGAAGAATGAAAATGAAATCAGTTAAATGAAGATGAAATCAGTTAACGATGAAATCAGTTAACGATGAAATCAGTTAAATGAAGATGAAATCAGTTAACGATGAAATCAGTTAACGATGAAATCAGTTAACGATGAAATCAATTAAATGAAGATGAAATCAGTTAACGATGAAATCAGTTAAATGAAGATGAAATCAGTTAACGATGAAATCAGTTAAAGATGAAATCAGTTAACGATGAAATCAGTTAACGATGAAATCAGTTAACGATGAAATCAGTTAAATGAAGATGAAATCAGTTAACGATGAAATCAGTTAACGATGAAATCAGTTAAATGAAGATGAAATCAGTTAAAGATGAAATCAGTTAACGATGAAATCAGTTAACGATGAAATCAGTTAAATGAAGATGAAATCAGTTAATGAAGATGAAATCAGTTAAATGAAGAATGAAATGAAATCAGTTAACGATGAAATCAGTTAACGATGAAATCAGTTAACGATGAAATCAGTTAAATGAAGATGAAATCAGTTAACGATGAAATCAGTTAACGATGAAATCAGTTAAATGAAGATGAAATCAGTTAACGATGAAATCAGTTAACGATGAAATCACTTAACGATGAAATCAGTTAAATGAAGATGAAATCAGTTAACGATGAAATCAGTTAAATGAAGATGTAATCAGTTAAAGATGAAATCAGTTAACGATGAAATCAGTTAACGATGAATCAGTTAAATGAAGATGAAATCAGTTAACGATGAAATCAGTTAACGATGAATCAGTTAAATGAAGATGAAATCAGTTAACGATGAAATCAGTTAAAGATGAAATCAGTTAACGATGAAATCAGTTAACGATGAAATCAGTTAATGAGATGAAATCAGTTAAATGAAGATGAAATCAGTTAACGATGAAATCAGTTAACGATGAAATCAGTTAAATGAAGATGAAATCAGTTAACGATGAAATCAGTTAACGATGAAATCAGTTAACGATGAAATCAGTTAAATGAAGATGAAATCAGTTAATAAGATGAAATCAGTTAATGAAGATGAAATCAGTTAATGAAGAATGAAATGAAATCAGTTAACGATGAAATCAATTAACGATGAAATCAGTTAACGATGAATCAGTTAAATGAAGATGAAATCAGTTAACGATGAAATCAGTTAACGATGAAATCAGTTAAATGAAGATGAAATCAGTTAACGATGAAATCAGTTAACGATGAAATCAGTTAAATGAAGATGAAATCAGTTAACGATGAAATCAGTTAACGATGAATCAGTTAACGATGAAATCAATTAAATGAAGATGAAATCAGTTAACGATGAAATCAGTTAAATGAAGAATGAAAATGAAATCAGTTAAATGAAGATGAAATCAGTTAACGATGAAATCAGTTAACGATGAAATCAGTTAAATGAAGATGAAATCAGTTAACGATGAAATCAGTTAACGATGAAATCAGTTAACGATGAAATCAGTTAAATGAAGATGAAATCAGTTAACGATGAAATCAGTTAATGAAGATGAAATCAGTTAACGATGAAATCAGTTAAAGATGAAATCAGTTAACGATGAAATCAGTTAACGATGAAATCAGTTAACGATGAAATCAGTTAAATGAAGATGAAATCAGTTAACGATGAAATCAGTTAACGATGAAATCAGTTAACGATGAAATCAGTTAAATGAAGATGAAATCAGTTAACGATGAAATCAGTTAACGATGAAATCAGTTAACGATGAAATCAGTTAAATGAAGATGAAATCAGTTAACGATGAAATCAGTTAACGATGAAATCAGTTAAATGAAGATGAAATCAGTTAACGATGAAATCAGTTAACGATGAAATCAGTTAACGATGAAATCAGTTAAATGAAGATGAAATCAGTTAACGATGAAATCAGTTAACGATGAAATCAGTTAAATGAAGAATGAAGATGAAATCAGTTAACGATGAAATCAGTTAACGATGAAATCAGTTAAATGAAGATGAAATCAGTTAACGATGAAATCAGTTAAATGAAGAATGAAGATGAAATCAGTTAACGATGAAATCAATTAACGATGAAATCAGTTAACGATGAAATCAGTTAAATGAAGATGAAATCAGTTAACGATGAAATCAGTTAACGATGAAATCAGTTAAATGAAGAATGAAAATGAAATCAGTTAACGATGAAATCAATTAACGATGAAATCAGTTAACGATGAAATCAGTTAAATGAAGATGAAATCAGTTAACGATGAAATCAGTTAACGATGAAATCAGTTAAATGAAGATGAAATCAGTTAACGATGAAATCAGTTAACGATGAAATCAGTTAACGATGAAATCAGTTAAATGAAGATGAAATCAGTTAACGATGAAATCAGTTAACGATGAAATCAGTTAACGATGAAATCAATTAATGAAGATGAAATCAGTTAACGATGAAATCAGTTAAATGAAGAATGAAAATGAAATCAGTTAAATGAAGATGAAATCAGTTAACGATGAAATCAGTTAACGATGAAATCAGTTAAATGAAGATGAAATCAGTTAACGATGAAATCAGTTAACGATGAAATCAGTTAACGATGAAATCAGATTAAATGAAGATGAAATCAGTTAACGATGAAATCAGTTAAATGAAGATGAAATCAGTTAACGATGAAATCAGTTAACGATGAAATCAGTTAAATGAAGATGAAATCAGTTAACGATGAAATCAGTTAACGATGAAATCAATTAAATGAAGATGAAATCAGTTAACGATGAAATCAGTTAAATGAAGATGAAATCAGTTAACGATGAAATCAGTTAAAGATGAAATCAGTTAACGATGAAATCAGTTAACGATGAAATCAGTTAATGAAGATGAAATCAGTTAACGATGAAATCAGTTAACGATGAAATCAGTTAACGATGAAATCAGTTAAATGAAGATGAAATCAGTTAACGATGAAATCAGTTAACGATGAAATCAGTTAAATGAAGATGAAATCAGTTAAATGAAGATGAAATCAGTTAACGATGAAATCAGTTAAATGAAGAAATGAAGATGAAATCAGTTAACGATGAAATCATTAACGATGAAATCAGTTAACGATGAAATCAGTTAAATGAAGATGAAATCAGTTAACGATGAAATCAGTTAACGATGAAATCAGTTAAATGAAGAATGAAATGAAATCAGTTAACGATGAAATCAATTAACGATGAAATCAGTTAACGATGAAATCAGTTAAATGAAGATGAAATCAGTTAACGATGAAATCAGTTAACGATGAAATCAGTTAACGATGAAATCAATTAAATGAAGATGAAATCAGTTAACGATGAAATCAGTTAAATGAAGAATGAAAATGAAATCAGTTAAATGAAGATGAAATCAGTTAACGATGAAATCAGTTAACGATGAAATCAGTTAAATGAAGATGAAATCAGTTAACGATGAAATCAGTTAACGATGAAATCAGTTAAATGAAGATGAAATCAGTTAACGATGAAATCAGTTAACGATGAAATCAGTTAACGATGAAATCAATTAAATGAAGATGAAATCAGTTAACGATGAAATCAGTTAAATGAAGATGAAATCAGTTAACGATGAAATCAGTTAAAGATGAAATCAGTTAACGATGAAATCAGTTAACGATGAAATCAGTTAACGATGAAATCAGTTAAATGAAGATGAAATCAGTTAACGATGAAATCAGTTAAATGAAGAATGAAATGAAATCAGTTAAATGAAGATGAAATCAGTTAACGATGAAATCAGTTAACGATGAAATCAGTTAACGATGAAATCAGTTAAATGAAGATGAAATCAGTTAACGATGAAATCAGTTAACAATGAAATCAGTTAAATGAAGATGAAATCAGTTAACGATGAAATCAGTTAACGATGAAATCAGTTAACGATGAAATCAGTTAACGATGAAATCAGTTAAATGAAGATGAAATCAGTTAACGATGAAATCAGTTAACGATGAAATCAGTTAAATGAAGATGAAATCAGTTAACGATGAAATCAGTTAACGATGAAATCAGTTAAATGAAGATGAAATCAGTTAACGATGAAATCAGTTAACGATGAAATCAGTTAACGATGAAATCAATTAAATGAAGATGAAATCAGTTAACGATGAAATCAGTTAAATGAAGATGAAATCAGTTAACGATGAAATCAGTTAAAGATGAAATCAGTTAACGATGAAATCAGTTAACGATGAAATCAGTTAAATGAAGATGAAATCAGTTAACGATGAAATCAGTTAAATGAAGAATGAAAATGAAATCAGTTAAATGAAGATGAAATCAGTTAACGATGAAATCAGTTAACGATGAAATCAGTTAACGATGAAATCAGTTAAATGAAGATGAAATCAGTTAACGATGAAATCAGTTAACAATGAAATCAGTTAAATGAAGATGAAAATCAGTTAACGATGAAATCAGTTAACGATGAAATCAGTTAACGATGAAATCAGTTAACGATGAAATCAGTTAATGAAGATGAAATCAGTTAACGATGAAATCAGTTAAATGAAGAATGAAGATGAAATCAGTTAACGATGAAATCAATTAACGATGAAATCAGTTAACGATGAAATCAGTTAAATGAAGATGAAATCAGTTAACGATGAAATCAGTTAACGATGAAATCAGTTAAATGAGATGAAAATGAAATCAGTTAACGATGAAATCAATTAACGATGAAATCAGTTAACGATGAAATCAGTTAAATGAAGATGAAATCAGTTAACGATGAAATCAGTTAACGATGAAATCAGTTAAATGAAGATGAAATCAGTTAACGATGAAATCAGTTAACGATGAAATCAGTTAACGATGAAATCAGTTAAATGAAGATGAAATCAGTTAACGATGAAATCAGTTAACGATGAAATCAGTTAACGATGAAATCAGTTAACGATGAAATCAATTAAATGAAGATGAAATCAGTTAACGATGAAATCAGTTAACGATGAAATCAGTTAAATGAAGATGAAATCAGTTAAGAAGATGAAATCAGTTAACGATGAAATCAGTTAACGATGAAATCAGTTAACGATGAAATCAGTTAAATGAAGATGAAATCAGTTAAATGAAGATGAAATCAGTTAACGATGAAATCAGTTAAATGAAGAATGAAGATGAAATCAGTTAACGATGAAATCAATTAACGATGAAATCAGTTAACGATGAAATCAGTTAAATGAAGATGAAATCAGTTAACGATGAAATCAGTTAACGATGAAATCAGTTAAATGAAGAATGAAAATGAAATCAGTTAACGATGAAATCAATTAACGATGAAATCAGTTAACGATGAAATCAGTTAACGATGAAATCAGTTAAATGAAGATGAAATCAGTTAACGATGAAATCAGTTAACGATGAAATCAGTTAAATGAAGATGAAATCAGTTAACGATGAAATCAGTTAACGATGAAATCAGTTAACGATGAAATCAATTAAATGAAGATGAAATCAGTTAACGATGAAATCAGTTAAATGAAGAATGTAAATGAAATCAGTTAAATGAAGATGAAATCAGTTAACGATGAAATCAGTTAACGATGAAATCAGTTAAATGAAGATGAAATCAGTTAACGATGAAATCAGTTAACGATGAAATCAGTTAAAGATGAAATCAGTTAATGAAGATGAAATCAGTTAACGATGAAATCAGTTAAATGAAGATGAAATCAGTTAACGATGAAATCAGTTAAAGATGAAATCAGTTAACGATGAAATCAGTTAACGATGAAATCAGTTAAATGAAGATGAAATCAGTTAACGATGAAATCAGTTAATGAAGAATGAAAATGAAATCAGTTAAATGAAGATGAAATCAGTTAACGATGAAATCAGTTAACGATGAAATCAGTTAACGATGAAATCAGTTAAATGAAGATGAAATCAGTTAACGATGAAATCAGTTAACGATGAAATCAGTTAAATGAAGATGAAATCAGTTAACGATGAAATCAGTTAACGATGAAATCAGTTAAATGAAGATGAAATCAGTTAAAGATGAAATCAGTTAACGATGAAATCAGTTAACGATGAAATCAGTTAAATGAAGATGAATCAGTTAACGATGAAATCAGTTAACGATGAAATCAATTAACGATGAAATCAGTTAAATGAAGATGAAATCAGTTAACGATGAAATCAGTTAAAGATGAAATCAGTTAAATGAAGAATGAAGATGAAATCAGTTAACGATGAAATCAGTTAAATGAAGATGAAATCAGTTAACGATGAAATCAGTTAACGATGAAATCAGTTAACGATGAAATCAGTTAACTGAAGATGAAATCAGTTAAACGATGAAATCAGTTAAATGAAGAATGAAGATGAAATCAGTAACGATGAAATCAATTAACGATGAAATCAGTTAACGATGAAATCAGTTAAATGAAGATGAAATCAGTTAACGATGAAATCAGTTAACGATGAAATCAGTTAAATGAAGAATGAAAATGAAATCAATGAAGAATGAAAATGAAATCAGTTAACGATGAAATCAATTAACGATGAAATCATTTAACGATGAAATCAGTTAAATGAAGATGAAATCAGTTAACGATGAAATCAGTTAACGATGAAATCAGTTAAATGAAGATGAAATCAGTTAACGATGAAATCAGTTAACGATGAAATCAGTTAAATGAAGATGAAATCAGTTAACGATGAAATCAGTTAACGATGAAATCAGTTAACGATGAAATCAATTAAATGAAGATGAAATCAGTTAACGATGAAATCAGTTAACGATGAAATCAGTTAAATGAAGATGAAATCAGTTAACGATGAAATCAGTTAACGATGAAATCAGTTAAATGAAGATGAAATCAGTTAAAGATGAAATCAGTTAACGATGAAATCAGTTAACGATGAAATCAGTTAAATGAAGATGAAATCAGTTAACGATGAAATCAGTTAACGATGAAATCAATTAACAATGAAATCAGTTAAATGAAGATGAAATCAGTTAACGATGAAATCAGTTAACGATGAAATCAGTTAAATGAAGAATGAAGATGAAATCAGTTAACGATGAAATCAGTTAAATGAAGATGAAATCAGTTAACGATGAAATCAGTTAACGATGAAATCAGTTAAATGAAGATGAAATCAGTTAACGATGAAATCAGTTAAATGAAGAATGAAGATGAAATCAGTTAACGATGAAATCAATTAACGATGAAATCAGTTAACGATGAAATCAGTTAAATGAAGATGAAATCAGTTAACGATGAAATCAGTTAACGATGAAATCAGTTAAATGAAGAATGAAAATGAAATCAGTTAACGATGAAATCAATTAACGATGAAATCAGTTAACGATGAAATCAGTTAAATGAAGATGAAATCAGTTAACGATGAAATCAGTTAACGATGAAATCAGTTAAATGAAGATGAAATCAGTTAACGATGAAATCAGTTAACGATGAAATCAGTTAACGATGAAATCAGTTAAATGAAGATGAAATCAGTTAACGATGAAATCAGTTAACGATGAAATCAGTTAACGATGAAATCAATTAAATGAAGATGAAATCAGTTAACGATGAAATCAGTTAAATGAAGAATGAAAA
This sequence comes from Semicossyphus pulcher, assembly GCF_022749685.1. Classification (NCBI taxonomy): domain Eukaryota; kingdom Metazoa; phylum Chordata; class Actinopteri; order Labriformes; family Labridae; genus Semicossyphus; species Semicossyphus pulcher. The sequence continues at coordinate 403,998 of NW_027211733.1, read as the reverse complement.
TGAAATCAGTTAAATGAAGATGAAATCAGTTAACGATGAAATCAGTTAACGATGAAATCAGTTAAATGAAGATGAAATCAGTTAACGATGAAATCAGTTAACGATGAAATCAGTTAACGATGAAATCAATTAAATGAAGATGAAATCAGTTAACGATGAAATCAGTTAAATGAAGATGAAATCAGTTAACGATGAAATCAGTTAAAGATGAAATCAGTTAACGATGAAATCAGTTAACGATGAAATCAGTTAACGATGAAATCAGTTAAATGAAGATGAAATCAGTTAACGATGAAATCAGTTAACGATGAAATCAGTTAAATGAAGATGAAATCAGTTAAAGATGAAATCAGTTAACGATGAAATCAGTTAACGATGAAATCAGTTAAATGAAGATGAAATCAGTTAACGATGAAATCAGTTAACGATGAAATCAATTAACGATGAAATCAGTTAAATGAAGATGAAATCAGTTAACGATGAAATCAGTTAAAGATGAAATCAGTTAAATGAAGAATGAAGATGAAATCAGTTAACGATGAAATCAGTTAAATGAAGATGAAATCAGTTAACGATGAAATCAGTTAACGATGAAATCAGTTAACGATGAAATCAGTTAAATGAAGATGAAATCAGTTAACGATGAAATCAGTTAAATGAAGAATGAAGATGAAATCAGTTAACGATGAAATCAATTAACGATGAAATCAGTTAACGATGAAATCAGTTAAATGAAGATGAAATCAGTTAACGATGAAATCAGTTAACGATGAAATCAGTTAAATGAAGAATGAAAATGAAATCAGTTAACGATGAAATCAATTAACGATGAAATCAGTTAACGATGAAATCAGTTAAATGAAGATGAAATCAGTTAACGATGAAATCAGTTAACGATGAAATCAGTTAAATGAAGATGAAATCAGTTAACGATGAAATCAGTTAACGATGAAATCAGTTAACGATGAAATCAGTTAAATGAAGATGAAATCAGTTAACGATGAAATCAGTTAACGATGAAATCAGTTAACGATGAAATCAATTAAATGAAGATGAAATCAGTTAACGATGAAATCAGTTAACGATGAAATCAGTTAAATGAAGATGAAATCAGTTAAATGAAGATGAAATCAGTTAACGATGAAATCAGTTAACGATGAAATCAGTTAACGATGAAATCAGTTAAATGAAGATGAAATCAGTTAAAGATGAAATCAGTTAACGATGAAATCAGTTAACGATGAAATCAGTTAAATGAAGATGAAATCAGTTAACGATGAAATCAGTTAACGATGAAATCAATTAACGATGAAATCAGTTAAATGAAGATGAAATCAGTTAACGATGAAATCAGTTAAAGATGAAATCAGTTAAATGAAGAATGAAGATGAAATCAGTTAACGATGAAATCAGTTAAATGAAGATGAAATCAGTTAACGATGAAATCAGTTAACGATGAAATCAGTTAACGATGAAATCAGTTAAATGAAGATGAAATCAGTTAACGATGAAATCAGTTAAATGAAGAATGAAGATGAAATCAGTTAACGATGAAATCAATTAACGATGAAATCAGTTAACGATGAAATCAGTTAAATGAAGATGAAATCAGTTAACGATGAAATCAGTTAACGATGAAATCAGTTAAATGAAGAATGAAAATGAAATCAGTTAACGATGAAATCAATTAACGATGAAATCAGTTAACGATGAAATCAGTTAAATGAAGATGAAATCAGTTAACGATGAAATCAGTTAACGATGAAATCAGTTAAATGAAGATGAAATCAGTTAACGATGAAATCAGTTAACGATGAAATCAGTTAACGATGAAATCAGTTAAATGAAGATGAAATCAGTTAACGATGAAATCAGTTAACGATGAAATCAGTTAACGATGAAATCAATTAAATGAAGATGAAATCAGTTAACGATGAAATCAGTTAAATGAAGAATGAAAATGAAATCAGTTAAATGAAGATGAAATCAGTTAACGATGAAATCAGTTAACGATGAAATCAGTTAAATGAAGATGAAATCAGTTAACGATGAAATCAGTTAACGATGAAATCAGTTAACGATGAAATCAATTAAATGAAGATGAAATCAGTTAACGATGAAATCAGTTAAATGAAGATGAAATCAGTTAACGATGAAATCAGTTAAAGATGAAATCAGTTAACGATGAAATCAGTTAACGATGAAATCAGTTAACGATGAAATCAGTTAAATGAAGATGAAATCAGTTAACGATGAAATCAGTTAAATGAAGAATGAAAATGAAATCAGTTAAATGAAGATGAAATCAGTTAACGATGAAATCAGTTAACGATGAAATCAGTTAACGATGAAATCAGTTAAATGAAGATGAAATCAGTTAACGATGAAATCAGTTAACGATGAAATCAGTTAAATGAAGATGAAATCAGTTAACGATGAAATCAGTTAAATGAAGAATGAAAATGAAATCAGTTAAATGAAGATGAAATCAGTTAACGATGAAATCAGTTAACGATGAAATCAGTTAACGATGAAATCAATTAAATGAAGATGAAATCAGTTAACGATGAAATCAGTTAACGATGAAATCAGTTAAATGAAGATGAAATCAGTTAAATGAAGATGAAATCAGTTAACGATGAAATCAGTTAACGATGAAATCAGTTAAATGAAGATGAAATCAGTTAAAGATGAAATCAGTTAACGATGAAATCAGTTAACGATGAAATCAGTTAAATGAAGATGAAATCAGTTAACGATGAAATCAGTTAACGATGAAATCAATTAACGATGAAATCAGTTAAATGAAGATGAAATCAGTTAACGATGAAATCAGTTAAAGATGAAATCAGTTAAATGAAGAATGAAGATGAAATCAGTTAACGATGAAATCAGTTAAATGAAGATGAAATCAGTTAACGATGAAATCAATTAACGATGAAATCAGTTAACGATGAAATCAATTAACGATGAAATCAGTTAAATGAAGATGAAATCAGTTAACGATGAAATCAGTTAAAGATGAAATCAGTTAAATGAAGAATGAAGATGAAATCAGTTAACGATGAAATCAGTTAACGATGAAATCAGTTAACGATGAAATCAATTAACAATGAAATCAGTTAAATGAAGATGAAATCAGTTAATGATGAAATCAATTAACGATGAAATCAGTTAACGATGAAATCAGTTAACGATGAAATCAATTAAATGAAGATGAAATCAGTTAACGATGAAATCAGTTAAATGAAGATGAAATCAGTTAACGATGAAATCAGTTAAAGATGAAATCAGTTAACGATGAAATCAGTTAACGATGAAATCAGTTAAATGAAGATGAAATCAGTTAACGATGAAATCAGTTAAATGAAGATGAAATCAGTTAACGATGAAATCAGTTAACGATGAAATCAGTTAACGATGAAATCAATTAAATGAAGATGAAATCAGTTAACGATGAAATCAATTAAATGAAGATGAAATCAGTTAACGATGAAATCAGTTAACAATGAAATCAGTTAAATGAAGATGAAATCAGTTAACGATGAAATCAGTTAACGATGAAATCAGTTAAAGATGAAATCAGTTAACGATGAAATCAGTTAACGATGAAATCAGTTAACGATGAAATCAGTTAAATGAAGATGAAATCAGTTAACGATGAAATCAATTAACGATGAAATCAGTTAAATGAAGATGAAATCAGTTAACGATGAAATCAGTTAACGATGAAATCAGTTAAATGAAGAATGAAAATGAAATCAGTTAACGATGAAATCAATTAACGATGAAATCAGTTAACGATGAAATCAGTTAAATGAAGATGAAATCAGTTAACGATGAAATCAGTTAACGATGAAATCAGTTAAATGAAGATGAAATCAGTTAACGATGAAATCAGTTAACGATGAAATCAATTAAATGAAGATGAAATCAGTTAACGATGAAATCAGTTAAATGAAGAATGAAAATGAAATCAGTTAACGATGAAATCAATTAACGATGAAATCAGTTAACGATGAAATCAGTTAAATGAAGATGAAATCAGTTAACGATGAAATCAGTTAACGATGAAATCAGTTAACGATGAAATCAGTTAAATGAAGATGAAATCAGTTAACGATGAAATCAGTTAACGATGAAATCAGTTAACGATGAAATCAATTAAATGAAGATGAAATCAGTTAACGATGAAATCAGTTAAATGAAGATGAAATCAGTTAACGATGAAATCAGTTAAAGATGAAATCAGTTAACGATGAAATCAGTTAACGATGAAATCAGTTAACGATGAAATCAGTTAACGATGAAATCAGTTAAATGAAGATGAAATCAGTTAACGATGAAATCAGTTAAAAGAAGAATGAAAATGAAATCAGTTAAATGAAGATGAAATCAGTTAACGATGAAATCAGTTAACGATGAAATCAGTTAACGATGAAATCAGTTAAATGAAGATGAAATCAGTTAACGATGAAATCAGTTAACAATGAAATCAGTTAAATGAAGATGAAATCAGTTAACGATGAAATCAGTTAACGATGAAATCAGTTAACGATGAAATCAGTTAACGATGAAATCAGTTAAATGAAGATGAAATCAGTTAACGATGAAATCAGTTAACGATGAAATCAGTTAAATGAAGATGAAATCAGTTAACGATGAAATCAGTTAACGATGAAATCAGTTAAATGAAGAATGAAAATGAAATCAGTTAACGATGAAATCAATTAACGATGAAATCAGTTAAATGAAGATGAAATCAGTTAACGATGAAATCAGTTAAAGATGAAATCAGTTAAATGAAGAATGAAGATGAAATCAGTTAACGATGAAATCAGTTAAATGAAGATGAAATCAGTTAACGATGAAATCAGTTAACGATGAAATCAGTTAACGATGAAATCAGTTAAATGAAGATGAAATCAGTTAACGATGAAATCAGTTAAATGAAGAATGAAGATGAAATCAGTTAACGATGAAATCAATTAACGATGAAATCAGTTAACGATGAAATCAGTTAAATGAAGATGAAATCAGTTAACGATGAAATCAGTTAACGATGAAATCAGTTAAATGAAGATGAAATCAGTTAACGATGAAATCAGTTAACGATGAAATCAGTTAAATGAAGATGAAATCAGTTAACGATGAAATCAGTTAACGATGAAATCAGTTAACGATGAAATCAATTAAATGAAGATGAAATCAGTTAACGATGAAATCAGTTAAATGAAGAATGAAAATGAAATCAGTTAAATGAAGATGAAATCAGTTAACGATGAAATCAGTTAACGATGAAATCAGTTAACGATGAAATCAGTTAACGATGAAATCAGTTAAATGAAGATGAAATCAGTTAACGATGAAATCAGTTAACGATGAAATCAGTTAAATGAAGATGAAATCAGTTAACGATGAAATCAGTTAACGATGAAATCAGTTAAATGAAGATGAAATCAGTTAACGATGATATCAGTTAAATGAAGATGAAATCAGTTAACGATGAAATCAGTTAACGATGAAATCAATTAACGATGAAATCAGTTAAATGAAGATGAAATCAGTTAACGATGAAATCAGTTAAAGATGAAATCAGTTAAATGAAGAATGAAGATGAAATCAGTTAACGATGAAATCAGTTAAATGAAGATGAAATCAGTTAACGATGAAATCAGTTAACGATGAAATCAGTTAACGATGAAATCAGTTAAATGAAGAATGAAGATGAAATCAGTTAACGATGAAATCAATTAACGATGAAATCAGTTAAATGAAGATGAAATCAGTTAACGATGAAATCAGTTAACGATGAAATCAGTTAAATGAAGAATGAAAATGAAATCAGTTAACGATGAAATCAATTAACGATGAAATCAGTTAACGATGAAATCAGTTAAATGAAGATGAAATCAGTTAACGATGAAATCAGTTAACGATGAAATCAGTTAAATGAAGATGAAATCAGTTAACGATGAAATCAGTTAACGATGAAATCAGTTAACGATGAAATCAGTTAAATGAAGATGAAATCAGTTAACGATGAAATCAGTTAACGATGAAATCAGTTAACGATGAAATCAATTAAATGAAGATGAAATCAGTTAACGATGAAATCAGTTAACGATGAAATCAGTTAAATGAAGATGAAATCAGTTAAAGATGAAATCAGTTAACGATGAAATCAGTTAACGATGAAATCAGTTAAATGAAGATGAAATCAGTTAACGATGAAATCAGTTAACGATGAAATCAATTAACGATGAAATCAGTTAAATGAAGATGAAATCAGTTAACGATGAAATCAGTTAAAGATGAAATCAGTTAAATGAAGAATGAAGATGAAATCAGTTAACGATGAAATCAGTTAAATGAAGATGAAATCAGTTAACGATGAAATCAGTTAACGATGAAATCAGTTAAATGAAGATGAAATCAGTTAACGATGAAATCAGTTAAATGAAGAATGAAGATGAAATCAGTTAACGATGAAATCAATTAACGATGAAATCAGTTAACTATGAAATCAGTTAAATGAAGATGAAATCAGTTAACGATGAAATCAGTTAACGATGAAATCAGTTAAATGAAGAATGAAAATGAAATCAGTTAACGATGAAATCAATTAACGATGAAATCAGTTAACGATGAAATCAGTTAAATGAAGATGAAATCAGTTAACGATGAAATCAGTTAACGATGAAATCAGTTAAATGAAGATGAAATCAGTTAACGATGAAATCAGTTAACGATGAAATCAGTTAACGATGAAATCAGTTAAATGAAGATGAAATCAGTTAACGATGAAATCAGTTAACGATGAAATCAGTTAACGATGAAATCAATTAAATGAAGATGAAATCAGTTAACGATGAAATCAGTTAAATGAAGATGAAATCAGTTAAATGAAGATGAAATCAGTTAACGATGAAATCAGTTAACGATGAAATCAGTTAAATGAAGATGAAATCAGTTAAAGATGAAATCAGTTAACGATGAAATCAGTTAACGATGAAATCAGTTAAATGAAGATGAAATCAGTTAACGATGAAATCAGTTAACGATGAAATCAATTAACGATGAAATCAGTTAAATGAAGATGAAATCAGTTAACGATGAAATCAGTTAAAGATGAAATCAGTTAAATGAAGAATGAAGATGAAATCAGTTAACGATGAAATCAATTAACGATGAAATCAGTTAAATGAAGATGAAATCAGTTAACGATGAAATCAGTTAAAGATGAAATCAGTTAAATGAAGAATGAAGATGAAATCAGTTAACGATGAAATCAGTTAAATGAAGATGAAATCAGTTAACGATGAAATCAATTAACGATGAAATCAGTTAACGATGAAATCAATTAACGATGAAATCAGTTAAATGAAGATGAAATCAGTTAACGATGAAATCAGTTAAAGATGAAATCAGTTAAATGAAGAATGAAGATGAAATCAGTTAACGATGAAATCAGTTAACGATGAAATCAGTTAACGATGAAATCAATTAACGATGAAATCAGTTAAATGAAGATGAAATCAGTTAACGATGAAATCAATTAACGATGAAATCAGTTAACGATGAAATCAGTTAACGATGAAATCAGTTAAATGAAGAATGAAAATGAAATCAGTTAACGATGAAATCAATTAACGATGAAATCAGTTAACGATGAAATCAGTTAAATGAAGATGAAATCAGTTAACGATGAAATCAGTTAACGATGAAATCAGTTAAATGAAGATGAAATCAGTTAACGATGAAATCAGTTAACAATGAAATCAGTTAAATGAAGATGAAATCAGTTAACGATGAAATCAGTTAACGATGAAATCAGTTAAATGAAGATGAAATCAGTTAACGATGAAATCAGTTAAATGAAGAATGAAAATGAAATCAGTTAAATGAAGATGAAATCAGTTAACGATGAAATCAGTTAACGATGAAATCAGTTAACGATGAAATCAGTTAAATGAAGATGAAATCAGTTAACGATGAAATCAGTTAACAATGAAATCAGTTAAATGAAGATGAAATCAGTTAACGATGAAATCAGTTAACGATGAAATCAGTTAACGATGAAATCAGTTAAATGAAGATGAAATCAGTTAACGATGAAATCAGTTAACGATGAAATCAGTTAAATGAAGATGAAATCAGTTAACGATGAAATCAGTTAATGATGAAATCAGTTAACGATGAAATCAATTAAATGAAGATGAAATCAGTTAACGATGAAATCAGTTAAATGAAGATGAAATCAGTTAACGATGAAATCAGTTAAAGATGAAATCAGTTAACGATGAAATCAGTTAACGATGAAATCAGTTAACGATGAAATCAGTTAAATGAAGATGAAATCAGTTAAATGAAGATGAAATCAGTTAACGATGAAATCAGTTAACGATGAAATCAGTTAACGATGAAATCAGTTAAATGAAGATGAAATCAGTTAAAGATGAAATCAGTTAACGATGAAATCAGTTAAATGAAGATGAAATCAGTTAACGATGAAATCAGTTAACGATGAAATCAATTAACGATGAAATCAGTTAAATGAAGATGAAATCAGTTAAATGAAGATGAAATCAGTTAACGATGAAATCAGTTAAATGAAGATGAAATCAGTTAACGATGAAATCAGTTAAAGATGAAATCAGTTAAATGAAGAATGAAGATGAAATCAGTTAACGATGAAATCAGTTAAATGAAGATGAAATCAGTTAACGATGAAATCAATTAACGATGAAATCAGTTAACGATGAAATCAATTAACGATGAAATCAGTTAAATGAAGATGAAATCAGTTAACGATGAAATCAGTTAAAGATGAAATCAGTTAAATGAAGAATGAAGATGAAATCAGTTAACGATGAAATCAGTTAACGATGAAATCAGTTAACGATGAAATCAATTAACGATGAAATCAGTTAAATGAAGATGAAATCAGTTAACGATGAAATCAATTAACGATGAAATCAGTTAACGATGAAATCAGTTAAATGAAGATGAAATCAGTTAACGATGAAATCAGTTAACGATGAAATCAGTTAAATGAAGAATGAAAATGAAATCAGTTAACGATGAAATCAATTAACGATGAAATCAGTTAACGATGAAATCAGTTAAATGAAGATGAAATCAGTTAACGATGAAATCAGTTAACGATGAAATCAGTTAACGATGAAATCAGTTAAATGAAGATGAAATCAGTTAACGATGAAATCAGTTAACGATGAAATCAGTTAAATGAAGATGAAATCAGTTAACGATGAAATCAGTTAACGATGAAATCAGTTAACGATGAAATCAGTTAACGATGAAATCAGTTAAATGAAGATGAAATCAGTTAACGATGAAATCAGTTAACGATGAAATCAGTTAAATGAAGATGAAATCAGTTAACGATGAAATCAGTTAAATGAAGAATGAAAATGAAATCAGTTAAATGAAGATGAAATCAGTTAACGATGAAATCAGTTAACGATGAAATCAGTTAAATGAAGATGAAATCAGTTAACGATGAAATCAGTTAACGATGAAATCAGTTAACGATGAAATCAGTTAAATGAAGATGAAATCAGTTAACGATGAAATCAGTTAACGATGAAATCAGTTAAATGAAGATGAAATCAGTTAACGATGAAATCAGTTAACGATGAAATCAGTTAAATGAAGAATGAAAATGAAATCAGTTAACGATGAAATCAATTAACGATGAAATCAGTTAACGATGAAATCAGTTAAATGAAGATGAAATCAGTTAACGATGAAATCAGTTAACGATGAAATCAGTTAAATGAAGATGAAATCAGTTAACGATGAAATCAGTTAACGATGAAATCAATTAAATGAAGATGAAATCAGTTAACGATGAAATCAGTTAAATGAAGAATGAAAATGAAATCAGTTAAATGAAGATGAAATCAGTTAACGATGAAATCAGTTAACGATGAAATCAGTTAAATGAAGATGAAATCAGTTAACGATGAAATCAGTTAACGATGAAATCAGTTAACGATGAAATCAATTAAATGAAGATGAAATCAGTTAACGATGAAATCAGTTAAATGAAGATGAAATCAGTTAACGATGAAATCAGTTAAAGATGAAATCAGTTAACGATGAAATCAGTTAACGATGAAATCAGTTAACGATGAAATCAGTTAAATGAAGATGAAATCAGTTAACGATGAAATCAGTTAAATGAAGAATGAAAATGAAATCAGTTAAATGAAGATGAAATCAGTTAACGATGAAATCAGTTAACGATGAAATCAGTTAAATGAAGATGAAATCAGTTAACGATGAAATCAGTTAACAATGAAATCAGTTAAATGAAGATGAAATCAGTTAACGATGAAATCAGTTAAATGAAGATGAAATCAGTTAAAGATGAAATCAGTTAACGATGAAATCAGTTAACGATGAAATCAGTTAAATGAAGATGAAATCAGTTAACGATGAAATCAGTTAACGATGAAATCAATTAACGATGAAATCAGTTAAATGAAGATGAAATCAGTTAACGATGAAATCAGTTAAAGATGAAATCAGTTAAATGAAGAATGAAGATGAAATCAGTTAACGATGAAATCAGTTAAATGAAGATGAAATCAGTTAACGATGAAATCAGTTAACGATGAAATCAGTTAACGATGAAATCAGTTAAATGAAGATGAAATCAGTTAACGATGAAATCAGTTAAATGAAGAATGAAGATGAAATCAGTTAACGATGAAATCAATTAACGATGAAATCAGTTAACGATGAAATCAGTTAAATGAAGATGAAATCAGTTAACGATGAAATCAGTTAACGATGAAATCAGTTAAATGAAGAATGAAAATGAAATCAGTTAACGATGAAATCAATTAACGATGAAATCAGTTAACGATGAAATCAGTTAAATGAAGATGAAATCAGTTAACGATGAAATCAGTTAACGATGAAATCAGTTAAATGAAGATGAAATCAGTTAACGATGAAATCAGTTAACGATGAAATCAGTTAAATGAAGATGAAATCAGTTAACGATGAAATCAGTTAACGATGAAATCAGTTAACGATGAAATCAATTAAATGAAGATGAAATCAGTTAACGATGAAATCAGTTAACGATGAAATCAGTTAAATGAAGATGAAATCAGTTAAATGAAGATGAAATCAGTTAACGATGAAATCAGTTAACGATGAAATCAGTTAAATGAAGATGAAATCAGTTAAAGATGAAATCAGTTAACGATGAAATCAGTTAACGATGAAATCAGTTAACGATGAAATCAGTAAAATGAAGATGAAATCAGTTAACGATGAAATCAGTTAACGATGAAATCAATTAACGATGAAATCAGTTAAATGAAGATGAAATCAGTTAACGATGAAATCAGTTAAAGATGAAATCAGTTAAATGAAGAATGAAGATGAAATCAGTTAACGATGAAATCAGTTAAATGAAGAATGAAGATGAAATCAGTTAACGATGAAATCAGTTAAATGAAGATGAAATCAGTTAACGATGAAATCAATTAACGATGAAATCAGTTAACGATGAAATCAATTAACGATGAAATCAGTTAAATGAAGATGAAATCAGTTAACGATGAAATCAGTTAAAGATGAAATCAGTTAAATGAAGAATGAAGATGAAATCAGTTAACGATGAAATCAGTTAAATGAAGATGAAATCAGTTAACGATGAAATCAGTTAACGATGAAATCAATTAACGATGAAATCAGTTAAATGAAGATGAAATCAGTTAACGATGAAATCAGTTAAAGATGAAATCAGTTAAATGAAGAATGAAGATGAAATCAGTTAACGATGAAATCAGTTAAATGAAGATGAAATCAGTTAACGATGAAATCAGTTAACGATGAAATCAGTTAACGATGAAATCAGTTAAATGAAGATGAAATCAGTTAACGATGAAATCAGTTAAATGAAGAATGAAGATGAAATCAGTTAACGATGAAATCAATTAACGATGAAATCAGTTAACGATGAAATCAGTTAAATGAAGATGAAATCAGTTAACGATGAAATCAGTTAACGATGAAATCAGTTAAATGAAGAATGAAAATGAAATCAGTTAACGATGAAATCAATTAACGATGAAATCAGTTAACGATGAAATCAGTTAAATGAAGATGAAATCAGTTAACGATGAAATCAGTTAACGATGAAATCAGTTAAATGAAGATGAAATCAGTTAACGATGAAATCAGTTAACGATGAAATCAGTTAACGATGAAATCAGTTAAATGAAGATGAAATCAGTTAACGATGAAATCAGTTAACGATGAAATCAGTTAACGATGAAATCAATTAAATGAAGATGAAATCAGTTAACGATGAAATCAGTTAAATGAAGAATGAAAATGAAATCAGTTAAATGAAGATGAAATCAGTTAACGATGAAATCAGTTAACGATGAAATCAGTTAAATGAAGATGAAATCAGTTAACGATGAAATCAGTTAACGATGAAATCAGTTAACGATGAAATCAATTAAATGAAGATGAAATCAGTTAACGATGAAATCAGTTAAATGAAGATGAAATCAGTTAACGATGAAATCAGTTAAAGATGAAATCAGTTAACGATGAAATCAGTTAACGATGAAATCAGTTAACGATGAAATCAGTTAAATGAAGATGAAATCAGTTAACGATGAAATCAGTTAAATGAAGAATGAAAATGAAATCAGTTAAATGAAGATGAAATCAGTTAACGATGAAATCAGTTAACGATGAAATCAGTTAACGATGAAATCAGTTAAATGAAGATGAAATCAGTTAACGATGAAATCAGTTAACAATGAAATCAGTTAAATGAAGATGAAATCAGTTAACGATGAAATCAGTTAACGATGAAATCAGTTAAATGAAGATGAAATCAGTTAACGATGAAATCAGTTAACGATGAAATCAGTTAAATGAAGATGAAATCAGTTAACGATGAAATCAGTTAACGATGAAATCAATTAACGATGAAATCAGTTAAATGAAGATGAAATCAGTTAACGATGAAATCAGTTAAAGATGAAATCAGTTAAATGAAGAATGAAGATGAAATCAGTTAACGATGAAATCAGTTAAATGAAGATGAAATCAGTTAACGATGAAATCAGTTAACGATGAAATCAGTTAACGATGAAATCAGTTAAATGAAGATGAAATCAGTTAACGATGAAATCAGTTAAATGAAGAATGAAGATGAAATCAGTTAACGATGAAATCAATTAACGATGAAATCAGTTAACGATGAAATCAGTTAAATGAAGATGAAATCAGTTAACGATGAAATCAGTTAACGATGAAATCAGTTAAATGAAGAATGAAAATGAAATCAGTTAACGATGAAATCAATTAACGATGAAATCAGTTAACGATGAAATCAGTTAAATGAAGATGAAATCAGTTAACGATGAAATCAGTTAACGATGAAATCAGTTAAATGAAGATGAAATCAGTTAACGATGAAATCAGTTAACGATGAAATCAGTTAACGATGAAATCAGTTAACGATGAAATCAGTTAAATGAAGATGAAATCAGTTAACGATGAAATCAGTTAACGATGAAATCAGTTAACGATGAAATCAATTAAATGAAGATGAAATCAGTTAACGATGAAATCAGTTAAATGAAGAATGAAAATGAAATCAGTTAAATGAAGATGAAATCAGTTAACGATGAAATCAGTTAACGATGAAATCAGTTAAATGAAGATGAAATCAGTTAACGATGAAATCAGTTAACGATGAAATCAGTTAACGATGAAATCAATTAAATGAAGATGAAATCAGTTAAATGAAGATGAAATCAGTTAACGATGAAATCAGTTAACGATGAAATCAGTTAACGATGAAATCAGTTAACGATGAAATCAGTTAACGATGAAATCAGTTCACGATGAAATCAGTTAAATGAAGATGAAATCAGTTAACGATGAAATCAGTTAAATGAAGAATGAAAATGAAATCAGTTAAATGAAGATGAAATCAGTTAACGATGAAATCAGTTAACGATGAAATCAGTTAACGATGAAATCAGTTAAATGAAGATGAAATCAGTTAACGATGAAATCAGTTAACAATGAAATCAGTTAAATGAAGATGAAATCAGTTAACGATGAAATCAGTTAACGATGAAATCAGTTAACGATGAAATCAGTTAACGATGAAATCAGTTAACGATGAAATCAGTTAAATGAAGATGAAATCAGTTAAAGATGAAATCAGTTAACGATGAAATCAGTTAACGATGAAATCAGTTAAATGAAGATGAAATCAGTTAACGATGAAATCAGTTAACGATGAAATCAATTAACGATGAAATCAGTTAAATGAAGATGAAATCAGTTAACGATGAAATCAGTTAAAGATGAAATCAGTTAAATGAAGAATGAAGATGAAATCAGTTAACGATGAAATCAGTTAAATGAAGATGAAATCAGTTAACGATGAAATCAGTTAACGATGAAATCAGTTAAATGAAGATGAAATCAGTTAAATGAAGATGAAATCAGTTAACGATGAAATCAGTTAAATGAAGAATGAAGATGAAATCAGTTAACGATGAAATCAATTAACGATGAAATCAGTTAACGATGAAATCAGTTAAATGAAGATGAAATCAGTTAAATGAAGAATGAAAATGAAATCAGTTAACGATGAAATCAATTAACGATGAAATCAGTTAACGATGAAATCAGTTAAATGAAGATGAAATCAGTTAACGATGAAATCAGTTAACGATGAAATCAGTTAAATGAAGATGAAATCAGTTAACGATGAAATCAGTTAACGATGAAATCAGTTAAATGAAGATGAAATCAGTTAACGATGAAATCAGTTAACGATGAAATCAGTTAACGATGAAATCAATTAAATGAAGATGAAATCAGTTAACGATGAAATCAGTTAAATGAAGAATGAAAATGAAATCAGTTAAATGAAGATGAAATCAGTTAACGATGAAATCAGTTAACGATGAAATCAGTTAAATGAAGATGAAATCAGTTAACGATGAAATCAGTTAACGATGAAATCAGTTAAATGAAGATGAAATCAGTTAAATGAAGATGAAATCAGTTAACGATGAAATCAGTTAACGATGAAATCAGTTAAATGAAGATGAAATCAGTTAAAGATGAAATCAGTTAACGATGAAATCAGTTAACGATGAAATCAGTTAAATGAAGAATGAAAATGAAATCAGTTAACGATGAAATCAATTAACGATGAAATCAGTTAACGATGAAATCAGTTAAATGAAGATGAAATCAGTTAACGATGAAATCAGTTAACGATGAAATCAGTTAAATGAAGATGAAATCAGTTAAATGAAGATGAAATCAGTTAACGATGAAATCAGTTAACGATGAAATCACTTAACGATGAAATCAGTTAAATGAAGATGAAATCAGTTAACGATGAAATCAGTTAAATGAAGATGAAATCAGTTAAAGATGAAATCAGTTAACGATGAAATCAGATAACGATGAAATCAGTTAAATGAAGATGAAATCAGTTAACGATGAAATCAGTTAACGATGGAATCAGTTAAATGAAGATGAAATCAGTTAACGATGAAATCAGTTAAAGATGAAATCAGTTAACGATGAAATCAGTTAACGATGAAATCAGTTAAATGAAGATGAAATCAGTTAAATGAAGATGAAATCAGTTAACGATGAAATCAGTTAACGATGAAATCAGTTAAATGAAGATGAAATCAGTTAACGATGAAATCAGTTAACGATGAAATCAGTTAACGATGAAATCAGTTAACGATGAAATCAGTTAAATGAAGATGAAATCAGTTAAATGAAGATGAAATCAGTTAACGATGAAATCAGTTAACGATGAAATCAATTAAATGAAGATGAAATCAGTTAACGATGAAATCAGTTAAATGAAGAATGAAAATGAAATCAGTTAAATGAAGATGAAATCAGTTAACGATGAAATCAGTTAACGATGAAATCAGTTAAATGAAGATGAAATCAGTTAACGATGAAATCAGTTAACGATGAAATCAGTTAACGATGAAATCAATTAAATGAAGATGAAATCAGTTAACGATGAAATCAGTTAAATGAAGATGAAATCAGTTAACGATGAAATCAGTTAAATGAAGAATGAAGATGAAATCAGTTAACGATGAAATCAATTAACGATGAAATCAGTTAACGATGAAATCAGTTAAATGAAGATGAAATCAGTTAACGATGAAATCAGTTAACGATGAAATCAGTTAAATGAAGAATGAAAATGAAATCAGTTAACGATGAAATCAATTAACGATGAAATCAGTTAACGATGAAATCAGTTAAATGAAGATGAAATCAGTTAACGATGAAATCAGTTAACGATGAAATCAGTTAAATGAAGATGAAATCAGTTAACGATGAAATCAGTTAACGATGAAATCAGTTAACGATGAAATCAATTAAATGAAGATGAAATCAGTTAACGATGAAATCAGTTAAATGAAGAATGAAAATGAAATCAGTTAAATGAAGATGAAATCAGTTAACGATGAAATCAGTTAACGATGAAATCAGTTAAATGAAGATGAAATCAGTTAACGATGAAATCAGTTAACGATGAAATCAGTTAAATGAAGATGAAATCAGTTAACGATGAAATCAGTTAACGATGAAATCAGTTAACGATGAAATCAATTAAATGAAGATGAAATCAGTTAACGATGAAATCAGTTAAATGAAGATGAAATCAGTTAACGATGAAATCAGTTAAAGATGAAATCAGTTAACGATGAAATCAGTTAACGATGAAATCAGTTAACGATGAAATCAGTTAAATGAAGATGAAATCAGTTAACGATGAAATCAGTTAAATGAAGAATGAAAATGAAATCAGTTAAATGAAGATGAAATCAGTTAACGATGAAATCAGTTAACGATGAAATCAGTTAACGATGAAATCAGTTAAATGAAGATGAAATCAGTTAACGATGAAATCAGTTAACAATGAAATCAGTTAAATGAAGATGAAATCAGTTAACGATGAAATCAGTTAACGATGAAATCAGTTAACGATGAAATCAGTTAAATGAAGATGAAATCAGTTAACGATGAAATCAGTTAACGATGAAATCAGTTAAATGAAGATGAAATCAGTTAACGATGAAATCAGTTAACGATGAAATCAGTTAAATGAAGATGAAATCAGTTAACGATGAAATCAGTTAACGATGAAATCAGTTAACGATGAAATCAATTAAATGAAGATGAAATCAGTTAACGATGAAATCAGTTAAATGAAGATGAAATCAGTTAACGATGAAATCAGTTAAAGATGAAATCAGTTAACGATGAAATCAGTTAACGATGAAATCAGTTAAATGAAGATGAAATCAGTTAACGATGAAATCAGTTAAATGAAGAATGAAAATGAAATCAGTTAAATGAAGATGAAATCAGTTAACGATGAAATCAGTTAACGATGAAATCAGTTAACGATGAAATCAGTTAAATGAAGATGAAATCAGTTAACGATGAAATCAGTTAACAATGAAATCAGTTAAATGAAGATGAAATCAGTTAACGATGAAATCAGTTAACGATGAAATCAGTTAAATGAAGATGAAATCAGTTAACGATGAAATCAGTTAACGATGAAATCAGTTAACGATGAAATCAGTTAAATGAAGATGAAATCAGTTAACGATGAAATCAGTTAAATGAAGAATGAAGATGAAATCAGTTAACGATGAAATCAATTAACGATGAAATCAGTTAACGATGAAATCAGTTAAATGAAGATGAAATCAGTTAACGATGAAATCAGTTAACGATGAAATCAGTTAAATGAAGAATGAAAATGAAATCAGTTAACGATGAAATCAATTAACGATGAAATCAGTTAACGATGAAATCAGTTAAATGAAGATGAAATCAGTTAACGATGAAATCAGTTAACGATGAAATCAGTTAAATGAAGATGAAATCAGTTAACGATGAAATCAGTTAACGATGAAATCAGTTAACGATGAAATCAGTTAACGATGAAATCAGTTAAATGAAGATGAAATCAGTTAACGATGAAATCAGTTAACGATGAAATCAGTTAACGATGAAATCAATTAAATGAAGATGAAATCAGTTAACGATGAAATCAGTTAACGATGAAATCAGTTAAATGAAGATGAAATCAGTTAAATGAAGATGAAATCAGTTAACGATGAAATCAGTTAACGATGAAATCAGTTAACGATGAAATCAGTTAAATGAAGATGAAATCAGTTAAATGAAGATGAAATCAGTTAACGATGAAATCAGTTAAATGAAGAATGAAGATGAAATCAGTTAACGATGAAATCAATTAACGATGAAATCAGTTAACGATGAAATCAGTTAAATGAAGATGAAATCAGTTAACGATGAAATCAGTTAACGATGAAATCAGTTAAATGAAGAATGAAAATGAAATCAGTTAACGATGAAATCAATTAACGATGAAATCAGTTAACGATGAAATCAGTTAAATGAAGATGAAATCAGTTAACGATGAAATCAGTTAACGATGAAATCAGTTAAATGAAGATGAAATCAGTTAACGATGAAATCAGTTAACGATGAAATCAGTTAACGATGAAATCAATTAAATGAAGATGAAATCAGTTAACGATGAAATCAGTTAACGATGAAATCAATTAACGATGAAATCAGTTAAATGAAGATGAAATCAGTTAACGATGAAATCAGTTAAAGATGAAATCAGTTAAATGAAGAATGAAGATGAAATCAGTTAACGATGAAATCAGTTAAATGAAGATGAAATCAGTTAACGATGAAATCAGTTAACGATGAAATCAGTTAACGATGAAATCAGTTAAATGAAGATGAAATCAGTTAACGATGAAATCAGTTAAATGAAGAATGAAGATGAAATCAGTTAACGATGAAATCAATTAACGATGAAATCAGTTAACGATGAAATCAGTTAAATGAAGATGAAATCAGTTAACGATGAAATCAGTTAACGATGAAATCAGTTAAATGAAGAATGAAAATGAAATCAGTTAACGATGAAATCAATTAACGATGAAATCAGTTAACGATGAAATCAGTTAAATGAAGATGAAATCAGTTAACGATGAAATCAGTTAACGATGAAATCAGTTAAATGAAGATGAAATCAGTTAACGATGAAATCAGTTAACGATGAAATCAGTTAAATGAAGATGAAATCAGTTAACGATGAAATCAGTTAACGATGAAATCAGTTAACGATGAAATCAATTAAATGAAGATGAAATCAGTTAACGATGAAATCAGTTAACGATGAAATCAGTTAAATGAAGATGAAATCAGTTAAATGAAGATGAAATCAGTTAACGATGAAATCAGTTAACGATGAAATCAGTTAACGATGAAATCAGTTAAATGAAGATGAAATCAGTTAAAGATGAAATCAGTTAACGATGAAATCAGTTAACGATGAAATCAGTTAAATGAAGATGAAATCAGTTAACGATGAAATCAGTTAACGATGAAATCAATTAACGATGAAATCAGTTAAATGAAGATGAAATCAGTTAACGATGAAATCAGTTAACGATGAAATCAGTTAAATGAAGAATGAAGATGAAATCAGTTAACGATGAAATCAGTTAAATGAAGATGAAATCAGTTAACGATGAAATCAGTTAACGATGAAATCAGTTAAATGAAGATGAAATCAGTTAACGATGAAATCAGTTAAATGAAGAATGAAGATGAAATCAGTTAACGATGAAATCAATTAACGATGAAATCAGTTAACGATGAAATCAGTTAACGATGAAATCAATTAAATGAAGATGAAATCAGTTAACGATGAAATCAGTTAAATGAAGAATGAAAATGAAATCAGTTAAATGAAGATGAAATCAGTTAACGATGAAATCAGTTAACGATGAAATCAGTTAAATGAAGATGAAATCAGTTAACGATGAAATCAGTTAACGATGAAATCAGTTAACGATGAAATCAATTAAATGAAGATGAAATCAGTTAACGATGAAATCAGTTAAATGAAGATGAAATCAGTTAACGATGAAATCAGTTAAAGATGAAATCAGTTAACGATGAAATCAGTTAACGATGAAATCAGTTAACGATGAAATCAGTTAACGATGAAATCAGTTAAATGAAGATGAAATCAGTTAACGATGAAATCAGTTAAATGAAGAATGAAGATGAAATCAGTTAACGATGAAATCAATTAACGATGAAATCAGTTAACGATGAAATCAGTTAAATGAAGATGAAATCAGTTAACGATGAAATCAGTTAACGATGAAATCAGTTAAATGAAGAATGAAAATGAAATCAGTTAACGATGAAATCAATTAACGATGAAATCAGTTAACGATGAAATCAGTTAAATGAAGATGAAATCAGTTAACGATGAAATCAGTTAACGATGAAATCAGTTAAATGAAGATGAAATCAGTTAACGATGAAATCAGTTAACGATGAAATCAGATAACGATGAAATCAGTTAAATGAAGATGAAATCAGTTAACGATGAAATCAGTTAAATGAAGAATGAAAATGAAATCAGTTAAATGAAGATGAAATCAGTTAACGATGAAATCAGTTAACGATGAAATCAGTTAACGATGAAATCAATTAAATGAAGATGAAATCAGTTAACGATGAAATCAGTTAAATGAAGATGAAATCAGTTAACGATGAAATCAGTTAAAGATGAAATCAGTTAACGATGAAATCAGTTAACGATGAAATCAGTTAACGATGAAATCAGTTAAATGAAGATGAAATCAGTTAACGATGAAATCAGTTAAATGAAGAATGAAAATGAAATCAGTTAAATGAAGATGAAATCAGTTAACGATGAAATCAGTTAACGATGAAATCAGTTAACGATGAAATCAGTTAAATGAAGATGAAATCAGTTAACGATGAAATCAGTTAACAATGAAATCAGTTAAATGAAGATGAAATCAGTTAAAGATGAAATCAGTTAACGATGAAATCAGTTAACGATGAAATCAGTTAACGATGAAATCAGTTAAATGAAGATGAAATCAGTTAACGATGAAATCAGTTAAATGAAGAATGAAGATGAAATCAGTTAACGATGAAATCAGTTAACGATGAAATCAGTTAACGATGAAATCAATTAAATGAAGATGAAATCAGTTAACGATGAAATCAGTTAACGATGAAATCAGTTAACGATGAAATCAATTAACGATGAAATCAGTTAACGATGAAATCAATTAACGATGAAATCAGTTAAATGAAGATGAAATCAGTTAACGATGAAATCAGTTAACGATGAAATCAATTAACGATGAAATCAGTTAAATGAAGATGAAATCAGTTAACGATGAAATCAGTTAAAGATGAAATCAGTTAAATGAAGAATGAAGATGAAATCAGTTAACGATGAAATCAGTTAAATGAAGATGAAATCAGTTAACGATGAAATCAGTTAACGATGAAATCAGTTAACGATGAAATCAGTTAAATGAAGATGAAATCAGTTAACGATGAAATCAGTTAAATGAAGAATGAAGATGAAATCAGTTAACGATGAAATCAATTAACGATGAAATCAGTTAACGATGAAATCAGTTAAATGAAGATGAAATCAGTTAACGATGAAATCAGTTAACGATGAAATCAGTTAAATGAAGAATGAAAATGAAATCAGTTAACGATGAAATCAATTAACGATGAAATCAGTTAACGATGAAATCAGTTAAATGAAGATGAAATCAGTTAACGATGAAATCAGTTAACGATGAAATCAGTTAAATGAAGATGAAATCAGTTAACGATGAAATCAGTTAACGATGAAATCAGTTAACGATGAAATCAGTTAAATGAAGATGAAATCAGTTAACGATGAAATCAGTTAACGATGAAATCAGTTAACGATGAAATCAGTTAACGATGAAATCAATTAAATGAAGATGAAATCAGTTAACGATGAAATCAGTTAAATGAAGAATGAAAATGAAATCAGTTAAATGAAGATGAAATCAGTTAACGATGAAATCAGTTAACGATGAAATCAGTTAAATGAAGATGAAATCAGTTAACGATGAAATCAGTTAACGATGAAATCAGTTAACGATGAAATCAATTAAATGAAGATGAAATCAGTTAACGATGAAATCAGTTAAATGAAGATGAAATCAGTTAACGATGAAATCAGTTAAAGATGAAATCAGTTAACGATGAAATCAGTTAACGATGAAATCAGTTAACGATGAAATCAGTTAAATGAAGATGAAATCAGTTAACGATGAAATCAGTTAAATGAAGAATGAAAATGAAATCAGTTAAATGAAGATGAAATCAGTTAACGATGAAATCAGTTAACGATGAAATCAGTTAACGATGAAATCAGTTAAATGAAGATGAAATCAGTTAACGATGAAATCAGTTAACAATGAAATCAGTTAAATGAAGATGAAATCAGTTAACGATGAAATCAGTTAACGATGAAATCAGTTAAATGAAGATGAAATCAGTTAACGATGAAATCAGTTAACGATGAAATCAGTTAAATGAAGATGAAATCAGTTAACGATGAAATCAGTTAACGATGAAATCAGTTAAATGAAGAATGAAAATGAAATCAGTTAACGATGAAATCAATTAACGATGAAATCAGTTAACGATGAAATCAGTTAAATGAAGATGAAATCAGTTAACGATGAAATCAGTTAACGATGAAATCAGTTAAATGAAGATGAAATCAGTTAACGATGAAATCAGTTAACGATGAAATCAGTTAACGATGAAATCAATTAAATGAAGATGAAATCAGTTAACGATGAAATCAGTTAAATGAAGATGAAATCAGTTAACGATGAAATCAGTTAAAGATGAAATCAGTTAACGATGAAATCAGTTAACGATGAAATCAGTTAACGATGAAATCAGTTAAATGAAGATGAAATCAGTTAACGATGAAATCAGTTAAATGAAGAATGAAAATGAAATCAGTTAAATGAAGATGAAATCAGTTAACGATGAAATCAGTTAACGATGAAATCAGTTAACGATGAAATCAGTTAAATGAAGATGAAATCAGTTAACGATGAAATCAGTTAACAATGAAATCAGTTAAATGAAGATGAAATCAGTTAACGATGAAATCAGTTAACGATGAAATCAGTTAACGATGAAATCAGTTAACGATGAAATCAGTTAAATGAAGATGAAATCAGTTAAAGATGAAATCAGTTAACGATGAAATCAGTTAACGATGAAATCAGTTAAATGAAGATGAAATCAGTTAACGATGAAATCAGTTAACGATGAAATCAATTAACGATGAAATCAGTTAAATGAAGATGAAATCAGTTAACGATGAAATCAGTTAAAGATGAAATCAGTTAAATGAAGAATGAAGATGAAATCAGTTAACGATGAAATCAGTTAAATGAAGATGAAATCAGTTAACGATGAAATCAGTTAACGATGAAATCAGTTAAATGAAGATGAAATCAGTTAACGATGAAATCAGTTAAATGAAGAATGAAGATGAAATCAGTTAACGATGAAATCAATTAACGATGAAATCAGTTAACGATGAAATCAGTTAAATGAAGATGAAATCAGTTAACGATGAAATCAGTTAACGATGAAATCAGTTAAATGAAGAATGAAAATGAAATCAGTTAACGATGAAATCAATTAACGATGAAATCAGTTAACGATGAAATCAGTTAAATGAAGATGAAATCAGTTAACGATGAAATCAGTTAACGATGAAATCAGTTAAATGAAGATGAAATCAGTTAACGATGAAATCAGTTAACGATGAAATCAGTTAACGATGAAATCAGTTAAATGAAGATGAAATCAGTTAACGATGAAATCAGTTAACGATGAAATCAGTTAACGATGAAATCAATTAAATGAAGATGAAATCAGTTAACGATGAAATCAGTTAACGATGAAATCAGTTAAATGAAGATGAAATCAGTTAAATGAAGATGAAATCAGTTAACGATGAAATCAGTTAACGATGAAATCAGTTAACGATGAAATCAGTTAAATGAAGATGAAATCAGTTAAAGATGAAATCAGTTAACGATGAAATCAGTTAACGATGAAATCAGTTAAATGAAGATGAAATCAGTTAACGATGAAATCAGTTAACGATGAAATCAATTAACGATGAAATCAGTTAAATGAAGATGAAATCAGTTAACGATGAAATCAGTTAAAGATGAAATCAGTTAAATGAAGAATGAAGATGAAATCAGTTAACGATGAAATCAGTTAAATGAAGATGAAATCAGTTAACGATGAAATCAATTAACGATGAAATCAGTTAACGATGAAATCAATTAACGATGAAATCAGTTAAATGAAGATGAAATCAGTTAACGATGAAATCAGTTAACGATGAAATCAGTTAAATGAAGAATGAAAATGAAATCAGTTAAATGAAGATGAAATCAGTTAACGATGAAATCAGTTAACGATGAAATCAGTTAACGATGAAATCAGTTAAATGAAGATGAAATCAGTTAACGATGAAATCAGTTAACAATGAAATCAGTTAAATGAAGATGAAATCAGTTAACGATGAAATCAGTTAACGATGAAATCAGTTAACGATGAAATCAGTTAACGATGAAATCAGTTAAATGAAGATGAAATCAGTTAACGATGAAATCAGTTAAATGAAGAATGAAGATGAAATCAGTTAACGATGAAATCAATTAACGATGAAATCAGTTAACGATGAAATCAGTTAAATGAAGATGAAATCAGTTAACGATGAAATCAGTTAACGATGAAATCAGTTAAATGAAGAATGAAAATGAAATCAGTTAACGATGAAATCAATTAACGATGAAATCAGTTAACGATGAAATCAGTTAAATGAAGATGAAATCAGTTAACGATGAAATCAGTTAACGATGAAATCAGTTAAATGAAGATGAAATCAGTTAACGATGAAATCAGTTAACGATGAAATCAGTTAACGATGAAATCAGTTAAATGAAGATGAAATCAGTTAACGATGAAATCAGTTAACGATGAAATCAGTTAACGATGAAATCAATTAAATGAAGATGAAATCAGTTAACGATGAAATCAGTTAAATGAAGAATGAAAATGAAATCAGTTAAATGAAGATGAAATCAGTTAACGATGAAATCAGTTAACGATGAAATCAGTTAAATGAAGATGAAATCAGTTAACGATGAAATCAGTTAACGATGAAATCAGTTAACGATGAAATCAATTAAATGAAGATGAAATCAGTTAACGATGAAATCAGTTAAATGAAGATGAAATCAGTTAACGATGAAATCAGTTAACGATGAAATCAGTTAACGATGAAATCAGTTAACGATGAAATCAGTTAAATGAAGATGAAATCAGTTAACGATGAAATCAGTTAAATGAAGAATGAAGATGAAATCAGTTAACGATGAAATCAGTTAACGATGAAATCAGTTAACGATGAAATCAGTTAAATGAAGATGAAATCAGTTAACGATGAAATCAGTTAACGATGAAATCAGTTAACGATGAAATCAATTAAATGAAGATGAAATCAGTTAACGATGAAATCAGTTAACGATGAAATCAGTTAAATGAAGATGAAATCAGTTAAATGAAGATGAAATCAGTTAACGATGAAATCAGTTAACGATGAAATCAGTTAACGATGAAATCAGTTAAATGAAGATGAAATCAGTTAACGATGAAATCAGTTAACGATGAAATCAGTTAAATGAAGATGAAATCAGTTAACGATGAAATCAGTTAAAGATGAAATCAGTTAACGATGAAATCAGTTAACGATGAAATCAGTTAACGATGAAATCAGTTAAATGAAGATGAAATCAGTTAACGATGAAATCAGTTAAATGAAGAATGAAAATGAAATCAGTTAAATGAAGATGAAATCAGTTAACGATGAAATCAGTTAACGATGAAATCAGTTAAATGAAGATGAAATCAGTTAACGATGAAATCAGTTAACGATGAAATCAGTTAAATGAAGATGAAATCAGTTAACGATGAAATCAGTTAACGATGAAATCAGTTAAATGAAGATGAAATCAGTTAACGATGAAATCAGTTAACGATGAAATCAGTTAAATGAAGATGAAATCAGTTAACGATGAAATCAGTTAACGATGAAATCAGTTAAATGAAGAATGAAAATGAAATCAGTTAACGATGAAATCAATTAACGATGAAATCAGTTAACGATGAAATCAGTTAAATGAAGATGAAATCAGTTAACGATGAAATCAGTTAACGATGAAATCAGTTAAATGAAGATGAAATCAGTTAACGATGAAATCAGTTAACGATGAAATCAGTTAACGATGAAATCAATTAAATGAAGATGAAATCAGTTAACGATGAAATCAGTTAAATGAAGATG
This sequence comes from Semicossyphus pulcher, assembly GCF_022749685.1. Classification (NCBI taxonomy): domain Eukaryota; kingdom Metazoa; phylum Chordata; class Actinopteri; order Labriformes; family Labridae; genus Semicossyphus; species Semicossyphus pulcher. The sequence goes on along the minus strand of NW_027211733.1, from coordinate 377,576 downwards.
AAATCAGTTAACGATGAAATCAGTTAAAGATGAAATCAGTTAACGATGAAATCAGTTAACGATGAAATCAGTTAACGATGAAATCAGTTAACGATGAAATCAGTTAAATGAAGATGAAATCAGTTAACGATGAAATCAGTTAAATGAAGAATGAAAATGAAATCAGTTAAATGAAGATGAAATCAGTTAACGATGAAATCAGTTAACGATGAAATCAGTTAACGATGAAATCAGTTAAATGAAGATGAAATCAGTTAACGATGAAATCAGTTAACAATGAAATCAGTTAAATGAAGATGAAATCAGTTAACGATGAAATCAGTTAACGATGAAATCAGTTAAATGAAGATGAAATCAGTTAAAGATGAAATCAGTTAACGATGAAATCAGTTAACGATGAAATCAGTTAAATGAAGATGAAATCAGTTAACGATGAAATCAGTTAACGATGAAATCAATTAACGATGAAATCAGTTAAATGAAGATGAAATCAGTTAACGATGAAATCAGTTAAAGATGAAATCAGTTAAATGAAGAATGAAGATGAAATCAGTTAACGATGAAATCAGTTAAATGAAGATGAAATCAGTTAACGATGAAATCAGTTAACGATGAAATCAGTTAACGATGAAATCAGTTAAATGAAGATGAAATCAGTTAACGATGAAATCAGTTAAATGAAGAATGAAGATGAAATCAGTTAACGATGAAATCAATTAACGATGAAATCAGTTAACGATGAAATCAGTTAAATGAAGATGAAATCAGTTAACGATGAAATCAGTTAACGATGAAATCAGTTAAATGAAGAATGAAAATGAAATCAGTTAACGATGAAATCAATTAACGATGAAATCAGTTAACGATGAAATCAGTTAAATGAAGATGAAATCAGTTAACGATGAAATCAGTTAACGATGAAATCAGTTAAATGAAGATGAAATCAGTTAACGATGAAATCAGTTAACGATGAAATCAGTTAACGATGAAATCAGTTAAATGAAGATGAAATCAGTTAACGATGAAATCAGTTAACGATGAAATCAGTTAACGATGAAATCAATTAAATGAAGATGAAATCAGTTAACGATGAAATCAGTTAACGATGAAATCAGTTAACGATGAAATCAATTAACGATGAAATCAGTTAACGATGAAATCAATTAACGATGAAATCAGTTAAATGAAGATGAAATCAGTTAACGATGAAATCAGTTAACGATGAAATCAGTTAACGATGAAATCAATTAACGATGAAATCAGTTAAATGAAGATGAAATCAGTTAACGATGAAATCAGTTAAAGATGAAATCAGTTAAATGAAGAATGAAGATGAAATCAGTTAACGATGAAATCAGTTAAATGAAGATGAAATCAGTTAACGATGAAATCAGTTAACGATGAAATCAGTTAAATGAAGATGAAATCAGTTAACGATGAAATCAGTTAAATGAAGAATGAAGATGAAATCAGTTAACGATGAAATCAATTAACGATGAAATCAGTTAACGATGAAATCAGTTAAATGAAGATGAAATCAGTTAACGATGAAATCAGTTAACGATGAAATCAGTTAAATGAAGAATGAAAATGAAATCAGTTAACGATGAAATCAATTAACGATGAAATCAGTTAACGATGAAATCAGTTAAATGAAGATGAAATCAGTTAACGATGAAATCAGTTAACGATGAAATCAGTTAAATGAAGATGAAATCAGTTAACGATGAAATCAGTTAACGATGAAATCAGTTAACGATGAAATCAGTTAAATGAAGAATGAAAATGAAATCAGTTAAATGAAGATGAAATCAGTTAACGATGAAATCAGTTAACGATGAAATCAGTTAAATGAAGATGAAATCAGTTAACGATGAAATCAGTTAACGATGAAATCAGTTAACGATGAAATCAATTAAATGAAGATGAAATCAGTTAACGATGAAATCAGTTAAATGAAGATGAAATCAGTTAACGATGAAATCAGTTAAAGATGAAATCAGTTAACGATGAAATCAGTTAAATGAAGAATGAAAATGAAATCAGTTAAATGAAGATGAAATCAGTTAACGATGAAATCAGTTAACGATGAAATCAGTTAACGATGAAATCAGTTAAATGAAGATGAAATCAGTTAACGATGAAATCAGTTAACAATGAAATCAGTTAAATGAAGATGAAATCAGTTAACGATGAAATCAGTTAACGATGAAATCAGTTAACGATGAAATCAGTTAAATGAAGATGAAATCAGTTAACGATGAAATCAGTTAAATGAAGAATGAAGATGAAATCAGTTAACGATGAAATCAATTAACGATGAAATCAGTTAACGATGAAATCAGTTAACGATGAAATCAGTTAAATGAAGAATGAAAATGAAATCAGTTAACGATGAAATCAATTAACGATGAAATCAGTTAACGATGAAATCAGTTAAATGAAGATGAAATCAGTTAACGATGAAATCAGTTAACGATGAAATCAGTTAAATGAAGATGAAATCAGTTAACGATGAAATCAGTTAACGATGAAATCAGTTAAATGAAGAATGAAAATGAAATCAGTTAACGATGAAATCAATTAACGATGAAATCAGTTAACGATGAAATCAGTTAAATGAAGATGAAATCAGTTAACGATGAAATCAGTTAACGATGAAATCAGTTAAATGAAGATGAAATCAGTTAACGATGAAATCAGTTAACGATGAAATCAGTTAACGATGAAATCAATTAAATGAAGATGAAATCAGTTAACGATGAAATCAGTTAAATGAAGATGAAATCAGTTAACGATGAAATCAGTTAAAGATGAAATCAGTTAACGATGAAATCAGTTAACGATGAAATCAGTTAACGATGAAATCAGTTAAATGAAGATGAAATCAGTTAACGATGAAATCAGTTAAATGAAGAATGAAAATGAAATCAGTTAAATGAAGATGAAATCAGTTAACGATGAAATCAGTTAACGATGAAATCAGTTAACGATGAAATCAGTTAAATGAAGATGAAATCAGTTAACGATGAAATCAGTTAACAATGAAATCAGTTAAATGAAGATGAAATCAGTTAACGATGAAATCAGTTAACGATGAAATCAGTTAACGATGAAATCAGTTAAATGAAGATGAAATCAGTTAAAGATGAAATCAGTTAACGATGAAATCAGTTAACGATGAAATCAGTTAAATGAAGATGAAATCAGTTAACGATGAAATCAGTTAACGATGAAATCAATTAACGATGAAATCAGTTAAATTAAGATGAAATCAGTTAACGATGAAATCAGTTAAAGATGAAATCAGTTAAATGAAGAATGAAGATGAAATCAGTTAACGATGAAATCAGTTAAATGAAGATGAAATCAGTTAACGATGAAATCAGTTAACGATGAAATCAGTTAACGATGAAATCAGTTAAATGAAGATGAAATCAGTTAACGATGAAATCAGTTAAATGAAGAATGAAGATGAAATCAGTTAACGATGAAATCAATTAACGATGAAATCAGTTAACGATGAAATCAGTTAAATGAAGATGAAATCAGTTAACGATGAAATCAGTTAACGATGAAATCAGTTAAATGAAGAATGAAAATGAAATCAGTTAACGATGAAATCAATTAACGATGAAATCAGTTAACGATGAAATCAGTTAAATGAAGATGAAATCAGTTAACGATGAAATCAGTTAACGATGAAATCAGTTAAATGAAGATGAAATCAGTTAACGATGAAATCAGTTAACGATGAAATCAGTTAACGATGAAATCAGTTAAATGAAGATGAAATCAGTTAACGATGAAATCAGTTAACGATGAAATCAGTTAACGATGAAATCAATTAAATGAAGATGAAATCAGTTAACGATGAAATCAGTTAACGATGAAATCAGTTAAATGAAGATGAAATCAGTTAAATGAAGATGAAATCAGTTAACGATGAAATCAGTTAACGATGAAATCAGTTAAATGAAGATGAAATCAGTTAACGATGAAATCAGTTAACGATGAAATCAGTTAACGATGAAATCAGTTAAATGAAGATGAAATCAGTTAACGATGAAATCAGTTAACGATGAAATCAATTAACGATGAAATCAGTTAAATGAAGATGAAATCAGTTAACGATGAAATCAGTTAAAGATGAAATCAGTTAAATGAAGAATGAAGATGAAATCAGTTAACGATGAAATCAGTTAAATGAAGATGAAATCAGTTAACGATGAAATCAATTAACGATGAAATCAGTTAACGATGAAATCAATTAACGATGAAATCAGTTAAATGAAGATGAAATCAGTTAACGATGAAATCAGTTAAAGATGAAATCAGTTAAATGAAGAATGAAGATGAAATCAGTTAACGATGAAATCAGTTAAATGAAGATGAAATCAGTTAACGATGAAATCAATTAACGATGAAATCAGTTAACGATGAAATCAATTAACGATGAAATCAGTTAAATGAAGATGAAATCAGTTAACGATGAAATCAGTTAAAGATGAAATCAGTTAAATGAAGAATGAAGATGAAATCAGTTAACGATGAAATCAGTTAAATGAAGATGAAATCAGTTAACGATGAAATCAGTTAACGATGAAATCAGTTAACGATGAAATCAGTTAAATGAAGATGAAATCAGTTAACGATGAAATCAGTTAAATGAAGAATGAAGATGAAATCAGTTAACGATGAAATCAATTAACGATGAAATCAGTTAACGATGAAATCAGTTAAATGAAGATGAAATCAGTTAACGATGAAATCAGTTAACGATGAAATCAGTTAAATGAAGATGAAATCAGTTAACGATGAAATCAGTTAACGATGAAATCAGTTAACGATGAAATCAGTTAAATGAAGATGAAATCAGTTAACGATGAAATCAGTTAACGATGAAATCAGTTAACGATGAAATCAATTAAATGAAGATGAAATCAGTTAACGATGAAATCAGTTAACGATGAAATCAGTTAAATGAAGATGAAATCAGTTAAATGAAGATGAAATCAGTTAACGATGAAATCAGTTAACGATGAAATCAGTTAACGATGAAATCAGTTAACGATGAAATCAGTTAAATGAAGATGAAATCAGTTAAAGATGAAATCAGTTAACGATGAAATCAGTTAACGATGAAATCAGTTAAATGAAGATGAAATCAGTTAACGATGAAATCAGTTAACGATGAAATCAATTAACGATGAAATCAGTTAAATGAAGATGAAATCAGTTAACGATGAAATCAGTTAAAGATGAAATCAGTTAAATGAAGAATGAAGATGAAATCAGTTAACGATGAAATCAGTTAAATGAAGATGAAATCAGTTAACGATGAAATCAATTAACGATGAAATCAGTTAACGATGAAATCAATTAACGATGAAATCAGTTAAATGAAGATGAAATCAGTTAACGATGAAATCAGTTAAAGATGAAATCAGTTAAATGAAGAATGAAGATGAAATCAGTTAACGATGAAATCAGTTAAATGAAGATGAAATCAGTTAACGATGAAATCAATTAACGATGAAATCAGTTAACGATGAAATCAATTAACGATGAAATCAGTTAAATGAAGATGAAATCAGTTAACGATGAAATCAGTTAAAGATGAAATCAGTTAAATGAAGAATGAAGATGAAATCAGTTAACGATGAAATCAGTTAAATGAAGATGAAATCAGTTAACGATGAAATCAATTAACGATGAAATCAGTTAACGATGAAATCAATTAACGATGAAATCAGTTAAATGAAGATGAAATCAGTTAACGATGAAATCAGTTAAAGATGAAATCAGTTAAATGAAGAATGAAGATGAAATCAGTTAACGATGAAATCAGTTAAATGAAGATGAAATCAGTTAACGATGAAATCAGTTAACGATGAAATCAGTTAACGATGAAATCAGTTAAATGAAGATGAAATCAGTTAACGATGAAATCAGTTAAATGAAGAATGAAGATGAAATCAGTTAACGATGAAATCAATTAACGATGAAATCAGTTAACGATGAAATCAGTTAAATGAAGATGAAATCAGTTAACGATGAAATCAGTTAACGATGAAATCAGTTAAATGAAGAATGAAAATGAAATCAGTTAACGATGAAATCAATTAACGATGAAATCAGTTAACGATGAAATCAGTTAAATGAAGATGAAATCAGTTAACGATGAAATCAGTTAACGATGAAATCAGTTAAATGAAGATGAAATCAGTTAACGATGAAATCAGTTAACGATGAAATCAGTTAACGATGAAATCAGTTAAATGAAGATGAAATCAGTTAACGATGAAATCAGTTAACGATGAAATCAGTTAACGATGAAATCAATTAAATGAAGATGAAATCAGTTAACGATGAAATCAGTTAAATGAAGAATGAAAATGAAATCAGTTAAATGAAGATGAAATCAGTTAACGATGAAATCAGTTAACGATGAAATCAGTTAACGATGAAATCAGTTAAATGAAGATGAAATCAGTTAACGATGAAATCAGTTAACGATGAAATCAGTTAACGATGAAATCAGTTAACGATGAAATCAATTAAATGAAGATGAAATCAGTTAACGATGAAATCAGTTAAATGAAGATGAAATCAGTTAACGATGAAATCAGTTAAAGATGAAATCAGTTAACGATGAAATCAGTTAACGATGAAATCAGTTAACGATGAAATCAGTTAAATGAAGATGAAATCAGTTAACGATGAAATCAGTTAAATGAAGAATGAAAATGAAATCAGTTAAATGAAGATGAAATCAGTTAACGATGAAATCAGTTAACGATGAAATCAGTTAACGATGAAATCAGTTAAATGAAGATGAAATCAGTTAACGATGAAATCAGTTAACAATGAAATCAGTTAAATGAAGATGAAATCAGTTAACGATGAAATCAGTTAACGATGAAATCAGTTAACGATGAAATCAGTTAAATGAAGATGAAATCAGTTAACGATGAAATCAGTTAACGATGAAATCAGTTAAATGAAGATGAAATCAGTTAACGATGAAATCAGTTAACGATGAAATCAGTTAACGATGAAATCAGTTAACGATGAAATCAGTTAACGATGAAATCAATTAAATGAAGATGAAATCAGTTAACGATGAAATCAATTAAATGAAGATGAAATCAGTTAACGATGAAATCAGTTAACAATGAAATCAGTTAAATGAAGATGAAATCAGTTAACGATGAAATCAGTTAACGATGAAATCAGTTAAAGATGAAATCAGTTAACGATGAAATCAGTTAACGATGAAATCAGTTAACGATGAAATCAGTTAAATGAAGATGAAATCAGTTAACGATGAAATCAATTAACGATGAAATCAGTTAAATGAAGAATGAAAATGAAATCAGTTAACGATGAAATCAGTTAACGATGAAATCAGTTAAATGAAGATGAAATCAGTTAACGATGAAATCAGTTAAATGAAGAATGAAGATGAAATCAGTTAACGATGAAATCAATTAACGATGAAATCAGTTAACGATGAAATCAGTTAAATGAAGATGAAATCAGTTAACGATGAAATCAGTTAACGATGAAATCAGTTAAATGAAGAATGAAAATGAAATCAGTTAACGATGAAATCAATTAACGATGAAATCAGTTAACGATGAAATCAGTTAAATGAAGATGAAATCAGTTAACGATGAAATCAGTTAACGATGAAATCAGTTAAATGAAGATGAAATCAGTTAACGATGAAATCAGTTAACGATGAAATCAGTTAACGATGAAATCAGTTAAATGAAGATGAAATCAGTTAACGATGAAATCAGTTAACGATGAAATCAGTTAACGATGAAATCAATTAAATGAAGATGAAATCAGTTAACGATGAAATCAGTTAAATGAAGAATGAAAATGAAATCAGTTAAATGAAGATGAAATCAGTTAACGATGAAATCAGTTAACGATGAAATCAGTTAACGATGAAATCAGTTAAATGAAGATGAAATCAGTTAACGATGAAATCAGTTAACGATGAAATCAGTTAACGATGAAATCAGTTAACGATGAAATCAATTAAATGAAGATGAAATCAGTTAACGATGAAATCAGTTAAATGAAGATGAAATCAGTTAACGATGAAATCAGTTAAAGATGAAATCAGTTAACGATGAAATCAGTTAACGATGAAATCAGTTAACGATGAAATCAGTTAAATGAAGATGAAATCAGTTAAATGAAGATGAAATCAGTTAAATGAAGAATGAAAATGAAATCAGTTAAATGAAGATGAAATCAGTTAACGATGAAATCAGTTAACGATGAAATCAGTTAACGATGAAATCAGTTAAATGAAGATGAAATCAGTTAACGATGAAATCAGTTAACAATGAAATCAGTTAAATGAAGATGAAATCAGTTAACGATGAAATCAGTTAACGATGAAATCAGTTAACGATGAAATCAGTTAAATGAAGATGAAATCAGTTAACGATGAAATCAGTTAACGATGAAATCAGTTAAATGAAGATGAAATCAGTTAACGATGAAATCAGTTAACGATGAAATCAGTTAACGATGAAATCAGTTAACGATGAAATCAGTTAACGATGAAATCAATTAAATGAAGATGAAATCAGTTAACGATGAAATCAATTAAATGAAGATGAAATCAGTTAACGATGAAATCAGTTAACAATGAAATCAGTTAAATGAAGATGAAATCAGTTAACGATGAAATCAGTTAACGATGAAATCAGTTAAAGATGAAATCAGTTAACGATGAAATCAGTTAACGATGAAATCAGTTAACGATGAAATCAGTTAAATGAAGATGAAATCAGTTAACGATGAAATCAGTTAAATGAAGATGAAATCAGTTAACGATGAAATCAATTAACGATGAAATCAGTTAAATGAAGATGAAATCAGTTAACGATGAAATCAGTTAAATGAAGAATGAAAATGAAATCAGTTAACGATGAAATCAATTAACGATGAAATCAGTTAACGATGAAATCAGTTAAATGAAGATGAAATCAGTTCACGATGAAATCAGTTAAATGAAGAATGAAAATGAAATCAGTTAAATGAAGATGAAATCAGTTAACGATGAAATCAGTTAAATGAAGAATGAAAATGAAATCAGTTAAATGAAGATGAAATCAGTTAACGATGAAATCAGTTAAATGAAGATGAAATCAGTTAACGATGAAATCAGTTAACGATGAAATCAATTAAATGAAGATGAAATCAGTTAACGATGAAATCAGTTAAATGAAGAATGAAAATGAAATCAGTTAAATGAAGATGAAATCAGTTAACGATGAAATCAGTTAACGATGAAATCAGTTAAATGAAGATGAAATCAGTTAACGATGAAATCAGTTAACGATGAAATCAGTTAACGATGAAATCAATTAAATGAAGATGAAATCAGTTAACGATGAAATCAGTTAAATGAAGATGAAATCAGTTAACGATGAAATCAGTTAAAGATGAAATCAGTTAACGATGAAATCAGTTAACGATGAAATCAGTTAACGATGAAATCAGTTAAATGAAGATGAAATCAGTTAACGATGAAATCAGTTAAATGAAGAATGAAAATGAAATCAGTTAAATGAAGATGAAATCAGTTAACGATGAAATCAGTTAACGATGAAATCAGTTAACGATGAAATCAGTTAAATGAAGATGAAATCAGTTAACGATGAAATCAGTTAACAATGAAATCAGTTAAATGAAGATGAAATCAGTTAACGATGAAATCAGTTAACGATGAAATCAGTTAACGATGAAATCAGTTAAATGAAGATGAAATCAGTTAAAGATGAAATCAGTTAACGATGAAATCAGTTAACGATGAAATCAGTTAAATGAAGATGAAATCAGTTAACGATGAAATCAGTTAACGATGAAATCAATTAACGATGAAATCAGTTAAATGAAGATGAAATCAGTTAACGATGAAATCAGTTAACGATGAAATCAGTTAAATGAAGAATGAAGATGAAATCAGTTAACGATGAAATCAGTTAAATGAAGATGAAATCAGTTAACGATGAAATCAGTTAACGATGAAATCAGTTAACGATGAAATCAGTTAAATGAAGATGAAATCAGTTAACGATGAAATCAGTTAAATGAAGAATGAAGATGAAATCAGTTAACGATGAAATCAATTAACGATGAAATCAGTTAACGATGAAATCAGTTAAATGAAGATGAAATCAGTTAACGATGAAATCAGTTAACGATGAAATCAGTTAAATGAAGAATGAAAATGAAATCAGTTAACGATGAAATCAATTAACGATGAAATCAGTTAACGATGAAATCAGTTAAATGAAGATGAAATCAGTTAACGATGAAATCAGTTAAATGAAGATGAAATCAGTTAACGATGAAATCAGTTAACGATGAAATCAGTTAACGATGAAATCAGTTAAATGAAGATGAAATCAGTTAACGATGAAATCAGTTAACGATGAAATCAATTAAATGAAGATGAAATCAGTTAACGATGAAATCAGTTAACGATGAAATCAGTTAAATGAAGATGAAATCAGTTAAATGAAGATGAAATCAGTTAACGATGAAATCAGTTAACGATGAAATCAGTTAACGATGAAATCAGTTAAATGAAGATGAAATCAGTTAAAGATGAAATCAGTTAACGATGAAATCAGTTAACGATGAAATCAGTTAAATGAAGATGAAATCAGTTAACGATGAAATCAGTTAACGATGAAATCAATTAACGATGAAATCAGTTAAATGAAGATGAAATCAGTTAACGATGAAATCAGTTAAAGATGAAATCAGTTAAATGAAGAATGAAGATGAAATCAGTTAACGATGAAATCAGTTAAATGAAGATGAAATCAGTTAACGATGAAATCAGTTAACGATGAAATCAGTTAACGATGAAATCAGTTAACGATGAAATCAGTTAAATGAAGATGAAATCAGTTAACGATGAAATCAGTTAACGATGAAATCAGTTAAATGAAGAATGAAAATGAAATCAGTTAACGATGAAATCAATTAACGATGAAATCAGTTAAATGAAGATGAAATCAGTTAACGATGAAATCAGTTAACGATGAAATCAGTTAAATGAAGATGAAATCAGTTAACGATGAAATCAGTTAACGATGAAATCAGTTAAATGAAGAATGAAGATGAAATCAGTTAACGATGAAATCAATTAACGATGAAATCAGTTAACGATGAAATCAGTTAAATGAAGATGAAATCAGTTAACGATGAAATCAGTTAACGATGAAATCAGTTAAATGAAGAATGAAAATGAAATCAGTTAACGATGAAATCAATTAACGATGAAATCAGTTAAATGAAGATGAAATCAGTTAACGATGAAATCAGTTAACGATGAAATCAGTTAAATGAAGATGAAATCAGTTAACGATGAAATCAGTTAACGATGAAATCAGTTAACGATGAAATCAGTTAAATGAAGATGAAATCAGTTAACGATGAAATCAGTTAACGATGAAATCAGTTAACGATGAAATCAGTTAACGATGAAATCAATTAAATGAAGATGAAATCAGTTAACGATGAAATCAGTTAACGATGAAATCAGTTAAATGAAGATGAAATCAGTTAACGATGAAATCAGTTAACGATGAAATCAGTTAAATGAAGATGAAATCAGTTAAAGATGAAATCAGTTAACGATGAAATCAGTTAACGATGAAATCAGTTAAATGAAGATGAAATCAGTTAACGATGAAATCAGTTAACGATGAAATCAATTAACGATGAAATCAGTTAAATGAAGATGAAATCAGTTAACGATGAAATCAGTTAAAGATGAAATCAGTTAAATGAAGAATGAAGATGAAATCAGTTAACGATGAAATCAGTTAAATGAAGATGAAATCAGTTAACGATGAAATCAATTAACGATGAAATCAGTTAACGATGAAATCAATTAACGATGAAATCAGTTAAATGAAGATGAAATCAGTTAACGATGAAATCAGTTAAAGATGAAATCAGTTAAATGAAGAATGAAGATGAAATCAGTTAACGATGAAATCAGTTAACGATGAAATCAGTTAACGATGAAATCAATTAACGATGAAATCAGTTAAATGAAGATGAAATCAGTTAACGATGAAATCAATTAACGATGAAATCAGTTAACGATGAAATCAGTTAACGATGAAATCAATTAAATGAAGATGAAATCAGTTAACGATGAAATCAGTTAAATGAAGATGAAATCAGTTAACGATGAAATCAGTTAAAGATGAAATCAGTTAACAATGAAATCAGTTAACGATGAAATCAGTTAAATGAAGATGAAATCAGTTAACGATGAAATCAGTTAAATGAAGAATGAAAATGAAATCAGTTAAATGAAGATGAAATCAGTTAACGATGAAATCAGTTAACGATGAAATCAGTTAACGATGAAATCAGTTAAATGAAGATGAAATCAGTTAACGATGAAATCAGTTAACGATGAAATCAGTTAACGATGAAATCAATTAAATGAAGATGAAATCAGTTAACGATGAAATCAATTAAATGAAGATGAAATCAGTTAACGATGAAATCAGTTAACAATGAAATCAGTTAAATGAAGATGAAATCAGTTAACGATGAAATCAGTTAACGATGAAATCAGTTAACGATGAAATCAGTTAACGATGAAATCAGTTAACGATGAAATCAGTTAAATGAAGATGAAATCAGTTAACGATGAAATCAATTAACGATGAAATCAGTTAAATGAAGATGAAATCAGTTAACGATGAAATCAGTTAACGATGAAATCAGTTAAATGAAGAATGAAAATGAAATCAGTTAACGATGAAATCAATTAACGATGAAATCAGTTAACGATGAAATCAGTTAAATGAAGATGAAATCAGTTAACGATGAAATCAGTTAACGATGAAATCAGTTACATGAAGATGAAATCAGTTAACGATGAAATCAGTTAACGATGAAATCAATTAAATGAAGATGAAATCAGTTAACGATGAAATCAGTTAAATGAAGAATGAAAATGAAATCAGTTAAATGAAGATGAAATCAGTTAACGATGAAATCAGTTAACGATGAAATCAGTTAAATGAAGATGAAATCAGTTAACGATGAAATAAGTTAACGATGAAATCAGTTAACGATGAAATCAATTAAATGAAGATGAAATCAGTTAACGATGAAATCAGTTAAATGAAGATGAAATCAGTTAACGATGAAATCAGTTAAAGATGAAATCAGTTAACGATGAAATCAGTTAACGATGAAATCAGTTAACGATGAAATCAGTTAAATGAAGATGAAATCAGTTAACGATGAAATCAGTTAAATGAAGAATGAAAATGAAATCAGTTAAATGAAGATGAAATCAGTTAACGATGAAATCAGTTAACGATGAAATCAGTTAACGATGAAATCAGTTAAATGAAGATGAAATCAGTTAACGATGAAATCAGTTAACAATGAAATCAGTTAAATGAAGATGAAATCAGTTAACGATGAAATCAGTTAACGATGAAATCAGTTAAATGAAGATGAAATCAGTTAAAGATGAAATCAGTTAACGATGAAATCAGTTAACGATGAAATCAGTTAAATGAAGATGAAATCAGTTAACGATGAAATCAGTTAACGATGAAATCAATTAACGATGAAATCAGTTAAATGAAGATGAAATCAGTTAACGATGAAATCAGTTAAAGATGAAATCAGTTAAATGAAGAATGAAGATGAAATCAGTTAACGATGAAATCAGTTAAATGAAGATGAAATCAGTTAACGATGAAATCAGTTAACGATGAAATCAGTTAACGATGAAATCAGTTAAATGAAGATGAAATCAGTTAACGATGAAATCAGTTAAATGAAGAATGAAGATGAAATCAGTTAACGATGAAATCAATTAACGATGAAATCAGTTAACGATGAAATCAGTTAAATGAAGATGAAATCAGTTAACGATGAAATCAGTTAACGATGAAATCAGTTAAATGAAGAATGAAAATGAAATCAGTTAACGATGAAATCAATTAACGATGAAATCAGTTAACGATGAAATCAGTTAAATGAAGATGAAATCAGTTAACGATGAAATCAGTTAACGATGAAATCAGTTAAATGAAGATGAAATCAGTTAACGATGAAATCAGTTAACGATGAAATCAGTTAACGATGAAATCAGTTAAATGAAGATGAAATCAGTTAAAGATGAAATCAGTTAACGATGAAATCAGTTAACGATGAAATCAGTTAAATGAAGATGAAATCAGTTAACGATGAAATCAGTAAACGATGAAATCAATTAACGATGAAATCAGTTAAATGAAGATGAAATCAGTTAACGATGAAATCAGTTAAAGATGAAATCAGTTAAATGAAGAATGAAGATGAAATCAGTTAACGATGAAATCAGTTAAATGAAGATGAAATCAGTTAACGATGAAATCAATTAACGATGAAATCAGTTAACGATGAAATCAATTAACGATGAAATCAGTTAAATGAAGATGAAATCAGTTAACGATGAAATCAGTTAAAGATGAAATCAGTTAAATGAAGAATGAAGATGAAATCAGTTAACGATGAAATCAGTTAAATGAAGATGAAATCAGTTAACGATGAAATCAATTAACGATGAAATCAGTTAACGATGAAATCAATTAACGATGAAATCAGTTAAATGAAGATGAAATCAGTTAACGATGAAATCAGTTAAAGATGAAATCAGTTAAATGAAGAATGAAGATGAAATCAGTTAACGATGAAATCAGTTAAATGAAGAATGAAAATGAAATCAGTTAAATGAAGATGAAATCAGTTAACGATGAAATCAGTTAACGATGAAATCAGTTAACGATGAAATCAGTTAAATGAAGATGAAATCAGTTAACGATGAAATCAGTTAACAATGAAATCAGTTAAATGAAGATGAAATCAGTTAACGATGAAATCAGTTAACGATGAAATCAGTTAACGATGAAATCAGTTAAATGAAGATGAAATCAGTTAACGATGAAATCAGTTAACGATGAAATCAGTTAAATGAAGATGAAATCAGTTAACGATGAAATCAGTTAACGATGAAATCAGTTAAATGAAGATGAAATCAGTTAACGATGAAATCAGTTAACGATGAAATCAGTTAACGATGAAATCAATTAAATGAAGATGAAATCAGTTAACGATGAAATCAATTAAATGAAGATGAAATCAGTTAACGATGAAATCAGTTAACAATGAAATCAGTTAAATGAAGATGAAATCAGTTAACGATGAAATCAGTTAACGATGAAATCAGTTAAAGATGAAATCAGTTAACGATGAAATCAGTTAACGATGAAATCAGTTAACGATGAAATCAGTTAAATGAAGATGAAATCAGTTAACGATGAAATCAATTAACGATGAAATCAGTTAAATGAAGATGAAATCAGTTAACGATGAAATCAGTTAACGATGAAATCAGTTAAATGAAGAATGAAAATGAAATCAGTTAACGATGAAATCAATTAACGATGAAATCAGTTAACGATGAAATCAGTTAAATGAAGATGAAATCAGTTCACGATGAAATCAGTTAAATGAAGAATGAAAATGAAATCAGTTAAATGAAGATGAAATCAGTTAACGATGAAATCAGTTAAATGAAGAATGAAAATGAAATCAGTTAAATGAAGATGAAATCAGTTAACGATGAAATCAGTTAAATGAAGATGAAATCAGTTAACGATGAAATCAGTTAACGATGAAATCAATTAAATGAAGATGAAATCAGTTAACGATGAAATCAGTTAAATGAAGAATGAAAATGAAATCAGTTAAATGAAGATGAAATCAGTTAACGATGAAATCAGTTAACGATGAAATCAGTTAAATGAAGATGAAATCAGTTAACGATGAAATCAGTTAACGATGAAATCAGTTAACGATGAAATCAATTAAATGAAGATGAAATCAGTTAACGATGAAATCAGTTAAATGAAGATGAAATCAGTTAACGATGAAATCAGTTAAAGATGAAATCAGTTAACGATGAAATCAGTTAACGATGAAATCAGTTAACGATGAAATCAGTTAAATGAAGATGAAATCAGTTAACGATGAAATCAGTTAAATGAAGAATGAAAATGAAATCAGTTAAATGAAGATGAAATCAGTTAACGATGAAATCAGTTAACGATGAAATCAGTTAACGATGAAATCAGTTAACGATGAAATCAGTTAAATGAAGATGAAATCAGTTAACGATGAAATCAGTTAACAATGAAATCAGTTAAATGAAGATGAAATCAGTTAACGATGAAATCAGTTAACGATGAAATCAGTTAACGATGAAATCAGTTAAATGAAGATGAAATCAGTTAAAGATGAAATCAGTTAACGATGAAATCAGTTAACGATGAAATCAGTTAAATGAAGATGAAATCAGTTAACGATGAAATCAGTTAACGATGAAATCAATTAACGATGAAATCAGTTAAATGAAGATGAAATCAGTTAACGATGAAATCAGTTAACGATGAAATCAGTTAAATGAAGAATGAAGATGAAATCAGTTAACGATGAAATCAGTTAAATGAAGATGAAATCAGTTAACGATGAAATCAGTTAACGATGAAATCAGTTAAATGAAGATGAAATCAGTTAACGATGAAATCAGTTAAATGAAGAATGAAGATGAAATCAGTTAACGATGAAATCAATTAACGATGAAATCAGTTAACGATGAAATCAGTTAAATGAAGATGAAATCAGTTAACGATGAAATCAGTTAACGATGAAATCAGTTAAATGAAGAATGAAAATGAAATCAGTTAACGATGAAATCAATTAACGATGAAATCAGTTAACGATGAAATCAGTTAAATGAAGATGAAATCAGTTAACGATGAAATCAGTTAAATGAAGATGAAATCAGTTAACGATGAAATCAGTTAACGATGAAATCAGTTAACGATGAAATCAGTTAAATGAAGATGAAATCAGTTAACGATGAAATCAGTTAACGATGAAATCAGTTAACGATGAAATCAATTAAATGAAGATGAAATCAGTTAACGATGAAATCAGTTAACGATGAAATCAGTTAAATGAAGATGAAATCAGTTAAATGAAGATGAAATCAGTTAACGATGAAATCAGTTAACGATGAAATCAGTTAACGATGAAATCAGTTAAATGAAGATGAAATCAGTTAAAGATGAAATCAGTTAACGATGAAATCAGTTAACGATGAAATCAGTTAAATGAAGATGAAATCAGTTAACGATGAAATCAGTTAACGATGAAATCAATTAACGATGAAATCAGTTAAATGAAGATGAAATCAGTTAACGATGAAATCAGTTAAAGATGAAATCAGTTAAATGAAGAATGAAGATGAAATCAGTTAACGATGAAATCAGTTAAATGAAGATGAAATCAGTTAACGATGAAATCAGTTAACGATGAAATCAGTTAACGATGAAATCAGTTAACGATGAAATCAGTTAAATGAAGATGAAATCAGTTAACGATGAAATCAGTTAAATGAAGAATGAAGATGAAATCAGTTAACGATGAAATCAATTAACGATGAAATCAGTTAACGATGAAATCAGTTAAATGAAGATGAAATCAGTTAACGATGAAATCAGTTAACGATGAAATCAGTTAAATGAAGAATGAAAATGAAATCAGTTAACGATGAAATCAATTAACGATGAAATCAGTTAAATGAAGATGAAATCAGTTAACGATGAAATCAGTTAACGATGAAATCAGTTAAATGAAGATGAAATCAGTTAACGATGAAATCAGTTAACGATGAAATCAGTTAACGATGAAATCAGTTAAATGAAGATGAAATCAGTTAACGATGAAATCAGTTAACGATGAAATCAGTTAACGATGAAATCAGTTAACGATGAAATCAATTAAATGAAGATGAAATCAGTTAACGATGAAATCAGTTAACGATGAAATCAGTTAAATGAAGATGAAATCAGTTAACGATGAAATCAGTTAACGATGAAATCAGTTAACGATGAAATCAGTTAAATGAAGATGAAATCAGTTAAAGATGAAATCAGTTAACGATGAAATCAGTTAACGATGAAATCAGTTAAATGAAGATGAAATCAGTTAACGATGAAATCAGTTAACGATGAAATCAATTAACGATGAAATCAGTTAAATGAAGATGAAATCAGTTAACGATGAAATCAGTTAAAGATGAAATCAGTTAAATGAAGAATGAAGATGAAATCAGTTAACGATGAAATCAGTTAAATGAAGATGAAATCAGTTAACGATGAAATCAATTAACGATGAAATCAGTTAAATGAAGATGAAATCAGTTAACGATGAAATCAGTTAAAGATGAAATCAGTTAAATGAAGAATGAAGATGAAATCAGTTAACGATGAAATCAGTTAACGATGAAATCAGTTAACGATGAAATCAATTAACGATGAAATCAGTTAAATGAAGATGAAATCAGTTAACGATGAAATCAATTAACGATGAAATCAGTTAACGATGAAATCAGTTAACGATGAAATCAATTAAATGAAGATGAAATCAGTTAACGATGAAATCAGTTAAATGAAGATGAAATCAGTTAACGATGAAATCATTTAAAGATGAAATCAGTTAACAATGAAATCAGTTAACGATGAAATCAGTTAAATGAAGATGAAATCAGTTAACGATGAAATCAGTTAAATGAAGAATGAAAATGAAATCAGTTAAATGAAGATGAAATCAGTTAACGATGAAATCAGTTAACGATGAAATCAGTTAACGATGAAATCAGTTAAATGAAGATGAAATCAGTTAACGATGAAATCAGTTAACAATGAAATCAGTTAAATGAAGATGAAATCAGTTAACGATGAAATCAGTTAACGATGAAATCAGTTAACGATGAAATCAGTTAACGATGAAATCAGTTAAATGAAGATGAAATCAGTTAACGATGAAATCAGTTAACGATGAAATCAGTTAAATGAAGATGAAATCAGTTAACGATGAAATCAGTTAACGATGAAATCAGTTAAATGAAGATGAAATCAGTTAACGATGAAATCAGTTAATGATGAAATCAGTTAACGATGAAATCAATTAAATGAAGATGAAATCAGTTAACGATGAAATCAATTAAATGAAGATGAAATCAGTTAACGATGAAATCAGTTAACAATGAAATCAGTTAAATGAAGATGAAATCAGTTAACGATGAAATCAGTTAACGATGAAATCAGTTAAAGATGAAATCAGTTAACGATGAAATCAGTTAACGATGAAATCAGTTAACGATGAAATCAGTTAAATGAAGATGAAATCAGTTAACGATGAAATCAATTAACGATGAAATCAGTTAAATGAAGATGAAATCAGTTAACGATGAAATCAGTTAACGATGAAATCAGTTAAATGAAGAATGAAAATGAAATCAGTTAACGATGAAATCAATTAACGATGAAATCAGTTAACGATGAAATCAGTTAAATGAAGATGAAATCAGTTAACGATGAAATCAGTTAACGATGAAATCAGTTACATGAAGATGAAATCAGTTAACGATGAAATCAGTTAACGATGAAATCAATTAAATGAAGATGAAATCAGTTAACGATGAAATCAGTTAAATGAAGAATGAAAATGAAATCAGTTAAATGAAGATGAAATCAGTTAACGATGAAATCAGTTAACGATGAAATCAGTTAACGATGAAATCAGTTAAATGAAGATGAAATCAGTTAACGATGAAATCAGTTAACGATGAAATCAGTTAACGATGAAATCAATTAAATGAAGATGAAATCAGTTAACGATGAAATCAGTTAAATGAAGATGAAATCAGTTAACGATGAAATCAGTTAAAGATGAAATCAGTTAACGATGAAATCAGTTAACGATGAAATCAGTTAACGATGAAATCAGTTAAATGAAGATGAAATCAGTTAACGATGAAATCAGTTAAATGAAGAATGAAAATGAAATCAGTTAAATGAAGATGAAATCAGTTAACGATGAAATCAGTTAACGATGAAATCAGTTAACGATGAAATCAGTTAAATGAAGATGAAATCAGTTAACGATGAAATCAGTTAACAATGAAATCAGTTAAATGAAGATGAAATCAGTTAACGATGAAATCAGTTAACGATGAAATCAGTTAACGATGAAATCAGTTAAATGAAGATGAAATCAGTTAAAGATGAAATCAGTTAACGATGAAATCAGTTAACGATGAAATCAGTTAAATGAAGATGAAATCAGTTAACGATGAAATCAGTTAACGATGAAATCAATTAACGATGAAATCAGTTAAATGAAGATGAAATCAGTTAACGATGAAATCAGTTAAAGATGAAATCAGTTAAATGAAGAATGAAGATGAAATCAGTTAACGATGAAATCAGTTAAATGAAGATGAAATCAGTTAACGATGAAATCAGTTAACGATGAAATCAGTTAACGATGAAATCAGTTAAATGAAGATGAAATCAGTTAACGATGAAATCAGTTAAATGAAGAATGAAGATGAAATCAGTTAACGATGAAATCAATTAACGATGAAATCAGTTAACGATGAAATCAGTTAAATGAAGATGAAATCAGTTAACGATGAAATCAGTTAACGATGAAATCAGTTAAATGAAGAATGAAAATGAAATCAGTTAACGATGAAATCAATTAACGATGAAATCAGTTAACGATGAAATCAGTTAAATGAAGATGAAATCAGTTAACGATGAAATCAGTTAACGATGAAATCAGTTAAATGAAGATGAAATCAGTTAACGATGAAATCAGTTAACGATGAAATCAGTTAACGATGAAATCAGTTAAATGAAGATGAAATCAGTTAAAGATGAAATCAGTTAACGATGAAATCAGTTAACGATGAAATCAGTTAAATGAAGATGAAATCAGTTAACGATGAAATCAGTTAACGATGAAATCAATTAACGATGAAATCAGTTAAATGAAGATGAAATCAGTTAACGATGAAATCAGTTAAAGATGAAATCAGTTAAATGAAGAATGAAGATGAAATCAGTTAACGATGAAATCAGTTAAATGAAGATGAAATCAGTTAACGATGAAATCAATTAACGATGAAATCAGTTAACGATGAAATCAATTAACGATGAAATCAGTTAAATGAAGATGAAATCAGTTAACGATGAAATCAGTTAAAGATGAAATCAGTTAAATGAAGAATGAAGATGAAATCAGTTAACGATGAAATCAGTTAAATGAAGATGAAATCAGTTAACGATGAAATCAATTAACGATGAAATCAGTTAACGATGAAATCAATTAACGATGAAATCAGTTAAATGAAGATGAAATCAGTTAACGATGAAATCAGTTAAAGATGAAATCAGTTAAATGAAGAATGAAGATGAAATCAGTTAACGATGAAATCAGTTAAATGAAGATGAAATCAGTTAACGATGAAATCAATTAACGATGAAATCAGTTAACGATGAAATCAATTAACGATGAAATCAGTTAAATGAAGATGAAATCAGTTAACGATGAAATCAGTTAAAGATGAAATCAGTTAAATGAAGAATGAAGATGAAATCAGTTAACGATGAAATCAGTTAAATGAAGATGAAATCAGTTAACGATGAAATCAGTTAACGATGAAATCAGTTAACGATGAAATCAGTTAAATGAAGATGAAATCAGTTAACGATGAAATCAGTTAAATGAAGAATGAAGATGAAATCAGTTAACGATGAAATCAATTAACGATGAAATCAGTTAACGATGAAATCAGTTAAATGAAGATGAAATCAGTTAACGATGAAATCAGTTAACGATGAAATCAGTTAACGATGAAATCAGTTAAATGAAGAATGAAAATGAAATCAGTTAACGATGAAATCAATTAACGATGAAATCAGTTAACGATGAAATCAGTTAAATGAAGATGAAATCAGTTAACGATGAAATCAGTTAACGATGAAATCAGTTAAATGAAGATGAAATCAGTTAACGATGAAATCAGTTAACGATGAAATCAGTTAACGATGAAATCAGTTAAATGAAGATGAAATCAGTTAACGATGAAATCAGTTAACGATGAAATCAGTTAACGATGAAATCAATTAAATGAAGATGAAATCAGTTAACGATGAAATCAGTTAACGATGAAATCAGTTAAATGAAGATGAAATCAGTTAAATGAAGATGAAATCAGTTAACGATGAAATCAGTTAACGATGAAATCAGTTAACGATGAAATCAGTTAAATGAAGATGAAATCAGTTAAAGATGAAATCAGTTAACGATGAAATCAGTTAACGATGAAATCAGTTAAATGAAGATGAAATCAGTTAACGATGAAATCAGTTAACGATGAAATCAATTAACGATGAAATCAGTTAAATGAAGATGAAATCAGTTAACGATGAAATCAGTTAAAGATGAAATCAGTTAAATGAAGAATGAAGATGAAATCAGTTAACGATGAAATCAGTTAAATGAAGATGAAATCAGTTAACGATGAAATCAATTAACGATGAAATCAGTTAACGATGAAATCAATTAACGATGAAATCAGTTAAATGAAGATGAAATCAGTTAACGATGAAATCAGTTAAAGATGAAATCAGTTAAATGAAGAATGAAGATGAAATCAGTTAACGATGAAATCAGTTAAATGAAGATGAAATCAGTTAACGATGAAATCAATTAACGATGAAATCAGTTAACGATGAAATCAATTAACGATGAAATCAGTTAAATGAAGATGAAATCAGTTAACGATGAAATCAGTTAAAGATGAAATCAGTTAAATGAAGAATGAAGATGAAATCAGTTAACGATGAAATCAGTTAAATGAAGATGAAATCAGTTAACGATGAAATCAATTAACGATGAAATCAGTTAACGATGAAATCAATTAACGATGAAATCAGTTAAATGAAGATGAAATCAGTTAACGATGAAATCAGTTAAAGATGAAATCAGTTAAATGAAGAATGAAGATGAAATCAGTTAACGATGAAATCAGTTAAATGAAGATGAAATCAGTTAACGATGAAATCAGTTAACGATGAAATCAGTTAAATGAAGAATGAAAATGAAATCAGTTAACGATGAAATCAATTAACGATGAAATCAGTTAACGATGAAATCAGTTAAATGAAGATGAAATCAGTTAACGATGAAATCAGTTAACGATGAAATCAGTTAAATGAAGATGAAATCAGTTAACGATGAAATCAGTTAACGATGAAATCAGTTAACGATGAAATCAGTTAAATGAAGATGAAATCAGTTAACGATGAAATCAGTTAACGATGAAATCAGTTAACGATGAAATCAATTAAATGAAGATGAAATCAGTTAACGATGAAATCAGTTAAATGAAGAATGAAAATGAAATCAGTTAAATGAAGATGAAATCAGTTAACGATGAAATCAGTTAACGATGAAATCAGTTAACGATGAAATCAGTTAAATGAAGATGAAATCAGTTAACGATGAAATCAGTTAACAATGAAATCAGTTAAATGAAGATGAAATCAGTTAACGATGAAATCAGTTAACGATGAAATCAGTTAACGATGAAATCAGTTAAATGAAGATGAAATCAGTTAACGATGAAATCAGTTAACGATGAAATCAGTTAACGATGAAATCAATTAAATGAAGATGAAATCAGTTAACGATGAAATCAGTTAAATGAAGAATGAAAATGAAATCAGTTAAATGAAGATGAAATCAGTTAACGATGAAATCAGTTAACGATGAAATCAGTTAAATGAAGATGAAATCAGTTAACGATGAAATCAGTTAACGATGAAATCAGTTAACGATGAAATCAATTAAATGAAGATGAAATCAGTTAACGATGAAATCAGTTAAATGAAGATGAAATCAGTTAACGATGAAATCAGTTAAAGATGAAATCAGTTAACGATGAAATCAGTTAACGATGAAATCAGTTAACGATGAAATCAGTTAAATGAAGATGAAATCAGTTAACGATGAAATCAGTTAAATGAAGAATGAAAATGAAATCAGTTAAATGAAGATGAAATCAGTTAACGATGAAATCAGTTAACGATGAAATCAGTTAACGATGAAATCAGTTAAATGAAGATGAAATCAGTTAACGATGAAATCAGTTAACAATGAAATCAGTTAAATGAAGATGAAATCAGTTAACGATGAAATCAGTTAACGATGAAATCAGTTAACGATGAAATCAGTTAAATGAAGATGAAATCAGTTAACGATGAAATCAGTTAACGATGAAATCAGTTAACGATGAAATCAATTAAATGAAGATGAAATCAGTTAACGATGAAATCAGTTAAATGAAGATGAAATCAGTTAACGATGAAATCAGTTAAAGATGAAATCAGTTAACGATGAAATCAGTTAACGATGAAATCAGTTAAATGAAGATGAAATCAGTTAACGATGAAATCAGTTAAAGATGAAATCAGTTAACGATGAAATCAGTTAACGATGAAATCAGTTAACGATGAAATCAGTTAAATGAAGATGAAATCAGTTAACGATGAAATCAGTTAAATGAAGAATGAAAATGAAATCAGTTAAATGAAGATGAAATCAGTTAACGATGAAATCAGTTAACAATGAAATCAGTTAACGATGAAATCAGTTAAATGAAGATGAAATCAGTTAACGATGAAATCAGTTAACAATGAAATCAGTTAAATGAAGATGAAATCAGTTAACGATGAAATCAGTTAACGATGAAATCAGTTAAATGAAGATGAAATCAGTTAACTATGAAATCAGTTAACGATGAAATCAGTTAAATGAAGATGAAATCAGTTAACGATGAAATCAGTTAACGATGAAATCAGTTAAATGAAGATGAAATCAGTTAACGATGAAATCAGTTAACGATGAAATCAGTTAACGATGAAATCAATTAAATGAAGATGAAATCAGTTAACGATGAAATCAGTTAACGATGAAATCAGTTAAATGAAGATGAAATCAGTTAACGATGAAATCAGTTAACGATGAAATCAGTTAACGATGAAATCAATTAAATGAAGATGAAATCAGTTAACGATGAAATCAGTTAAATGAAGATGAAATCAGTTAACGATGAAATCAGTTAAAGATGAAATCAGTTAACGATGAAATCAGTTAACGATGAAATCAGTTAAATGAAGATGAAATCAGTTAACGATGAAATCAGTTAAAGATGAAATCAGTTAACGATGAAATCAGTTAACGATGAAATCAGTTAACGATGAAATCAGTTAAATGAAGATGAAATCAGTTAACGATGAAATCAGTTAAATGAAGAATGAAAATGAAATCAGTTAAATGAAGATGAAATCAGTTAACGATGAAATCAGTTAACGATGAAATCAGTTAACGATGAAATCAGTTAACGATGAAATCAGTTAAATGAAGATGAAATCAGTTAACGATGAAATCAGTTAACAATGAAATCAGTTAAATGAAGATGAAATCAGTTAACGATGAAATCAGTTAACGATGAAATCAGTTAACGATGAAATCAGTTAAATGAAGATGAAATCAGTTAACTATGAAATCAGTTAACGATGAAATCAGTTAAATGAAGATGAAATCAGTTAACGATGAAATCAGTTAACGATGAAATCAGTTAAATGAAGATGAAATCAGTTAACGATGAAATCAGTTAACGATGAAATCAATTAAATGAAGATGAAATCAGTTAACGATGAAATCAGTTAACGATGAAATCAGTTAAATGAAGAATGAAAATGAAATCAGTTAACGATGAAATCAATTAACGATGAAATCAGTTAACGATGAAATCAGTTAAATGAAGATGAAATCAGTTAACGATGAAATCAGTTAACGATGAAATCAGTTAAATGAAGATGAAATCAGTTAACGATGAAATCAGTTAACGATGAAATCAGTTAACGATGAAATCAGTTAAATGAAGATGAAATCAGTTAACGATGAAATCAGTTAACGATGAAATCAGTTAACGATGAAATCAATTAAATGAAGATGAAATCAGTTAACGATGAAATCAGTTAAATGAAGAATGAAAATGAAATCAGTTAAATGAAGATGAAATCAGTTAACGATGAAATCAGTTAACGATGAAATCAGTTAAATGAAGATGAAATCAGTTAACGATGAAATCAGTTAACGATGAAATCAGTTAACGATGAAATCAATTAAATGAAGATGAAATCAGTTAACGATGAAATCAGTTAAATGAAGATGAAATCAGTTAACGATGAAATCAGTTAAAGATGAAATCAGTTAACGATGAAATCAGTTAACGATGAAATCAGTTAAATGAAGATGAAATCAGTTAACGATGAAATCAGTTAAATGAAGAATGAAAATGAAATCAGTTAAATGAAGATGAAATCAGTTAACGATGAAATCAGTTAACGATGAAATCAGTTAACGATGAAATCAGTTAAATGAAGATGAAATCAGTTAACGATGAAATCAGTTAACAATGAAATCAGTTAAATGAAGATGAAATCAGTTAACGATGAAATCAGTTAACGATGAAATCAGTTAACGATGAAATCAGTTAACGATGAAATCAGTTAAATGAAGATGAAATCAGTTAACGATGAAATCAGTTAACGATGAAATCAGTTAACGATGAAATCAATTAAATGAAGATGAAATCAGTTAACGATGAAATCAGTTAAATGAAGATGAAATCAGTTAACGATGAAATCAGTTAAAGATGAAATCAGTTAACGATGAAATCAGTTAACGATGAAATCAGTTAACGATGAAATCAGTTAACGATGAAATCAGTTAACGATGAAATCAGTTAAATGAAGATGAAATCAGTTAACGATGAAATCAGTTAAATGAAGAATGAAAATGAAATCAGTTAAATGAAGATGAAATCAGTTAACGATGAAATCAGTTAACGATGAAATCAGTTAACGATGAAATCAGTTAAATGAAGATGAAATCAGTTAACGATGAAATCAGTTAACAATGAAATCAGTTAAATGAAGATGAAATCAGTTAACGATGAAATCAGTTAACGATGAAATCAGTTAACGATGAAATCAGTTAAATGAAGATGAAATCAGTTAACTATGAAATCAGTTAACGATGAAATCAGTTAAATGAAGATGAAATCAGTTAACGATGAAATCAGTTAACGATGAAATCAGTTAAATGAAGATGAAATCAGTTAACGATGAAATCAATTAACGATGAAATCAGTTAACGATGAAATCAGTTAAATGAAGATGAAATCAGTTAACGATGAAATCAGTTAACGATGAAATCAGTTAAATGAAGAATGAAAATGAAATCAGTTAACGATGAAATCAATTAACGATGAAATCAGTTAACGATGAAATCAGTTAAATGAAGATGAAATCAGTTAACGATGAAATCAGTTAACGATGAAATCAGTTAAATGAAGATGAAATCAGTTAACGATGAAATCAGTTAACGATGAAATCAGTTAACGATGAAATCAGTTAACGATGAAATCAGTTAACGATGAAATCAGTTAAATGAAGATGAAATCAGTTAACGATGAAATCAGTTAACGATGAAATCAGTTAACGATGAAATCAATTAAATGAAGATGAAATCAGTTAACGATGAAATCAGTTAACGATGAAATCAGTTAAATGAAGATGAAATCAGTTAACGATGAAATCAGTTAACGATGAAATCAGTTAAATGAAGATGAAATCAGTTAAAGATGAAATCAGTTAACGATGAAATCAGTTAACGATGAAATCAGTTAACGATGAAATCAGTTAAATGAAGATGAAATCAGTTAACGATGAAATCAGTTAACGATGAAATCAGTTAACGATGAAATCAATTAAATGAAGATGAAATCAGTTAACGATGAAATCAGTTAACGATGAAATCAGTTAACGATGAAATCAGTTAAATGAAGATGAAATCAGTTAACGATGAAATCAGTTAACGATGAAATCAGTTAACGATGAAATCAGTTAAATGAAGATGAAATCAGTTAAAGATGAAATCAGTTAACGATGAAATCAGTTAACGATGAAATCAGTTAAATGAAGATGAAATCAGTTAACGATGAAATCAGTTAACGATGAAATCAATTAACGATGAAATCAGTTAAATGAAGATGAAATCAGTTAACGATGAAATCAGTTAAAGATGAAATCAGTTAAATGAAGAATGAAGATGAAATCAGTTAACGATGAAATCAGTTAAATGAAGATGAAATCAGTTAACGATGAAATCAATTAACGATGAAATCAGTTAACGATGAAATCAATTAACGATGAAATCAGTTAAATGAAGATGAAATCAGTTAACGATGAAATCAGTTAAAGATGAAATCAGTTAAATGAAGAATGAAGATGAAATCAGTTAACGATGAAATCAGTTAAATGAAGATGAAATCAGTTAACGATGAAATCAATTAACGATGAAATCAGTTAACGATGAAATCAATTAACGATGAAATCAGTTAAATGAAGATGAAATCAGTTAACGATGAAATCAGTTAAAGATGAAATCAGTTAAATGAAGAATGAAGATGAAATCAGTTAACGATGAAATCAGTTAAATGAAGATGAAATCAGTTAACGATGAAATCAATTAACGATGAAATCAGTTAACGATGAAATCAATTAACGATGAAATCAGTTAACGATGAAATCAGTTAAATGAAGATGAAATCAGTTAACGATGAAATCAGTTAACGATGAAATCAGTTAAATGAAGATGAAATCAGTTAACGATGAAATCAGTTAACGATGAAATCAATTAAATGAAGATGAAATCAGTTAACGATGAAATCAGTTAAATGAAGAATGAAAATGAAATCAGTTAAATGAAGATGAAATCAGTTAACGATGAAATCAGTTAACGATGAAATCAGTTAAATGAAGATGAAATCAGTTAACGATGAAATCAGTTAACGATGAAATCAGTTAACGATGAAATCAATTAAATGAAGATGAAATCAGTTAACGATGAAATCAGTTAAATGAAGATGAAATCAGTTAACGATGAAATCAGTTAAAGATGAAATCAGTTAACGATGAAATCAGTTAACGATGAAATCAGTTAACGATGAAATCAGTTAAATGAAGATGAAATCAGTTAACGATGAAATCAGTTAAATGAAGAATGAAAATGAAATCAGTTAAATGAAGATGAAATCAGTTAACGATGAAATCAGTTAACGATGAAATCAGTTAACGATGAAATCAGTTAAATGAAGATGAAATCAGTTAACGATGAAATCAGTTAACAATGAAATCAGTTAAATGAAGATGAAATCAGTTAACGATGAAATCAGTTAACGATGAAATCAGTTAACGATGAAATCAGTTAAATGAAGATGAAATCAGTTAAAGATGAAATCAGTTAACGATGAAATCAGTTAACGATGAAATCAGTTAAATGAAGATGAAATCAGTTAACGATGAAATCAGTTAACGATGAAATCAATTAACGATGAAATCAGTTAAATGAAGATGAAATCAGTTAACGATGAAATCAGTTAAAGATGAAATCAGTTAAATGAAGAATGAAGATGAAATCAGTTAACGATGAAATCAGTTAAATGAAGATGAAATCAGTTAACGATGAAATCAGTTAACGATGAAATCAGTTAACGATGAAATCAGTTAAATGAAGATGAAATCAGTTAACGATGAAATCAGTTAAATGAAGAATGAAGATGAAATCAGTTAACGATGAAATCAATTAACGATGAAATCAGTTAACGATGAAATCAGTTAAATGAAGATGAAATCAGTTAACGATGAAATCAGTTAACGATGAAATCAGTTAAATGAAGAATGAAAATGAAATCAGTTAACGATGAAATCAATTAACGATGAAATCAGTTAACGATGAAATCAGTTAAATGAAGATGAAATCAGTTAACGATGAAATCAGTTAACGATGAAATCAGTTAAATGAAGATGAAATCAGTTAACGATGAAATCAGTTAACGATGAAATCAGTTAACGATGAAATCAGTTAAATGAAGATGAAATCAGTTAACGATGAAATCAGTTAACGATGAAATCAGTTAACGATGAAATCAATTAAATGAAGATGAAATCAGTTAACGATGAAATCAGTTAACGATGAAATCAGTTAAATGAAGATGAAATCAGTTAAATGAAGATGAAATCAGTTAACGATGAAATCAGTTAACGATGAAATCAGTTAACGATGAAATCAGTTAAATGAAGATGAAATCAGTTAAAGATGAAATCAGTTAACGATGAAATCAGTTAACGATGAAATCAGTTAAATGAAGATGAAATCAGTTAACGATGAAATCAGTTAACGATGAAATCAATTAACGATGAAATCAGTTAAATGAAGATGAAATCAGTTAACGATGAAATCAGTTAAAGATGAAATCAGTTAAATGAAGAATGAAGATGAAATCAGTTAACGATGAAATCAGTTAAATGAAGATGAAATCAGTTAACGATGAAATCAATTAACGATGAAATCAGTTAACGATGAAATCAATTAACGATGAAATCAGTTAAATGAAGATGAAATCAGTTAACGATGAAATCAGTTAAAGATGAAATCAGTTAAATGAAGAATGAAGATGAAATCAGTTAACGATGAAATCAGTTAAATGAAGATGAAATCAGTTAACGATGAAATCAATTAACGATGAAATCAGTTAACGATGAAATCAATTAACGATGAAATCAGTTAAATGAAGATGAAATCAGTTAACGATGAAATCAGTTAAAGATGAAATCAGTTAAATGAAGAATGAAGATGAAATCAGTTAACGATGAAATCAGTTAAATGAAGATGAAATCAGTTAACGATGAAATCAATTAACGATGAAATCAGTTAACGATGAAATCAATTAACGATGAAATCAGTTAAATGAAGATGAAATCAGTTAAATGAAGAATGAAGATGAAATCAGTTAACGATGAAATCAGTTAAATGGAGATGAAATCAGTTAACGATGAAATCAGTTAACGATGAAATCAGTTAACGATGAAATCAGTTAAATGAAGATGAAATCAGTTAACGATGAAATCAGTTAAATGAAGAATGAAGATGAAATCAGTTAACGATGAAATCAATTAACGATGAAATCAGTTAACGATGAAATCAGTTAAATGAAGATGAAATCAGTTAACGATGAAATCAGTTAACGATGAAATCAGTTAAATGAAGAATGAAAATGAAATCAGTTAACGATGAAATCAATTAACGATGAAATCAGTTAACGATGAAATCAGTTAAATGAAGATGAAATCAGTTAACGATGAAATCAGTTAACGATGAAATCAGTTAAATGAAGATGAAATCAGTTAACGATGAAATCAGTTAACGATGAAATCAGTTAACGATGAAATCAGTTAAATGAAGATGAAATCAGTTAACGATGAAATCAGTTAACGATGAAATCAGTTAAATGAAGATGAAATCAGTTAACGATGAAATCAGTTAACGATGAAATCAATTAAATGAAGATGAAATCAGTTAACGATGAAATCAGTTAAATGAAGATGAAATCAGTTAACGATGAAATCAGTTAAAGATGAAATCAGTTAACGATGAAATCAGTTAACGATGAAATCAGTTAAATGAAGATGAAATCAGTTAACGATGAAATCAGTTAAATGAAGAATGAAAATGAAATCAGTTAAATGAAGATGAAATCAGTTAACGATGAAATCAGTTAACGATGAAATCAGTTAACGATGAAATCAGTTAAATGAAGATGAAATCAGTTAACGATGAAATCAGTTAACAATGAAATCAGTTAAATGAAGATGAAATCAGTTAACGATGAAATCAGTTAACGATGAAATCAGTTAACGATGAAATCAGTTAACGATGAAATCAGTTAACGATGAAATCAGTTAAATGAAGATGAAATCAGTTAACGATGAAATCAGTTAACGATGAAATCAGTTAAATGAAGATGAAATCAGTTAACGATGAAATCAGTTAACGATGAAATCAGTTAAATGAAGATGAAATCAGTTAACGATGAAATCAGTTAACGATGAAATCAGTTAACGATGAAATCAATTAAATGAAGATGAAATCAGTTAACGATGAAATCAGTTAAATGAAGATGAAATCAGTTAACGATGAAATCAGTTAAAGATGAAATCAGTTAACGATGAAATCAGTTAACGATGAAATCAGTTAACGATGAAATCAGTTAACGATGAAATCAGTTAAATGAAGATGAAATCAGTTAAATGAAGATGAAATCAGTTAACGATGAAATCAGTTAACAATGAAATCAGTGAAATGAAGATGAAATCAGTTAACGATGAAATCAGTTAACGATGAAATCAGTTAACGATGAAATCAGTTAAATGAAGATGAAATCAGTTAAAGATGAAATCAGTTAACGATGAAATCAGTTAACGATGAAATCAGTTAAATGAAGATGAAATCAGTTAACGATGAAATCAGTTAACGATGAAATCAATTAACGATGAAATCAGTTAAATGAAGATGAAATCAGTTAACGATGAAATCAGTTAAAGATGAAATCAGTTAAATGAAGAATGAAGATGAAATCAGTTAACGATGAAATCAGTTAAATGAAGATGAAATCAGTTAACGATGAAATCAGTTAACGATGAAATCAGTTAACGATGAAATCAGTTAAATGAAGATGAAATCAGTTAACGATGAAATCAGTTAAATGAAGAATGAAAATGAAATCAGTTAAATGAAGATGAAATCAGTTAACGATGAAATCAGTTAACGATGAAATCAGTTAACGATGAAATCAGTTAAATGAAGATGAAATCAGTTAACGATGAAATCAGTTAACAATGAAATCAGTTAAATGAAGATGAAATCAGTTAACGATGAAATCAGTTAACGATGAAATCAGTTAACGATGAAATCAGTTAACGATGAAATCAGTTAAATGAAGATGAAATCAGTTAACGATGAAATCAGTTAACGATGAAATCAGTTAAATGAAGATGAAATCAGTTAACGATGAAATCAGTTAACGATGAAATCAGTTAAATGAAGATGAAATCAGTTAACGATGAAATCAGTTAACGATGAAATCAGTTAACGATGAAATCAATTAAATGAAGATGAAATCAGTTAACGATGAAATCAGTTAAATGAAGATGAAATCAGTTAACGATGAAATCAGTTAAAGATGAAATCAGTTAACGATGAAATCAGTTAACGATGAAATCAGTTAACGATGAAATCAGTTAAATGAAGATGAAATCAGTTAACGATGAAATCAGTTAACAATGAAATCAGTGAAATGAAGATGAAATCAGTTAACGATGAAATCAGTTAACGATGAAATCAGTTAACGATGAAATCAGTTAAATGAAGATGAAATCAGTTAAAGATGAAATCAGTTAACGATGAAATCAGTTAACGATGAAATCAGTTAAATGAAGATGAAATCAGTTAACGATGAAATCAGTTAACGATGAAATCAATTAACGATGAAATCAGTTAAATGAAGATGAAATCAGTTAACGATGAAATCAGTTAAAGATGAAATCAGTTAAATGAAGAATGAAGATGAAATCAGTTAACGATGAAATCAGTTAAATGAAGATGAAATCAGTTAACGATGAAATCAGTTAACGATGAAATCAGTTAACGATGAAATCAGTTAAATGAAGATGAAATCAGTTAACGATGAAATCAGTTAAATGAAGAATGAAGATGAAATCAGTTAACGATGAAATCAATTAACGATGAAATCAGTTAACGATGAAATCAGTTAAATGAAGATGAAATCAGTTAACGATGAAATCAGTTAACGATGAAATCAGTTAAATGAAGAATGAAAATGAAATCAGTTAACGATGAAATCAATTAACGATGAAATCAGTTAACGATGAAATCAGTTAAATGAAGATGAAATCAGTTAACGATGAAATCAGTTAACGATGAAATCAGTTAAATGAAGATGAAATCAGTTAACGATGAAATCAGTTAACGATGAAATCAGTTAACGATGAAATCAGTTAAATGAAGATGAAATCAGTTAACGATGAAATCAGTTAACGATGAAATCAGTTAACGATGAAATCAATTAAATGAAGATGAAATCAGTTAACGATGAAATCAGTTAACGATGAAATCAGTTAAATGAAGATGAAATCAGTTAAAGATGAAATCAGTTAACGATGAAATCAGTTAAATGAAGATGAAATCAGTTAACGATGAAATCAGTTAACGATGAAATCAATTAACGATGAAATCAGTTAAATGAAGATGAAATCAGTTAACGATGAAATCAGTTAAAGATGAAATCAGTTAAATGAAGAATGAAGATGAAATCAGTTAACGATGAAATCAGTTAAATGAAGATGAAATCAGTTAACGATGAAATCAGTTAACGATGAAATCAGTTAACGATGAAATCAGTTAAATGAAGATGAAATCAGTTAACGATGAAATCAGTTAAATGAAGAATGAAGATGAAATCAGTTAACGATGAAATCAATTAACGATGAAATCAGTTAACGATGAAATCAGTTAAATGAAGATGAAATCAGTTAACGATGAAATCAGTTAACGATGAAATCAGTTAAATGAAGAATGAAAATGAAATCAGTTAACGATGAAATCAATTAACGATGAAATCAGTTAACGATGAAATCAGTTAAATGAAGATGAAATCAGTTAACGATGAAATCAGTTAAATGAAGATGAAATCAGTTAACGATGAAATCAGTTAACGATGAAATCAGTTAACGATGAAATCAATTAACGATGAAATCAGTTAAATGAAGATGAAATCAGTTAACGATGAAATCAGTTAAAGATGAAATCAGTTAAATGAAGAATGAAGATGAAATCAGTTAACGATGAAATCAGTTAAATGAAGATGAAATCAGTTAACGATGAAATCAGTTAACGATGAAATCAGTTAACGATGAAATCAGTTAAATGAAGATGAAATCAGTTAACGATGAAATCAGTTAAATGAAGAATGAAGATGAAATCAGTTAACGATGAAATCAATTAACGATGAAATCAGTTAACGATGAAATCAGTTAAATGAAGATGAAATCAGTTAACGATGAAATCAGTTAACGATGAAATCAGTTAAATGAAGAATGAAAATGAAATCAGTTAACGATGAAATCAATTAACGATGAAATCAGTTAACGATGAAATCAGTTAAATGAAGATGAAATCAGTTAACGATGAAATCAGTTAACGATGAAATCAGTTAAATGAAGATGAAATCAGTTAACGATGAAATCAGTTAACGATGAAATCAGTTAACGATGAAATCAGTTAAATGAAGATGAAATCAGTTAACGATGAAATCAGTTAACGATGAAATCAGTTAACGATGAAATCAATTAAATGAAGATGAAATCAGTTAACGATGAAATCAGTTAACGATGAAATCAGTTAAATGAAGATGAAATCAGTTAAATGAAGATGAAATCAGTTAACGATGAAATCAGTTAACGATGAAATCAGTTAAATGAAGATGAAATCAGTTAAAGATGAAATCAGTTAACGATGAAATCAGTTAACGATGAAATCAGTTAAATGAAGATGAAATCAGTTAACGATGAAATCAGTTAACGATGAAATCAATTAACGATGAAATCAGTTAAATGAAGATGAAATCAGTTAACGATGAAATCAGTTAAAGATGAAATCAGTTAAATGAAGAATGAAGATGAAATCAGTTAACGATGAAATCAGTTAAATGAAGATGAAATCAGTTAACGATGAAATCAATTAACGATGAAATCAGTTAACGATGAAATCAATTAACGATGAAATCAGTTAAATGAAGATGAAATCAGTTAACGATGAAATCAGTTAAAGATGAAATCAGTTAAATGAAGAATGAAGATGAAATCAGTTAACGATGAAATCAGTTAAATGAAGATGAAATCAGTTAACGATGAAATCAGTTAACGATGAAATCAGTTAAATGAAGAATGAAAATGAAATCAGTTAACGATGAAATCAATTAACGATGAAATCAGTTAACGATGAAATCAGTTAAATGAAGATGAAATCAGTTAACGATGAAATCAGTTAACGATGAAATCAGTTAACGATGAAATCAGTTAAATGAAGATGAAATCAGTTAACGATGAAATCAGTTAAATGAAGATGAAATCAGTTAACGATGAAATCAGTTAACGATGAAATCAGTTAAATGAAGATGAAATCAGTTAACGATGAAATCAGTTAAATGAAGATGAAATCAGTTAACGATGAAATCAGTTAACGATGAAATCAGTTAAATGAAGATGAAATCAGTTAACGATGAAATCAGTTAAATGAAGAATGAAAATGAAATCAGTTAAATGAAGATGAAATCAGTTAACGATGAAATCAGTTAACGATGAAATCAGTTAACGATGAAATCAGTTAAATGAAGATGAAATCAGTTAACGATGAAATCAGTTAACAATGAAATCAGTTAAATGAAGATGAAATCAGTTAACGATGAAATCAGTTAACGATGAAATCAGTTAACGATGAAATCAGTTAAATGAAGATGAAATCAGTTAACGATGAAATCAGTTAACGATGAAATCAGTTAAATGAAGATGAAATCAGTTAACGATGAAATCAGTTAAATGAAGAATGAAAATGAAATCAGTTAACGATGAAATCAATTAACGATGAAATCAGTTAACGATGAAATCAGTTAAATGAAGATGAAATCAGTTAACGATGAAATCAGTTAACGATGAAATCAGTTAAATGAAGATGAAATCAGTTAACGATGAAATCAGTTAAATGAAGATGAAATCAGTTAACGATGAAATCAGTTAACGATGAAATCAGTTAAATGAAGATGAAATCAGTTAACGATGAAATCAGTTAAATGAAGAATGAAAATGAAATCAGTTAAATGAAGATGAAATCAGTTAACGATGAAATCAGTTAACGATGAAATCAGTTAACGATGAAATCAGTTAAATGAAGATGAAATCAGTTAACGATGAAATCAGTTAACAATGAAATCAGTTAAATGAAGATGAAATCAGTTAACGATGAAATCAGTTAACGATGAAATCAGTTAACGATGAAATCAGTTAAATGAAGATGAAATCAGTTAACGATGAAATCAGTTAACGATGAAATCAGTTAAATGAAGATGAAATCAGTTAACGATGAAATCAGTTAAATGAAGAATGAAAATGAAATCAGTTAACGATGAAATCAATTAACGATGAAATCAGTTAACGATGAAATCAGTTAAATGAAGATGAAATCAGTTAACGATGAAATCAGTTAACGATGAAATCAGTTAAATGAAGATGAAATCAGTTAACGATGAAATCAGTTAACGATGAAATCAATTAAATGAAGATGAAATCAGTTAACGATGAAATCAGTTAAATGAAGAATGAAAATGAAATCAGTTAAATGAAGATGAAATCAGTTAACGATGAAATCAGTTAAATGAAGATGAAATCAGTTAACGATGAAATCAGTTAACGATGAAATCAGTTAACGATGAAATCAATTAAATGAAGATGAAATCAGTTAACGATGAAATCAGTTAAATGAAGATGAAATCAGTTAACGATGAAATCAGTTAAAGATGAAATCAGTTAACGATGAAATCAGTTAACGATGAAATCAGTTAACGATGAAATCAGTTAAATGAAGATGAAATCAGTTAACGATGAAATCAGTTAAATGAAGAATGAAAATGAAATCAGTTAAATGAAGATGAAATCAGTTAACGATGAAATCAGTTAACGATGAAATCAGTTAACGATGAAATCAGTTAAATGAAGATGAAATCAGTTAACGATGAAATCAGTTAACAATGAAATCAGTTAAATGAAGATGAAATCAGTTAACGATGAAATCAGTTAACGATGAAATCAGTTAAATGAAGATGAAATCAGTTAAAGATGAAATCAGTTAACGATGAAATCAGTTAACGATGAAATCAGTTAAATGAAGATGAAATCAGTTAACGATGAAATCAGTTAACGATGAAATCAATTAACGATGAAATCAGTTAAATGAAGATGAAATCAGTTAACGATGAAATCAGTTAAAGATGAAATCAGTTAAATGAAGAATGAAGATGAAATCAGTTAACGATGAAATCAGTTAAATGAAGATGAAATCAGTTAACGATGAAATCAGTTAACGATGAAATCAGTTAACGATGAAATCAGTTAAATGAAGATGAAATCAGTTAACGATGAAATCAGTTAAATGAAGAATGAAGATGAAATCAGTTAACGATGAAATCAATTAACGATGAAATCAGTTAACGATGAAATCAGTTAAATGAAGATGAAATCAGTTAACGATGAAATCAGTTAACGATGAAATCAGTTAAATGAAGAATGAAAATGAAATCAGTTAACGATGAAATCAATTAACGATGAAATCAGTTAACGATGAAATCAGTTAAATGAAGATGAAATCAGTTAACGATGAAATCAGTTAACGATGAAATCAGTTAAATGAAGATGAAATCAGTTAACGATGAAATCAGTTAACGATGAAATCAGTTAAATGAAGATGAAATCAGTTAACGATGAAATCAGTTAACGATGAAATCAGTTAACGATGAAATCAATTAAATGAAGATGAAATCAGTTAACGATGAAATCAGTTAACGATGAAATCAGTTAAATGAAGATGAAATCAGTTAAATGAAGATGAAATCAGTTAACGATGAAATCAGTTAACGATGAAATCAGTTAACGATGAAATCAGTTAAATGAAGATGAAATCAGTTAAAGATGAAATCAGTTAACGATGAAATCAGTTAACGATGAAATCAGTTAAATGAAGATGAAATCAGTTAACGATGAAATCAGTTAACGATGAAATCAGTTAACGATGAAATCAATTAACGATGAAATCAGTTAAATGAAGATGAAATCAGTTAACGATGAAATCAGTTAAAGATGAAATCAGTTAAATGAAGAATGAAGATGAAATCAGTTAACGATGAAATCAGTTAAATGAAGATGAAATCAGTTAACGATGAAATCAATTAACGATGAAATCAGTTAACGATGAAATCAATTAACGATGAAATCAGTTAAATGAAGATGAAATCAGTTAACGATGAAATCAGTTAAAGATGAAATCAGTTAAATGAAGAATGAAGATGAAATCAGTTAACGATGAAATCAGTTAACGATGAAATCAGTTAACGATGAAATCAATTAACGATGAAATCAGTTAAATGAAGATGAAATCAGTTAACGATGAAATCAATTAACGATGAAATCAGTTAACGATGAAATCAGTTAAATGAAGATGAAATCAGTTAACGATGAAATCAGTTAACGATGAAATCAGTTAAATGAAGAATGAAAATGAAATCAGTTAACGATGAAATCAATTAACGATGAAATCAGTTAACGATGAAATCAGTTAAATGAAGATGAAATCAGTTAACGATGAAATCAGTTAACGATGAAATCAGTTAAATGAAGATGAAATCAGTTAACGATGAAATCAGTTAACAATGAAATCAGTTAAATGAAGATGAAATCAGTTAACGATGAAATCAGTTAACGATGAAATCAGTTAAATGAAGATGAAATCAGTTAACGATGAAATCAGTTAAATGAAGAATGAAAATGAAATCAGTTAAATGAAGATGAAATCAGTTAACGATGAAATCAGTTAACGATGAAATCAGTTAAATGAAGATGAAATCAGTTAACGATGAAATCAGTTAACGATGAAATCAGTTAACGATGAAATCAATTAAATGAAGATGAAATCAGTTAACGATGAAATCAGTTAAATGAAGATGAAATCAGTTAACGATGAAATCAGTTAAAGATGAAATCAGTTAACGATGAAATCAGTTAACGATGAAATCAGTTAACGATGAAATCAGTTAAATGAAGATGAAATCAGTTAACGATGAAATCAGTTAAATGAAGAATGAAAATGAAATCAGTTAAATGAAGATGAAATCAGTTAACGATGAAATCAGTTAACGATGAAATCAGTTAACGATGAAATCAGTTAAATGAAGATGAAATCAGTTAACGATGAAATCAGTTAAATGAAGAATGAAAATG
This sequence comes from Semicossyphus pulcher, assembly GCF_022749685.1. Lineage (NCBI taxonomy): Eukaryota > Metazoa > Chordata > Actinopteri > Labriformes > Labridae > Semicossyphus > Semicossyphus pulcher. Next base: position 337,551 of record NW_027211733.1, on the reverse strand, counting down.
AAATCAGTTAAATGAAGATGAAATCAGTTAACGATGAAATCAGTTAACGATGAAATCAGTTAACGATGAAATCAGTTAAATGAAGATGAAATCAGTTAACGATGAAATCAGTTAAATGAAGATGAAATCAGTTAACGATGAAATCAGTTAACGATGAAATCAGTTAACGATGAAATCAGTTAAATGAAGATGAAATCAGTTAAAGATGAAATCAGTTAACGATGAAATCAGTTAACGATGAAATCAGTTAAATGAAGATGAAATCAGTTAACGATGAAATCAGTTAACGATGAAATCAATTAACGATGAAATCAGTTAAATGAAGATGAAATCAGTTAACGATGAAATCAGTTAAAGATGAAATCAGTTAAATGAAGAATGAAGATGAAATCAGTTAACGATGAAATCAGTTAAATGAAGATGAAATCAGTTAACGATGAAATCAGTTAACGATGAAATCAGTTAACGATGAAATCAGTTAAATGAAGATGAAATCAGTTAACGATGAAATCAGTTAAATGAAGAATGAAGATGAAATCAGTTAACGATGAAATCAATTAACGATGAAATCAGTTAACGATGAAATCAGTTAAATGAAGATGAAATCAGTTAACGATGAAATCAGTTAACGATGAAATCAGTTAAATGAAGAATGAAAATGAAATCAGTTAACGATGAAATCAATTAACGATGAAATCAGTTAACGATGAAATCAGTTAAATGAAGATGAAATCAGTTAACGATGAAATCAGTTAACGATGAAATCAGTTAAATGAAGATGAAATCAGTTAACGATGAAATCAGTTAACGATGAAATCAGTTAAATGAAGAATGAAGATGAAATCAGTTAACGATGAAATCAATTAACGATGAAATCAGTTAACGATGAAATCAGTTAAATGAAGATGAAATCAGTTAACGATGAAATCAGTTAACGATGAAATCAGTTAACGATGAAATCAGTTAAATGAAGATGAAATCAGTTAACGATGAAATCAGTTAACGATGAAATCAGTTAACGATGAAATCAATTAAATGAAGATGAAATCAGTTAACGATGAAATCAGTTAAATGAAGAATGAAAATGAAATCAGTTAAATGAAGATGAAATCAGTTAACGATGAAATCAGTTAACGATGAAATCAGTTAAATGAAGATGAAATCAGTTAAATGAAGATGAAATCAGTTAACGATGAAATCAGTTAACGATGAAATCAGTTAACGATGAAATCAATTAAATGAAGATGAAATCAGTTAACGATGAAATCAGTTAAATGAAGATGAAATCAGTTAACGATGAAATCAGTTAAAGATTAAATCAGTTAACGATGAAATCAGTTAACGATGAAATCAGTTAACGATGAAATCAGTTAAATGAAGATGAAATCAGTTAACGATGAAATCAGTTAAATGAAGAATGAAAATGAAATCAGTTAAATGAAGATGAAATCAGTTAACGATGAAATCAGTTAACGATGAAATCAGTTAACGATGAAATCAGTTAAATGAAGATGAAATCAGTTAACGATGAAATCAGTTAACAATGAAATCAGTTAAATGAAGATGAAATCAGTTAACGATGAAATCAGTTAACGATGAAATCAGTTAACGATGAAATCAGTTAACGATGAAATCAGTTAAATGAAGATGAAATCAGTTAAAGATGAAATCAGTTAACGATGAAATCAGTTAACGATGAAATCAGTTAAATGAAGATGAAATCAGTTAACGATGAAATCAGTTAACGATGAAATCAATTAACGATGAAATCAGTTAAATGAAGATGAAATCAGTTAACGATGAAATCAGTTAAAGATGAAATCAGTTAAATGAAGAATGAAGATGAAATCAGTTAACGATGAAATCAGTTAAATGAAGAATGAAGATGAAATCAGTTAACGATGAAATCAGTTAAATGAAGATGAAATCAGTTAACGATGAAATCAGTTAACGATGAAATCAGTTAAATGAAGATGAAATCAGTTAACGATGAAATCAGTTAAATGAAGAATGAAGATGAAATCAGTTAACGATGAAATCAATTAACGATGAAATCAGTTAACGATGAAATCAGTTAAATGAAGATGAAATCAGTTAACGATGAAATCAGTTAACGATGAAATCAGTTAAATGAAGAATGAAAATGAAATCAGTTAACGATGAAATCAATTAACGATGAAATCAGTTAACGATGAAATCAGTTAAATGAAGATGAAATCAGTTAACGATGAAATCAGTTAACGATGAAATCAGTTAAATGAAGATGAAATCAGTTAACGATGAAATCAGTTAACGATGAAATCAGTTAACGATGAAATCAGTTAAATGAAGATGAAATCAGTTAACGATGAAATCAGTTAACGATGAAATCAGTTAACGATGAAATCAGTTAACGATGAAATCAATTAAATGAAGATGAAATCAGTTAACGATGAAATCAGTTAAATGAAGAATGAAAATGAAATCAGTTAAATGAAGATGAAATCAGTTAACGATGAAATCAGTTAACGATGAAATCAGTTAAATGAAGATGAAATCAGTTAACGATGAAATCAGTTAACGATGAAATCAGTTAACGATGAAATCAATTAAATGAAGATGAAATCAGTTAACGATGAAATCAGTTAAATGAAGATGAAATCAGTTAACGATGAAATCAGTTAAAGATGAAATCAGTTAACGATGAAATCAGTTAACGATGAAATCAGTTAAATGAAGATGAAATCAGTTAACGATGAAATCAGTTAAATGAAGAATGAAAATGAAATCAGTTAAATGAAGATGAAATCAGTTAACGATGAAATCAGTTAACGATGAAATCAGTTAACGATGAAATCAGTTAAATGAAGATGAAATCAGTTAACGATGAAATCAGTTAACAATGAAATCAGTTAAATGAAGATGAAATCAGTTAACGATGAAATCAGTTAACGATGAAATCAGTTAACGATGAAATCAGTTAAATGAAGATGAAATCAGTTAACGATGAAATCAGTTAACGATGAAATCAATTAAATGAAGATGAAATCAGTTAACGATGAAATCAGTTAAATGAAGATGAAATCAGTTAACGATGAAATCAGTTAAAGATGAAATCAGTTAACGATGAAATCAGTTAACGATGAAATCAGTTAAATGAAGATGAAATCAGTTAACGATGAAATCAGTTAAAGATGAAATCAGTTAACGATGAAATCAGTTAACGATGAAATCAGTTAACGATGAAATCAGTTAAATGAAGATGAAATCAGTTAACGATGAAATCAGTTAAATGAAGAATGAAAATGAAATCAGTTAAATGAAGATGAAATCAGTTAACGATGAAATCAGTTAACGATGAAATCAGTTAACGATGAAATCAGTTAAATGAAGATGAAATCAGTTAACGATGAAATCAGTTAACAATGAAATCAGTTAAATGAAGATGAAATCAGTTAACGATGAAATCAGTTAACGATGAAATCAGTTAACGATGAAATCAGTTAAATGAAGATGAAATCAGTTAACTATGAAATCAGTTAACGATGAAATCAGTTAAATGAAGATGAAATCAGTTAACGATGAAATCAGTTAACGATGAAATCAGTTAAATGAAGATGAAATCAGTTAACGATGAAATCAATTAACGATGAAATCAGTTAACGATGAAATCAGTTAACGATGAAATCAGTTAACGATGAAATCAGTTAAATGAAGAATGAAAATGAAATCAGTTAACGATGAAATCAATTAACGATGAAATCAGTTAACGATGAAATCAGTTAAATGAAGATGAAATCAGTTAACGATGAAATCAGTTAACGATGAAATCAGTTAAATGAAGATGAAATCAGTTAACGATGAAATCAGTTAACGATGAAATCAGTTAAATGAAGATGAAATCAGTTAACGATGAAATCAGTTAACGATGAAATCAGTTAACGATGAAATCAATTAAATGAAGATGAAATCAGTTAACGATGAAATCAGTTAACGATGAAATCAGTTAAATGAAGATGAAATCAGTTAACGATGAAATCAGTTAACGATGAAATCAGTTAACGATGAAATCAGTTAAATGAAGATGAAATCAGTTAAAGATGAAATCAGTTAACGATGAAATCAGTTAAATGAAGATGAAATCAGTTAAAGATGAAATCAGTTAACGATGAAATCAGTTAACGATGAAATCAGTTAACGATGAAATCAGTTAAATGAAGATGAAATCAGTTAACGATGAAATCAGTTAACGATGAAATCAGTTAACGATGAAATCAATTAAATGAAGATGAAATCAGTTAACGATGAAATCAGTTAACGATGAAATCAGTTAAATGAAGATGAAATCAGTTAACGATGAAATCAGTTAACGATGAAATCAGTTAACGATGAAATCAGTTAAATGAAGATGAAATCAGTTAAAGATGAAATCAGTTAACGATGAAATCAGTTAACGATGAAATCAGTTAAATGAAGATGAAATCAGTTAACGATGAAATCAGTTAACGATGAAATCAATTAACGATGAAATCAGTTAAATGAAGATGAAATCAGTTAACGATGAAATCAGTTAAAGATGAAATCAGTTAAATGAAGAATGAAGATGAAATCAGTTAACGATGAAATCAGTTAAATGAAGATGAAATCAGTTAACGATGAAATCAATTAACGATGAAATCAGTTAACGATGAAATCAATTAACGATGAAATCAGTTAAATGAAGATGAAATCAGTTAACGATGAAATCAGTTAAAGATGAAATCAGTTAAATGAAGAATGAAGATGAAATCAGTTAACGATGAAATCAGTTAAATGAAGATGAAATCAGTTAACGATGAAATCAATTAACGATGAAATCAGTTAACGATGAAATCAATTAACGATGAAATCAGTTAAATGAAGATGAAATCAGTTAACGATGAAATCAGTTAAAGATGAAATCAGTTAAATGAAGAATGAAGATGAAATCAGTTAACGATGAAATCAGTTAAATGAAGATGAAATCAGTTAACGATGAAATCAATTAACGATGAAATCAGTTAACGATGAAATCAATTAACGATGAAATCAGTTAACGATGAAATCAGTTAAATGAAGATGAAATCAGTTAACGATGAAATCAGTTAACGATGAAATCAGTTAAATGAAGATGAAATCAGTTAACGATGAAATCAGTTAACGATGAAATCAATTAAATGAAGATGAAATCAGTTAACGATGAAATCAGTTAAATGAAGAATGAAAATGAAATCAGTTAAATGAAGATGAAATCAGTTAACGATGAAATCAGTTAACGATGAAATCAGTTAAATGAAGATGAAATCAGTTAACGATGAAATCAGTTAACGATGAAATCAGTTAACGATGAAATCAATTAAATGAAGATGAAATCAGTTAACGATGAAATCAGTTAAATGAAGATGAAATCAGTTAACGATGAAATCAGTTAAAGATGAAATCAGTTAACGATGAAATCAGTTAACGATGAAATCAGTTAACGATGAAATCAGTTAAATGAAGATGAAATCAGTTAACGATGAAATCAGTTAAATGAAGAATGAAAATGAAATCAGTTAAATGAAGATGAAATCAGTTAACGATGAAATCAGTTAACGATGAAATCAGTTAACGATGAAATCAGTTAAATGAAGATGAAATCAGTTAACGATGAAATCAGTTAACAATGAAATCAGTTAAATGAAGATGAAATCAGTTAACGATGAAATCAGTTAACGATGAAATCAGTTAACGATGAAATCAGTTAAATGAAGATGAAATCAGTTAAAGATGAAATCAGTTAACGATGAAATCAGTTAAATGAAGATGAAATCAGTTAACGATGAAATCAGTTAACAATGAAATCAGTTAAATGAAGATGAAATCAGTTAACGATGAAATCAGTTAACGATGAAATCAATTAACGATGAAATCAGTTAAATGAAGATGAAATCAGTTAACGATGAAATCAGTTAAAGATGAAATCAGTTAAATGAAGAATGAAGATGAAATCAGTTAACGATGAAATCAGTTAAATGAAGATGAAATCAGTTAACGATGAAATCAGTTAACGATGAAATCAGTTAACGATGAAATCAGTTAAATGAAGATGAAATCAGTTAACGATGAAATCAGTTAAATGAAGAATGAAGATGAAATCAGTTAACGATGAAATCAATTAACGATGAAATCAGTTAACGATGAAATCAGTTAAATGAAGATGAAATCAGTTAACGATGAAATCAGTTAACGATGAAATCAGTTAAATGAAGAATGAAAATGAAATCAGTTAACGATGAAATCAATTAACGATGAAATCAGTTAACGATGAAATCAGTTAAATGAAGATGAAATCAGTTAACGATGAAATCAGTTAACGATGAAATCAGTTAAATGAAGATGAAATCAGTTAACGATGAAATCAGTTAACGATGAAATCAGTTAACGATGAAATCAGTTAAATGAAGATGAAATCAGTTAACGATGAAATCAGTTAACGATGAAATCAGTTAACGATGAAATCAATTAAATGAAGATGAAATCAGTTAACGATGAAATCAGTTAACGATGAAATCAGTTAAATGAAGATGAAATCAGTTAAATGAAGATGAAATCAGTTAACGATGAAATCAGTTAACGATGAAATCAGTTAACGATGAAATCAGTTAAATGAAGATGAAATCAGTTAAAGATGAAATCAGTTAACGATGAAATCAGTTAACGATGAAATCAGTTAAATGAAGATGAAATCAGTTAACGATGAAATCAGTTAACGATGAAATCAATTAACGATGAAATCAGTTAAATGAAGATGAAATCAGTTAACGATGAAATCAGTTAAAGATGAAATCAGTTAAATGAAGAATGAAGATGAAATCAGTTAACGATGAAATCAGTTAAATGAAGATGAAATCAGTTAACGATGAAATCAATTAACGATGAAATCAGTTAACGATGAAATCAATTAACGATGAAATCAGTTAAATGAAGATGAAATCAGTTAACGATGAAATCAGTTAAAGATGAAATCAGTTAAATGAAGAATGAAGATGAAATCAGTTAACGATGAAATCAGTTAAATGAAGATGAAATCAGTTAACGATGAAATCAATTAACGATGAAATCAGTTAACGATGAAATCAATTAACGATGAAATCAGTTAAATGAAGATGAAATCAGTTAACGATGAAATCAGTTAAAGATGAAATCAGTTAAATGAAGAATGAAGATGAAATCAGTTAACGATGAAATCAGTTAAATGGAGATGAAATCAGTTAACGATGAAATCAGTTAACGATGAAATCAGTTAACGATGAAATCAGTTAAATGAAGATGAAATCAGTTAACGATGAAATCAGTTAAATGAAGAATGAAGATGAAATCAGTTAACGATGAAATCAATTAACGATGAAATCAGTTAACGATGAAATCAGTTAAATGAAGATGAAATCAGTTAACGATGAAATCAGTTAACGATGAAATCAGTTAAATGAAGAATGAAAATGAAATCAGTTAACGATGAAATCAATTAACGATGAAATCAGTTAACGATGAAATCAGTTAAATGAAGATGAAATCAGTTAACGATGAAATCAGTTAACGATGAAATCAGTTAAATGAAGATGAAATCAGTTAACGATGAAATCAGTTAACGATGAAATCAGTTAAATGAAGATGAAATCAGTTAACGATGAAATCAGTTAACGATGAAATCAGTTAAATGAAGATGAAATCAGTTAACGATGAAATCAGTTAACGATGAAATCAGTTAACGATGAAATCAATTAAATGAAGATGAAATCAGTTAACGATGAAATCAGTTAAATGAAGATGAAATCAGTTAACGATGAAATCAGTTAAAGATGAAATCAGTTAACGATGAAATCAGTTAACGATGAAATCAGTTAACGATGAAATCAGTTAAATGAAGATGAAATCAGTTAACGATGAAATCAGTTAAATGAAGAATGAAAATGAAATCAGTTAAATGAAGATGAAATCAGTTAACGATGAAATCAGTTAACGATGAAATCAGTTAACGATGAAATCAGTTAAATGAAGATGAAATCAGTTAACGATGAAATCAGTTAACAATGAAATCAGTTAAATGAAGATGAAATCAGTTAACGATGAAATCAGTTAACGATGAAATCAGTTAACGATGAAATCAGTTAACGATGAAATCAGTTAACGATGAAATCAGTTAAATGAAGATGAAATCAGTTAACGATGAAATCAGTTAACGATGAAATCAGTTAAATGAAGATGAAATCAGTTAACGATGAAATCAGTTAACGATGAAATCAGTTAACGATGAAATCAATTAAATGAAGATGAAATCAGTTAACGATGAAATCAGTTAAATGAAGATGAAATCAGTTAACGATGAAATCAGTTAACGATGAAATCAGTTAACGATGAAATCAGTTAAATGAAGATGAAATCAGTTAACGATGAAATCAGTTAACAATGAAATCAGTGAAATGAAGATGAAATCAGTTAACGATGAAATCAGTTAACGATGAAATCAGTTAACGATGAAATCAGTTAAATGAAGATGAAATCAGTTAAAGATGAAATCAGTTAACGATGAAATCAGTTAACGATGAAATCAGTTAAATGAAGATGAAATCAGTTAACGATGAAATCAGTTAACGATGAAATCAATTAACGATGAAATCAGTTAAATGAAGATGAAATCAGTTAACGATGAAATCAGTTAAAGATGAAATCAGTTAAATGAAGAATGACGATGAAATCAGTTAACGATGAAATCAGTTAAATGAAGATGAAATCAGTTAACGATGAAATCAGTTAAATGAAGAATGAAGATGAAATCAGTTAACGATGAAATCAATTAACGATGAAATCAGTTAACGATGAAATCAGTTAAATGAAGATGAAATCAGTTAACGATGAAATCAGTTAACGATGAAATCAGTTAAATGAAGAATGAAAATGAAATCAGTTAACGATGAAATCAATTAACGATGAAATCAGTTAACGATGAAATCAGTTAAATGAAGATGAAATCAGTTAACGATGAAATCAGTTAACGATGAAATCAGTTAAATGAAGATGAAATCAGTTAACGATGAAATCAGTTAACGATGAAATCAGTTAACGATGAAATCAGTTAAATGAAGATGAAATCAGTTAACGATGAAATCAGTTAACGATGAAATCAGTTAACGATGAAATCAATTAAATGAAGATGAAATCAGTTAACGATGAAATCAGTTAACGATGAAATCAGTTAAATGAAGATGAAATCAGTTAAAGATGAAATCAGTTAACGATGAAATCAGTTAAATGAAGATGAAATCAGTTAACGATGAAATCAGTTAACGATGAAATCAATTAACGATGAAATCAGTTAAATGAAGATGAAATCAGTTAACGATGAAATCAGTTAAAGATGAAATCAGTTAAATGAAGAATGAAGATGAAATCAGTTAACGATGAAATCAGTTAAATGAAGATGAAATCAGTTAACGATGAAATCAGTTAACGATGAAATCAGTTAACGATGAAATCAGTTAAATGAAGATGAAATCAGTTAACGATGAAATCAGTTAAATGAAGAATGAAGATGAAATCAGTTAACGATGAAATCAATTAACGATGAAATCAGTTAACGATGAAATCAGTTAAATGAAGATGAAATCAGTTAACGATGAAATCAGTTAACGATGAAATCAGTTAAATGAAGAATGAAAATGAAATCAGTTAACGATGAAATCAATTAACGATGAAATCAGTTAACGATGAAATCAGTTAAATGAAGATGAAATCAGTTAACGATGAAATCAGTTAACGATGAAATCAGTTAAATGAAGATGAAATCAGTTAACGATGAAATCAGTTAACGATGAAATCAGTTAACGATGAAATCAATTAACGATGAAATCAGTTAAATGAAGATGAAATCAGTTAACGATGAAATCAGTTAAAGATGAAATCAGTTAAATGAAGAATGAAGATGAAATCAGTTAACGATGAAATCAGTTAAATGAAGATGAAATCAGTTAACGATGAAATCAGTTAACGATGAAATCAGTTAACGATGAAATCAGTTAAATGAAGATGAAATCAGTTAACGATGAAATCAGTTAAATGAAGAATGAAGATGAAATCAGTTAACGATGAAATCAATTAACGATGAAATCAGTTAACGATGAAATCAGTTAAATGAAGATGAAATCAGTTAACGATGAAATCAGTTAACGATGAAATCAGTTAAATGAAGAATGAAAATGAAATCAGTTAACGATGAAATCAATTAACGATGAAATCAGTTAACGATGAAATCAGTTAAATGAAGATGAAATCAGTTAACGATGAAATCAGTTAACGATGAAATCAGTTAAATGAAGATGAAATCAGTTAACGATGAAATCAGTTAACGATGAAATCAGTTAACGATGAAATCAGTTAAATGAAGATGAAATCAGTTAACGATGAAATCAGTTAACGATGAAATCAGTTAACGATGAAATCAATTAAATGAAGATGAAATCAGTTAACGATGAAATCAGTTAACGATGAAATCAGTTAAATGAAGATGAAATCAGTTAAATGAAGATGAAATCAGTTAACGATGAAATCAGTTAAATGAAGATGAAATCAGTTAAAGATGAAATCAGTTAACGATGAAATCAGTTAACGATGAAATCAGTTAAATGAAGATGAAATCAGTTAACGATGAAATCAGTTAACGATGAAATCAATTAACGATGAAATCAGTTAAATGAAGATGAAATCAGTTAACGATGAAATCAGTTAAAGATGAAATCAGTTAAATGAAGAATGAAGATGAAATCAGTTAACGATGAAATCAGTTAAATGAAGATGAAATCAGTTAACGATGAAATCAATTAACGATGAAATCAGTTAACGATGAAATCAATTAACGATGAAATCAGTTAAATGAAGATGAAATCAGTTAACGATGAAATCAGTTAAAGATGAAATCAGTTAAATGAAGAATGAAGATGAAATCAGTTAACGATGAAATCAGTTAAATGAAGATGAAATCAGTTAACGATGAAATCAGTTAACGATGAAATCAGTTAAATGAAGAATGAAAATGAAATCAGTTAACGATGAAATCAATTAACGATGAAATCAGTTAACGATGAAATCAGTTAAATGAAGATGAAATCAGTTAACGATGAAATCAGTTAACGATGAAATCAGTTAACGATGAAATCAGTTAAATGAAGATGAAATCAGTTAACGATGAAATCAGTTAAATGAAGATGAAATCAGTTAACGATGAAATCAGTTAACGATGAAATCAGTTAAATGAAGATGAAATCAGTTAACGATGAAATCAGTTAAATGAAGAATGAAAATGAAATCAGTTAAATGAAGATGAAATCAGTTAACGATGAAATCAGTTAACGATGAAATCAGTTAACGATGAAATCAGTTAAATGAAGATGAAATCAGTTAACGATGAAATCAGTTAACAATGAAATCAGTTAAATGAAGATGAAATCAGTTAACGATGAAATCAGTTAACGATGAAATCAGTTAACGATGAAATCAGTTAAATGAAGATGAAATCAGTTAACGATGAAATCAGTTAACGATGAAATCAGTTAAATGAAGATGAAATCAGTTAACGATGAAATCAGTTAAATGAAGAATGAAAATGAAATCAGTTAACGATGAAATCAATTAACGATGAAATCAGTTAACGATGAAATCAGTTAAATGAAGATGAAATCAGTTAACGATGAAATCAGTTAACGATGAAATCAGTTAACGATGAAATCAGTTAAATGAAGATGAAATCAGTTAACGATGAAATCAGTTAAATGAAGATGAAATCAGTTAACGATGAAATCAGTTAACGATGAAATCAGTTAAATGAAGATGAAATCAGTTAACGATGAAATCAGTTAAATGAAGAATGAAAATGAAATCAGTTAAATGAAGATGAAATCAGTTAACGATGAAATCAGTTAACGATGAAATCAGTTAACGATGAAATCAGTTAAATGAAGATGAAATCAGTTAACGATGAAATCAGTTAACAATGAAATCAGTTAAATGAAGATGAAATCAGTTAACGATGAAATCAGTTAACGATGAAATCAGTTAACGATGAAATCAGTTAAATGAAGATGAAATCAGTTAACGATGAAATCAGTTAACGATGAAATCAGTTAAATGAAGATGAAATCAGTTAACGATGAAATCAGTTAAATGAAGAATGAAAATGAAATCAGTTAACGATGAAATCAATTAACGATGAAATCAGTTAACGATGAAATCAGTTAAATGAAGATGAAATCAGTTAACGATGAAATCAGTTAACGATGAAATCAGTTAAATGAAGATGAAATCAGTTAACGATGAAATCAGTTAACGATGAAATCAATTAAATGAAGATGAAATCAGTTAACGATGAAATCAGTTAAATGAAGAATGAAAATGAAATCAGTTAAATGAAGATGAAATCAGTTAACGATGAAATCAGTTAACGATGAAATCAGTTAAATGAAGATGAAATCAGTTAACGATGAAACCAGTTAACGATGAAATCAGTTAACGATGAAATCAATTAAATGAAGATGAAATCAGTTAACGATGAAATCAGTTAAATGAAGATGAAATCAGTTAACGATGAAATCAGTTAAAGATGAAATCAGTTAACGATGAAATCAGTTAACGATGAAATCAGTTAAATGAAGATGAAATCAGTTAACGATGAAATCAGTTAAATGAAGAATGAAAATGAAATCAGTTAAATGAAGATGAAATCAGTTAACGATGAAATCAGTTAACGATGAAATCAGTTAACGATGAAATCAGTTAAATGAAGATGAAATCAGTTAACGATGAAATCAGTTAACAATGAAATCAGTTAAATGAAGATGAAATCAGTTAACGATGAAATCAGTTAACGATGAAATCAGTTAAATGAAGATGAAATCAGTTAAAGATGAAATCAGTTAACGATGAAATCAGTTAAATGAAGATGAAATCAGTTAACGATGAAATCAGTTAACGATGAAATCAATTAACGATGAAATCAGTTAAATGAAGATGAAATCAGTTAACGATGAAATCAGTTAAAGATGAAATCAGTTAAATGAAGAATGAAGATGAAATCAGTTAACGATGAAATCAGTTAAATGAAGATGAAATCAGTTAACGATGAAATCAGTTAACGATGAAATCAGTTAACGATGAAATCAGTTAAATGAAGATGAAATCAGTTAACGATGAAATCAGTTAAATGAAGAATGAAGATGAAATCAGTTAACGATGAAATCAATTAACGATGAAATCAGTTAACGATGAAATCAGTTAAATGAAGATGAAATCAGTTAACGATGAAATCAGTTAACGATGAAATCAGTTAAATGAAGAATGAAAATGAAATCAGTTAACGATGAAATCAATTAAATGAAGATGAAATCAGTTAACGATGAAATCAGTTAACGATGAAATCAGTTAACGATGAAATCAATTAAATGAAGATGAAATCAGTTAACGATGAAATCAGTTAACGATGAAATCAGTTAAATGAAGATGAAATCAGTTAAATGAAGATGAAATCAGTTAACGATGAAATCAGTTAACGATGAAATCAGTTAACGATGAAATCAGTTAACGATGAAATCAGTTAAATGAAGATGAAATCAGTTAAAGATGAAATCAGTTAACGATGAAATCAGTTAACGATGAAATCAGTTAAATGAAGATGAAATCAGTTAACGATGAAATCAGTTAACGATGAAATCAATTAACGATGAAATCAGTTAAATGAAGATGAAATCAGTTAACGATGAAATCAGTTAAAGATGAAATCAGTTAAATGAAGAATGAAGATGAAATCAGTTAACGATGAAATCAGTTAAATGAAGATGAAATCAGTTAACGATGAAATCAATTAACGATGAAATCAGTTAACGATGAAATCAATTAACGATGAAATCAGTTAAATGAAGATGAAATCAGTTAACGATGAAATCAGTTAAAGATGAAATCAGTTAAATGAAGAATGAAGATGAAATCAGTTAACGATGAAATCAGTTAACGATGAAATCAATTAACGATGAAATCAGTTAACGATGAAATCAGTTAAATGAAGATGAAATCAGTTAACGATGAAATCAGTTAACGATGAAATCAGTTAAATGAAGAATGAAAATGAAATCAGTTAACGATGAAATCAATTAACGATGAAATCAGTTAAATGAAGATGAAATCAGTTAACGATGAAATCAGTTAACGATGAAATCAGTTAAATGAAGATGAAATCAGTTAACGATGAAATCAGTTAACAATGAAATCAGTTAAATGAAGATGAAATCAGTTAACGATGAAATCAGTTAACGATGAAATCAGTTAAATGAAGATGAAATCAGTTAACGATGAAATCAGTTAAATGAAGAATGAAAATGAAATCAGTTAAATGAAGATGAAATCAGTTAACGATGAAATCAGTTAACGATGAAATCAGTTAAATGAAGATGAAATCAGTTAACGATGAAATCAGTTAAATGAAGAATGAAAATGAAATCAGTTAAATGAAGATGAAATCAGTTAACGATGAAATCAGTTAACGATGAAATCAGTTAAATGAAGATGAAATCAGTTAACGATGAAATCAGTTAACGATGAAATCAGTTAACGATGAAATCAATTAAATGAAGATGAAATCAGTTAACGATGAAATCAGTTAAATGAAGATGAAATCAGTTAACGATGAAATCAGTTAAAGATGAAATCAGTTAACGATGAAATCAGTTAACGATGAAATCAGTTAACGATGAAATCAGTTAAATGAAGATGAAATCAGTTAACGATGAAATCAGTTAAATGAAGAATGAAAATGAAATCAGTTAAATGAAGATGAAATCAGTTAACGATGAAATCAGTTAACGATGAAATCAGTTAACGATGAAATCAGTTAAATGAAGATGAAATCAGTTAACGATGAAATCAGTTAAATGAAGAATGAAAATGAAATCAGTTAAATGAAGATGAAATCAGTTAACGATGAAATCAGTTAACGATGAAATCAGTTAAATGAAGATGAAATCAGTTAACGATGAAATCAGTTAACAATGAAATCAGTTAAATGAAGATGAAATCAGTTAACGATGAAATCAGTTAACGATGAAATCAGTTAACGATGAAATCAGTTAACGATGAAATCAGTTAAATGAAGATGAAATCAGTTAAAGATGAAATCAGTTAACGATGAAATCAGTTAACGATGAAATCAGTTAACGATGAAATCAGTTAAATGAAGATGAAATCAGTTAACGATGAAATCAGTTAACGATGAAATCAATTAACGATGAAATCAGTTGAATGAAGATGAAATCAGTTAACGATGAAATCAGTTAAAGATGAAATCAGTTAAATGAAGAATGAAGATGAAATCAGTTAACGATGAAATCAGTTAAATGAAGATGAAATCAGTTAACGATGAAATCAGTTAACGATGAAATCAGTTAACGATGAAATCAGTTAAATGAAGATGAAATCAGTTAACGATGAAATCAGTTAAATGAAGAATGAAGATGAAATCAGTTAACGATGAAATCAATTAACGATGAAATCAGTTAACGATGAAATCAGTTAAATGAAGATGAAATCAGTTAACGATGAAATCAGTTAACGATGAAATCAGTTAAATGAAGAATGAAAATGAAATCAGTTAACGATGAAATCAATTAACGATGAAATCAGTTAACGATGAAATCAGTTAAATGAAGATGAAATCAGTTAACGATGAAATCAGTTAACGATGAAATCAGTTAAATGAAGATGAAATCAGTTAACGATGAAATCAGTTAACGATGAAATCAGTTAAATGAAGAATGAAAATGAAATCAGTTAACGATGAAATCAATTAACGATGAAATCAGTTAACGATGAAATCAGTTAAATGAAGATGAAATCAGTTAACGATGAAATCAGTTAACGATGAAATCAGTTAAATGAAGATGAAATCAGTTAACGATGAAATCAGTTAACGATGAAATCAGTTAACGATGAAATCAATTAAATGAAGATGAAATCAGTTAACGATGAAATCAGTTAAATGAAGAATGAAAATGAAATCAGTTAAATGAAGATGAAATCAGTTAACGATGAAATCAGTTAACGATGAAATCAGTTAAATGAAGATGAAATCAGTTAACGATGAAATCAGTTAACGATGAAATCAGTTAACGATGAAATCAATTAAATGAAGATGAAATCAGTTAACGATGAAATCAGTTAAATGAAGATGAAATCAGTTAACGATGAAATCAGTTAAAGATTAAATCAGTTAACGATGAAATCAGTTAACGATGAAATCAGTTAAATGAAGATGAAATCAGTTAACGATGAAATCAGTTAAATGAAGAATGAAAATGAAATCAGTTAAATGAAGATGAAATCAGTTAACGATGAAATCAGTTAACGATGAAATCAGTTAACGATGAAATCAGTTAAATGAAGATGAAATCAGTTAACGATGAAATCAGTTAACAATGAAATCAGTTAAATGAAGATGAAATCAGTTAACGATGAAATCAGTTAACGATGAAATCAGTTAACGATGAAATCAGTTAAATGAAGATGAAATCAGTTAAAGATGAAATCAGTTAAATGAAGATGAAATCAGTTAAAGATGAAATCAGTTAACGATGAAATCAGTTAACGATGAAATCAGTTAAATGAAGATGAAATCAGTTAACGATGAAATCAGTTAACGATGAAATCAATTAACGATGAAATCAGTTAAATGAAGATGAAATCAGTTAACGATGAAATCAGTTAA
This sequence comes from Semicossyphus pulcher, assembly GCF_022749685.1. Classification (NCBI taxonomy): domain Eukaryota; kingdom Metazoa; phylum Chordata; class Actinopteri; order Labriformes; family Labridae; genus Semicossyphus; species Semicossyphus pulcher. The sequence goes on along the minus strand of NW_027211733.1, from coordinate 320,774 downwards.
CGATGAAATCAGTTAAAGATTAAATCAGTTAACGATGAAATCAGTTAACGATGAAATCAGTTAACGATGAAATCAGTTAAATGAAGATGAAATCAGTTAACGATGAAATCAGTTAAATGAAGAATGAAAATGAAATCAGTTAAATGAAGATGAAATCAGTTAACGATGAAATCAGTTAACGATGAAATCAGTTAACGATGAAATCAGTTAAATGAAGATGAAATCAGTTAACGATGAAATCAGTTAACAATGAAATCAGTTAAATGAAGATGAAATCAGTTAACGATGAAATCAGTTAACGATGAAATCAGTTAACGATGAAATCAGTTAAATGAAGATGAAATCAGTTAAAGATGAAATCAGTTAACGATGAAATCAGTTAACGATGAAATCAGTTAAATGAAGATGAAATCAGTTAACGATGAAATCAGTTAACGATGAAATCAATTAACGATGAAATCAGTTAAATGAAGATGAAATCAGTTAACGATGAAATCAGTTAAAGATGAAATCAGTTAAATGAAGAATGAAGATGAAATCAGTTAACGATGAAATCAGTTAAATGAAGAATGAAGATGAAATCAGTTAACGATGAAATCAGTTAAATGAAGATGAAATCAGTTAACGATGAAATCAGTTAACGATGAAATCAGTTAAATGAAGATGAAATCAGTTAACGATGAAATCAGTTAAATGAAGAATGAAGATGAAATCAGTTAACGATGAAATCAATTAACGATGAAATCAGTTAACGATGAAATCAGTTAAATGAAGATGAAATCAGTTAACGATGAAATCAGTTAACGATGAAATCAGTTAAATGAAGAATGAAAATGAAATCAGTTAACGATGAAATCAATTAACGATGAAATCAGTTAACGATGAAATCAGTTAAATGAAGATGAAATCAGTTAACGATGAAATCAGTTAACGATGAAATCAGTTAAATGAAGATGAAATCAGTTAACGATGAAATCAGTTAACGATGAAATCAGTTAACGATGAAATCAGTTAAATGAAGATGAAATCAGTTAACGATGAAATCAGTTAACGATGAAATCAGTTAACGATGAAATCAGTTAAATGAAGATGAAATCAGTTAAAGATGAAATCAGTTAACGATGAAATCAGTTAACGATGAAATCAGTTAAATGAAGATGAAATCAGTTAACGATGAAATCAGTTAACGATGAAATCAATTAACGATGAAATCAGTTAAATGAAGATGAAATCAGTTAACGATGAAATCAGTTAAATGAAGATGAAATCAGTTAAAGATGAAATCAGTTAAATGAAGAATGAAGATGAAATCAGTTAACGATGAAATCAGTTAAATGAAGATGAAATCAGTTAACGATGAAATCAATTAACGATGAAATCAGTTAACGATGAAATCAATTAACGATGAAATCAGTTAAATGAAGATGAAATCAGTTAACGATGAAATCAGTTAAAGATGAAATCAGTTAAATGAAGAATGAAGATGAAATCAGTTAACGATGAAATCAGTTAAATGAAGATGAAATCAGTTAACGATGAAATCAATTAACGATGAAATCAGTTAACGATGAAATCAATTAACGATGAAATCAGTTAAATGAAGATGAAATCAGTTAACGATGAAATCAGTTAACGATGAAATCAGTTAACGATGAAATCAATTAACGATGAAATCAGTTAAATGAAGATGAAATCAGTTAACGATGAAATCAGTTAAAGATGAAATCAGTTAAATGATGAATGAAGATGAAATCAGTTAACGATGAAATCAGTTAAATGAAGATGAAATCAGTTAACGATGAAATCAGTTAACGATGAAATCAGTTAACGATGAAATCAGTTAAATGAAGATGAAATCAGTTAACGATGAAATCAGTTAAATGAAGAATGAAGATGAAATCAGTTAACGATGAAATCAATTAACGATGAAATCAGTTAACGATGAAATCAGTTAAATGAAGATGAAATCAGTTAACGATGAAATCAGTTAACGATGAAATCAGTTAAATGAAGAATGAAAATGAAATCAGTTAACGATGAAATCAATTAACGATGAAATCAGTTAACGATGAAATCAGTTAAATGAAGATGAAATCAGTTAACGATGAAATCAGTTAACGATGAAATCAGTTAAATGAAGATGAAATCAGTTAACGATGAAATCAGTTAACGATGAAATCAGTTAAATGAAGATGAAATCAGTTAACGATGAAATCAGTTAACGATGAAATCAGTTAACGATGAAATCAATTAAATGAAGATGAAATCAGTTAACGATGAAATCAGTTAAATGAAGAATGAAAATGAAATCAGTTAAATGAAGATGAAATCAGTTAACGATGAAATCAGTTAACGATGAAATCAGTTAAATGAAGATGAAATCAGTTAACGATGAAATCAGTTAACGATGAAATCAGTTAACGATGAAATCAATTAAATGAAGATGAAATCAGTTAACGATGAAATCAGTTAAATGAAGATGAAATCAGTTAACGATGAAATCAGTTAAAGATGAAATCAGTTAACGATGAAATCAGTTAACGATGAAATCAGTTAACGATGAAATCAGTTAAATGAAGATGAAATCAGTTAACGATGAAATCAGTTAAATGAAGAATGAAAATGAAATCAGTTAAATGAAGATGAAATCAGTTAACGATGAAATCAGTTAACGATGAAATCAGTTAACGATGAAATCAGTTAAATGAAGATGAAATCAGTTAACGATGAAATCAGTTAACAATGAAATCAGTTAAATGAAGATGAAATCAGTTAACGATGAAATCAGTTAACGATGAAATCAGTTAACGATGAAATCAGTTAAATGAAGATGAAATCAGTTAACGATGAAATCAGTTAAATGAAGAATGAAGATGAAATCAGTTAACGATGAAATCAATTAACGATGAAATCAGTTAACGATGAAATCAGTTAAATGAAGATGAAATCAGTTAACGATGAAATCAGTTAACGATGAAATCAGTTAAATGAAGATGAAATCAGTTAACGATGAAATCAGTTAACGATGAAATCAGTTAACGATGAAATCAATTAAATGAAGATGAAATCAGTTAACGATGAAATCAGTTAAATGAAGAATGAAAATGAAATCAGTTAAATGAAGATGAAATCAGTTAACGATGAAATCAGTTAACGATGAAATCAGTTAAATGAAGATGAAATCAGTTAACGATGAAATCAGTTAACGATGAAATCAGTTAACGATGAAATCAATTAAATGAAGATGAAATCAGTTAACGATGAAATCAGTTAAATGAAGATGAAATCAGTTAACGATGAAATCAGTTAAAGATGAAATCAGTTAACGATGAAATCAGTTAACGATGAAATCAGTTAACGATGAAATCAGTTAAATGAAGATGAAATCAGTTAACGATGAAATCAGTTAAATGAAGAATGAAAATGAAATCAGTTAAATGAAGATGAAATCAGTTAACGATGAAATCAGTTAACGATGAAATCAGTTAACGATGAAATCAGTTAAATGAAGATGAAATCAGTTAAAGATGAAATCAGTTAACGATGAAATCAGTTAACGATGAAATCAGTTAAATGAAGATGAAATCAGTTAACGATGAAATCAGTTAACGATGAAATCAATTAACGATGAAATCAGTTAAATGAAGATGAAATCAGTTAACGATGAAATCAGTTAAAGATGAAATCAGTTAAATGAAGAATGAAGATGAAATCAGTTAACGATGAAATCAGTTAAATGAAGATGAAATCAGTTAACGATGAAATCAGTTAACGATGAAATCAGTTAACGATGAAATCAGTTAAATGAAGATGAAATCAGTTAACGATGAAATCAGTTAAATGAAGAATGAAGATGAAATCAGTTAACGATGAAATCAATTAACGATGAAATCAGTTAACGATGAAATCAGTTAAATGAAGATGAAATCAGTTAACGATGAAATCAGTTAACGATGAAATCAGTTAAATGAAGAATGAAAATGAAATCAGTTAACGATGAAATCAATTAACGATGAAATCAGTTAACGATGAAATCAGTTAAATGAAGATGAAATCAGTTAACGATGAAATCAGTTAACGATGAAATCAGTTAAATGAAGATGAAATCAGTTAACGATGAAATCAGTTAACGATGAAATCAGTTAACGATGAAATCAGTTAACGATGAAATCAGTTAAATGAAGATGAAATCAGTTAACGATGAAATCAGTTAACGATGAAATCAATTAACGATGAAATCAGTTAAATGAAGATGAAATCAGTTAACGATGAAATCAGTTAAAGATGAAATCAGTTAAATGAAGAATGAAGATGAAATCAGTTAACGATGAAATCAGTTAACGATGAAATCAGTTAACGATGAAATCAGTTAAATGAAGATGAAATCAGTTAACGATGAAATCAGTTAACGATGAAATCAGTTAACGATGAAATCAATTAAATGAAGATGAAATCAGTTAACGATGAAATCAGTTAACGATGAAATCAGTTAAATGAAGATGAAATCAGTTAACGATGAAATCAGTTAACGATGAAATCAGTTAACGATGAAATCAGTTAACGATGAAATCAGTTAACGATGAAATCAGTTAAATGAAGATGAAATCAGTTAAAGATGAAATCAGTTAACGATGAAATCAGTTAACGATGAAATCAGTTAAATGAAGATGAAATCAGTTAACGATGAAATCAGTTAACGATGAAATCAATTAACGATGAAATCAGTTAAATGAAGATGAAATCAGTTAACGATGAAATCAGTTAAAGATGAAATCAGTTAAATGAAGAATGAAGATGAAATCAGTTAACGATGAAATCAGTTAAATGAAGATGAAATCAGTTAACGATGAAATCAATTAACGATGAAATCAGTTAACGATGAAATCAATTAACGATGAAATCAGTTAAATGAAGATGAAATCAGTTAACGATGAAATCAGTTAACGATGAAATCAGTTAACGATGAAATCAATTATCGATGAAATCAGTTAAATGAAGATGAAATCAGTTAACGATGAAATCAGTTAAAGATGAAATCAGTTAAATGAAGAATGAAGATGAAATCAGTTAACGATGAAATCAGTTAAATGAAGATGAAATCAGTTAACGATGAAATCAGTTAACGATGAAATCAGTTAACGATGAAATCAGTTAAATGAAGATGAAATCAGTTAACGATGAAATCAGTTAAATGAAGAATGAAGATGAAATCAGTTAACGATGAAATCAATTAACGATGAAATCAGTTAACGATGAAATCAGTTAAATGAAGATGAAATCAGTTAACGATGAAATCAGTTAACGATGAAATCAGTTAAATGAAGAATGAAAATGAAATCAGTTAACGATGAAATCAATTAACGATGAAATCAGTTAACGATGAAATCAGTTAAATGAAGATGAAATCAGTTAACGATGAAATCAGTTAACGATGAAATCAGTTAAATGAAGATGAAATCAGTTAACGATGAAATCAGTTAACGATGAAATCAGTTAACGATGAAATCAGTTAAATGAAGATGAAATCAGTTAACGATGAAATCAGTTAACGATGAAATCAGTTAACGATGAAATCAATTAAATGAAGATGAAATCAGTTAACGATGAAATCAGTTAAATGAAGAATGAAAATGAAATCAGTTAAATGAAGATGAAATCAGTTAACGATGAAATCAGTTAACGATGAAATCAGTTAAATGAAGATGAAATCAGTTAACGATGAAATCAGTTAACGATGAAATCAGTTAACGATGAAATCAATTAAATGAAGATGAAATCAGTTAACGATGAAATCAGTTAAATGAAGATGAAATCAGTTAACGATGAAATCAGTTAAAGATGAAATCAGTTAACGATGAAATCAGTTAACGATGAAATCAGTTAACGATGAAATCAGTTAAATGAAGATGAAATCAGTTAACGATGAAATCAGTTAAATGAAGAATGAAAATGAAATCAGTTAAATGAAGATGAAATCAGTTAACGATGAAATCAATTAACGATGAAATCAGTTAACGATGAAATCAGTTAAATGAAGATGAAATCAGTTAACGATGAAATCAGTTAACGATGAAATCAGTTAAATGAAGAATGAAAATGAAATCAGTTAACGATGAAATCAATTAACGATGAAATCAGTTAACGATGAAATCAGTTAAATGAAGATGAAATCAGTTAACGATGAAATCAGTTAACGATGAAATCAGTTAAATGAAGATGAAATCAGTTAACGATGAAATCAGTTAACGATGAAATCAGTTAAATGAAGAATGAAAATGAAATCAGTTAACGATGAAATCAATTAACGATGAAATCAGTTAACGATGAAATCAGTTAAATGAAGATGAAATCAGTTAACGATGAAATCAGTTAACGATGAAATCAGTTAAATGAAGATGAAATCAGTTAACGATGAAATCAGTTAACGATGAAATCAGTTAACGATGAAATCAATTAAATGAAGATGAAATCAGTTAACGATGAAATCAGTTAAATGAAGAATGAAAATGAAATCAGTTAAATGAAGATGAAATCAGTTAACGATGAAATCAGTTAACGATGAAATCAGTTAAATGAAGATGAAATCAGTTAACGATGAAATCAGTTAACGATGAAATCAGTTAACGATGAAATCAATTAAATGAAGATGAAATCAGTTAACGATGAAATCAGTTAAATGAAGATGAAATCAGTTAACGATGAAATCAGTTAAAGATGAAATCAGTTAACGATGAAATCAGTTAACGATGAAATCAGTTAACGATGAAATCAGTTAAATGAAGATGAAATCAGTTAACGATGAAATCAGTTAACAATGAAATCAGTTAAATGAAGATGAAATCAGTTAACGATGAAATCAGTTAACGATGAAATCAGTTAAATGAAGATGAAATCAGTTAAAGATGAAATCAGTTAACGATGAAATCAGTTAACGATGAAATCAGTTAAATGAAGATGAAATCAGTTAACGATGAAATCAGTTAACGATGAAATCAATTAACGATGAAATCAGTTAAATGAAGATGAAATCAGTTAACGATGAAATCAGTTAAAGATGAAATCAGTTAAATGAAGAATGAAGATGAAATCAGTTAACGATGAAATCAGTTAAATGAAGATGAAATCAGTTAACGATGAAATCAATTAACGATGAAATCAGTTAAATGAAGATGAAATCAGTTAACGATGAAATCAGTTAACGATGAAATCAGTTAACGATGAAATCAGTTAACGATGAAATCAGTTAAATGAAGATGAAATCAGTTAACGATGAAATCAGTTAAATGAAGAATGAAGATGAAATCAGTTAACGATGAAATCAATTAACGATGAAATCAGTTAACGATGAAATCAGTTAAATGAAGATGAAATCAGTTAACGATGAAATCAGTTAACGATGAAATCAGTTAAATGAAGATGAAATCAGTTAACGATGAAATCAGTTAACGATGAAATCAGTTAACGATGAAATCAGTTAAATGAAGATGAAATCAGTTAACGATGAAATCAGTTAACGATGAAATCAGTTAACGATGAAATCAATTAAATGAAGATGAAATCAGTTAACGATGAAATCAGTTAAATGAAGAATGAAAATGAAATCAGTTAAATGAAGATGAAATCAGTTAACGATGAAATCAGTTAACGATGAAATCAGTTAAATGAAGATGAAATCAGTTAACGATGAAATCAGTTAACGATGAAATCAGTTAACGATGAAATCAATTAAATGAAGATGAAATCAGTTAACGATGAAATCAGTTAAATGAAGATGAAATCAGTTAACGATGAAATCAGTTAAAGATGAAATCAGTTAACGATGAAATCAGTTAACGATGAAATCAGTTAAATGAAGATGAAATCAGTTAACGATGAAATCAGTTAAATGAAGAATGAAAATGAAATCAGTTAACGATGAAATCAGTTAACGATGAAATCAGTTAACGATGAAATCAGTTAACGATGAAATCAGTTAAATGAAGATGAAATCAGTTAACGATGAAATCAGTTAACAATGAAATCAGTTAAATGAAGATGAAATCAGTTAACGATGAAATCAGTTAACGATGAAATCAGTTAACGATGAAATCAGTTAACGATGAAATCAGTTAACGATGAAATCAGTTAAATGAAGATGAAATCAGTTAACGATGAAATCAGTTAAATGAAGAATGAAGATGAAATCAGTTAACGATGAAATCAATTAACGATGAAATCAGTTAACGATGAAATCAGTTAAATGAAGATGAAATCAGTTAACGATGAAATCAGTTAACGATGAAATCAGTTAAATGAAGAATGAAAATGAAATCAGTTAACGATGAAATCAATTAACGATGAAATCAGTTAACGATGAAATCAGTTAAATGAAGATGAAATCAGTTAACGATGAAATCAGTTAACGATGAAATCAGTTAAATGAAGATGAAATCAGTTAACGATGAAATCAGTTAACGATGAAATCAGTTAAATGAAGAATGAAAATGAAATCAGTTAACGATGAAATCAATTAACGATGAAATCAGTTAACGATGAAATCAGTTAAATGAAGATGAAATCAGTTAACGATGAAATCAGTTAACGATGAAATCAGTTAAATGAAGATGAAATCAGTTAACGATGAAATCAGTTAACGATGAAATCAGTTAACGATGAAATCAGTTAACGATGAAATCAATTAAATGAAGATGAAATCAGTTAACGATGAAATCAGTTAAATGAAGAATGAAAATGAAATCAGTTAAATGAAGATGAAATCAGTTAACGATGAAATCAGTTAACGATGAAATCAGTTAAATGAAGATGAAATCAGTTAACGATGAAATCAGTTAACGATGAAATCAGTTAAATGAAGATGAAATCAGTTAACGATGAAATCAGTTAACGATGAAATCAGTTAACGATGAAATCAATTAAATGAAGATGAAATCAGTTAACGATGAAATCAGTTAAATGAAGATGAAATCAGTTAACGATGAAATCAGTTAAAGATGAAATCAGTTAACGATGAAATCAGTTAACGATGAAATCAGTTAACGATGAAATCAGTTAAATGAAGATGAAATCAGTTAACGATGAAATCAGTTAAATGAAGAATGAAAATGAAATCAGTTAAATGAAGATGAAATCAGTTAACGATGAAATCAGTTAACGATGAAATCAGTTAACGATGAAATCAGTTAACAATGAAATCAGTTAAATGAAGATGAAATCAGTTAACGATGAAATCAGTTAACGATGAAATCAGTTAACGATGAAATCAGTTAAATGAAGATGAAATCAGTTAAAGATGAAATCAGTTAACGATGAAATCAGTTAACGATGAAATCAGTTAAATGAAGATGAAATCAGTTAACGATGAAATCAGTTAACGATGAAATCAATTAACGATGAAATCAGTTAAATGAAGATGAAATCAGTTAACGATGAAATCAGTTAAAGATGAAATCAGTTAAATGAAGAATGAAGATGAAATCAGTTAACGATGAAATCAGTTAAATGAAGATGAAATCAGTTAACGATGAAATCAGTTAACGATGAAATCAGTTAACGATGAAATCAGTTAAATGAAGATGAAATCAGTTAACGATGAAATCAGTTAAATGAAGAATGAAGATGAAATCAGTTAACGATGAAATCAATTAACGATGAAATCAGTTAACGATGAAATCAGTTAAATGAAGATGAAATCAGTTAACGATGAAATCAGTTAACGATGAAATCAGTTAAATGAAGAATGAAAATGAAATCAGTTAACGATGAAATCAATTAACGATGAAATCAGTTAACGATGAAATCAGTTAAATGAAGATGAAATCAGTTAACGATGAAATCAGTTAACGATGAAATCAGTTAAATGAAGATGAAATCAGTTAACGATGAAATCAGTTAACGATGAAATCAGTTAAATGAAGATGAAATCAGTTAACGATGAAATCAGTTAACGATGAAATCAGTTAACGATGAAATCAATTAAATGAAGATGAAATCAGTTAACGATGAAATCAGTTAACGATGAAATCAGTTAAATGAAGATGAAATCAGTTAAATGAAGATGAAATCAGTTAACGATGAAATCAGTTAACGATGAAATCAGTTAACGATGAAATCAGTTAAATGAAGATGAAATCAGTTAAAGATGAAATCAGTTAACGATGAAATCAGTTAACGATGAAATCAGTTAAATGAAGATGAAATCAGTTAACGATGAAATCAGTTAACGATGAAATCAATTAACGATGAAATCAGTTAAATGAAGATGAAATCAGTTAACGATGAAATCAGTTAAAGATGAAATCAGTTAAATGAAGAATGAAGATGAAATCAGTTAACGATGAAATCAGTTAAATGAAGATGAAATCAGTTAACGATGAAATCAATTAACGATGAAATCAGTTAAATGAAGATGAAATCAGTTAACGATGAAATCAGTTAAAGATGAAATCAGTTAAATGAAGAATGAAGATGAAATCAGTTAACGATGAAATCAGTTAAATGAAGATGAAATCAGTTAACGATGAAATCAGTTAAATGAAGATGAAATCAGTTAACGATGAAATCAGTTAAATGAAGAATGAAGATGAAATCAGTTAACGATGAAATCAATTAACGATGAAATCAGTTAACGATGAAATCAGTTAAATGAAGATGAAATCAGTTAACGATGAAATCAGTTAACGATGAAATCAGTTAAATGAAGAATGAAAATGAAATCAGTTAACGATGAAATCAATTAACGATGAAATCAGTTAACGATGAAATCAGTTAAATGAAGATGAAATCAGTTAACGATGAAATCAGTTAACGATGAAATCAGTTAAATGAAGATGAAATCAGTTAACGATGAAATCAGTTAACGATGAAATCAGTTAACGATGAAATCAGTTAAATGAAGATGAAATCAGTTAACGATGAAATCAGTTAACGATGAAATCAGTTAACGATGAAATCAATTAAATGAAGATGAAATCAGTTAACGATGAAATCAGTTAAATGAAGAATGAAAATGAAATCAGTTAAATGAAGATGAAATCAGTTAACGATGAAATCAGTTAACGATGAAATCAGTTAAATGAAGATGAAATCAGTTAACGATGAAATCAGTTAACGATGAAATCAGTTAACGATGAAATCAATTAAATGAAGATGAAATCAGTTAACGATGAAATCAGTTAAATGAAGATGAAATCAGTTAACGATGAAATCAGTTAAAGATGAAATCAGTTAACGATGAAATCAGTTAACGATGAAATCAGTTAACGATGAAATCAGTTAAATGAAGATGAAATCAGTTAACGATGAAATCAGTTAAATGAAGAATGAAAATGAAATCAGTTAAATGAAGATGAAATCAGTTAACGATGAAATCAGTTAACGATGAAATCAGTTAACGATGAAATCAGTTAAATGAAGATGAAATCAGTTAACGATGAAATCAGTTAACGATGAAATCAGTTAACGATGAAATCAGTTAAATGAAGATGAAATCAGTTAAAGATGAAATCAGTTAACGATGAAATCAGTTAACGATGAAATCAGTTAAATGAAGATGAAATCAGTTAACGATGAAATCAGTTAACGATGAAATCAATTAACGATGAAATCAGTTAAATGAAGATGAAATCAGTTAACGATGAAATCAGTTAAAGATGAAATCAGTTAAATGAAGAATGAAGATGAAATCAGTTAACGATGAAATCAGTTAAATGAAGATGAAATCAGTTAACGATGAAATCAGTTAACGATGAAATCAGTTAAATGAAGATGAAATCAGTTAACGATGAAATCAGTTAAATGAAGAATGAAGATGAAATCAGTTAACGATGAAATCAATTAACGATGAAATCAGTTAACGATGAAATCAGTTAAATGAAGATGAAATCAGTTAACGATGAAATCAGTTAACGATGAAATCAGTTAAATGAAGAATGAAAATGAAATCAGTTAACGATGAAATCAATTAACGATGAAATCAGTTAACGATGAAATCAGTTAAATGAAGATGAAATCAGTTAACGATGAAATCAGTTAACGATGAAATCAGTTAAATGAAGATGAAATCAGTTAACGATGAAATCAGTTAACGATGAAATCAGTTAACGATGAAATCAGTTAAATGAAGATGAAATCAGTTAACGATGAAATCAGTTAACGATGAAATCAGTTAACGATGAAATCAATTAAATGAAGATGAAATCAGTTAACGATGAAATCAGTTAACGATGAAATCAGTTAAATGAAGATGAAATCAGTTAACGATGAAATCAGTTAAATGAAGATGAAATCAGTTAACGATGAAATCAGTTAACGATGAAATCAGTTAAATGAAGATGAAATCAGTTAACGATGAAATCAGTTAAATGAAGAATGAAGATGAAATCAGTTAACGATGAAATCAATTAACGATGAAATCAGTTAACGATGAAATCAGTTAAATGAAGATGAAATCAGTTAACGATGAAATCAGTTAACGATGAAATCAGTTAAATGAAGAATGAAAATGAAATCAGTTAACGATGAAATCAATTAACGATGAAATCAGTTAACGATGAAATCAGTTAAATGAAGATGAAATCAGTTAACGATGAAATCAGTTAACGATGAAATCAGTTAAATGAAGATGAAATCAGTTAACGATGAAATCAGTTAACGATGAAATCAGTTAACGATGGAATCAGTTAAATGAAGATGAAATCAGTTAACGATGAAATCAGTTAACGATGAAATCAGTTAACGATGAAATCAGTTAAATGAATATGAAATCAGTTAACGATGAAATCAGTTAACGATGGAATCAGTTAACGATGAAATCAGTTAACGATGAAATCAGTTAAATGAAGATGAAATCAGTTAACGATGAAATCAGTTAAATGAAGATGAAATCAGTTAACGATGAAATCAGTTAACGATGAAATCAGTTAACGATGGAATCAGTTAAATGAAGATGAAATCAGTTAACGATGAAATCAGTTAAATGAAGATGAAATCAGTTAAATGAAGATGAAATCAGTTAACGATGAAATCAGTTAAAGATGAAATCAGTTACAGATGAAATCAGTTACATGAAGATTAAATCAGTTAACGATGAAATCAGTTAAAGATTAAATCAGTTAACGATGAAATCAGTTAACGATGAAATCAGTTAAATGAAGATGAAATCAGTTAATGATGAAATCAGTTAAAGATGAAATCAGTTAACGATGGAATCAGTTAAATGAAGATGAAATCAGTTAACGATGAAATCAGTTAACGATGAAATCAGTTAAATGAAGATGAAATCAGTTAACGATGAAATCAGTTAAAGATGAAATCAGTTAACGATGGAATCAGTTAAATGAAGATGAAATCAGTTAACGATGAAATCAGTTACATGAAGTTGAAATCAGTTAACGATAAAATCAGTTAAAGATGAAATCAGTTAACGATGAAATCAGTTAAATGAAGAATGAAAATGAAATCAGTTAACGATGAAATCAGTTAAATGAAGATGAAATCAGTTAACGATGAAATCAGTTAAATGAAGATGAAATCAGTTAACGATGAAATCCGTTAACGATGAAATCCGTTAACGATGGAATCCGTTAACGATGAAATCCGTTAACGATGAAATCAGTTAACGATGAGATCAGTTAACGATGAAATCAGTTAAATGAAGATGAAATCAGTTAACGATGAAATCAGTTAAAGATGAAATCAGTTAACGATGAAATCAGTTAAATGAAGATGAAATCAGTAAACGATGAAATCAGTTAACGATGAAATCAGTTAAATGAAGATGAAATCAGTTAACGATGAAATCAGTTAAAGATGAAATCAGTTAACGACGAAATCAGTTAACGATGAAATCAGTTAAATGAAGATGAAATCAGTTAACGATGAAATCAGTTAACGATGAAATCAGTTAACGATGAAATCAGTTAAATGAAGAATGAAAATGAAATCAGTTAAATGAAGATGAAATCAGTTAACGATGAAATCAGTTAACGATGAAATCAGTTAAATGAAGATGAAATCAGTTAAAGATGAAATCAGTTAACGATGAAATCAGTTAAAGATGAAATCTGTTAACGATGGAATCAGTTAAATGAAGATGAAATCAGTTAACGGTGAAATCAGTTAACGGTGAAATCAGTTAACGATGGAATCAGTTAACGATGAAATCAGTTAACGATGAGATCAGTTAACGATGGAATCAGTTAAATGAAGATGAAATCAGTTAACGATGGAATCAGTTAAATGAAGATGAAATCAGTCAACGATGAAATCAGTTAAATGAAGATGAAATCAGTTAACGATGAAATCAGTTAAAGATGAAATCAGTTAACGATGAAATCAGTAAAAGATGAAATCAGTTAACGATGAAATCAGTTAACGATGAAATCAGTTAAATGAAGATGAAATCAGTTAACGATGAAATCAGTTAACGATGAAATCAGTTAAATGAAGATGAAATCAGTTAACGATGAAATCAGTTAACGATGAAATCAGTTAAATGAAGAATGAAAATGAAATCAGTTAAATGAAGATGAAATCAGTTAACGATGAAATCAGTAAACGATGAAATCAGTTAACGATGGAATCAGTTAAATGAAGATGAAATCAGTTAACGATGAAATCAGTTAACGATGAAATCAGTTAACGATGAAATCAGTTAAATGAAGATGAAATCAGTTAACGATGAAATCAGTTAACGATGGAATCAGTTAACGATGAAATCAGTTAACGATGAAATCAGTTAACGATGAAATCAGTTAAATGAAGATGAAATCAGTTAACGATGAAATCAGTTAACGATGGAATCAGTTAAATGAAGATGAAATCAGTTAACGATGAAATCAGTTAACGATGAAATCAGTTAAATGAAGATGAAATCAGTTAACGATGAAATCAGTTAACGATGGAATCAGTTAAATGAAGATGAAATCAGTTAACGATGAAATCAGTTAAATGAAGATGAAATCAGTTAACGATGAAATCAGTTAACGATGAAATCAGTTAACGATGAAATCAGTTAAATGAAGATGAAATCAGTTAACGATGAAATCAGTTAAATGAAGATGAAATCAGTTAACGATGGAATCAGTTAACGATGAAATCAGTTAAATGAAGATGAAATCAGTTAAATGAAGATGAAATCAGTTAAAGATGAAATCAGTTAACGATGAAATCAGTTAACGATGGAATCAGTTAAATGAAGATGAAATCAGGTAACGATGAAATCAGTTAACGATGAAATCAGTTAATTGAAGATGACATCAGTTAACGATGAAATCAGTTAAATGAAGATGAAATCAGTTAAATGAAGATGAAATCAGTTAACGATGAAATCAGTTACAGATGAAATCAGTTAAATGAAGATGAAATCAGTTAACGATGAAATCAGTTACAGATGAAATCAGTTACATGAAGATGAAATCAGTTAACGATAAAATCAGTTAAAGATGAAATCAGTTAACGATGAAATCAGTTAAATGAAGAATGAAAATGAAATCAGTTAACGATGAAATCAGTTAACGATGAAATCAGTTAAATGAAGATGAAATCAGTTAACGATGAAATCAGTTAAATGAAGATGAAATCAGTTAACGATGAAATCCGTTAACGATGAGATCAGTTAACGATGAAATCAGTTAAATGAAGATGAAATCAGTTAACGATGAAATCAGTTAAAGATGAAATCAGTTAACGATGAAATCAGTTAACGATGAAATCAGTTAAATGAAGATGAAATCAGTAAACGATGAAATCAGTTAACGATGAAATCAGTTAAATGAAGATGAAATCAGTTAACGATGAAATCAGTTAAAGATGAAATCAGTTAACGATGAAATCAGTTAAATGAAGATGAAATCAGTTAACGATGAAATCAGTTAACGATGAAATCAGTTAACGATGAAATCAGTTAAATGAAGAATGAAAATGAAATCAGTTAAATGAAGATGAAATCAGTTAACGATGAAATCAGTTAACGATGAAATCAGTTAACGATGAAATCAGTTAAATGAAGATGAAATCAGTTAACGATGAAATCAGTTAACGATGAAATCAGTTAACGATGAAATCAGTTAAAGATGAAATCTGTTAACGATGGAATCAGTTAAATGAAGATGAAATCAGTTAACGGTGAAATCAGTTAACGGTGAAATCAGTTAACGATGGAATCAGTTAACGATGAGATCAGTTAACGATGGAATCAGTTAAATGAAGATGAAATCAGTTAACGATGGAATCAGTTAAATGAAGATGAAATCAGTCAACGATGAAATCAGTTAAATGAAGATGAAATCAGTTAACGATGAAATCAGTTAAAGATGAAATCAGTTAACGATGAAATCAGTAAAAGATGAAATCAGTTAACGATGAAATCAGTTAACGATGAAATCAGTTAAATGAAGATGAAATCAGTTAACGATGAAATCAGTTAACGATGAAATCAGTTAAATGAAGATGAAATCAGTTAACGATGAAATCAGTTAACGATGAAATCAGTTAAATGAAGAATGAAAATGAAATCAGTTAAATGAAGATGAAATCAGTTAACGATGAAATCAGTAAACGATGAAATCAGTTAACGATGGAATCAGTTAAATGAAGATGAAATCAGTTAACGATGAAATCAGTTAACGATGAAATCAGTTAAATGAAGATGAAATCAGTTAACGATGAAATCAGTTAACGATGGAATCAGTTAACGATGAAATCAGTTAAATGAAGATGAAATCAGTTAACGATGAAATCAGTTAAATGAAGATGAAATCAGTTAACGATGAAATCAGTTAACGATGAAATCAGTTAACGATGGAATCAGTTAAATGAAGATGAAATCAGTTAACGATGAAATCAGTTAACGATGGAATCAGTTAACGATGAAATCAGTTAACGATGGAATCAGTTAAATGAAGATGAAATCAGTTAACGATGAAATCAGTTAACGATGAAATCAGTTAAATGAAGATGAAATCAGTTAACGATGAAATCAGTTAACGATGGAATCAGTTAAATGAAGATGAAATCAGTTAACGATGAAATCAGTTAAATGAAGATGAAATCAGTTAACGATGAAATCAGTTAAATGAAGATGAAATCAGTTAACGATGAAATCAGTTAAATGAAGATGAAATCAGTTAACGATGAAATCAGTTAACGATGAAATCAGTTAACGATGGAATCAGTTAACGATGAAATCAGTTAACGATGGAATCAGTTAACGATGAAATCAGTTAACGATGAAATCAGTTAAATGAAGATGAAATCAGTTAACGATGAAATCAGTTAAATGAAGATGAAATCAATTAACGATGAAATCAGTTAACGATGAAATCAGTTAACGATGAAATCACTTAACGATGAAATCAGTTAAATGTAGATGAAATCAGTTAACGATGAAATCAGTTAAATGAAGATGAAATCAGTTAACGATGAAATCAGTTAAAGATGAAATCAGTTAACGATGGAATCAGTTAACGATGAAATCAGTTAAATGAAGATGAAATCAGTTAAATGAAGATGAAATCAGTTAACGATGAAATCAGTTAACGATGAAATCAGTTAAATGAAGATGAAATCAGTTAACGATGAAATCAGTTAACGATGAAATCAGTTAAATGAAGATGAAATCAGTTAACGATGAAATCAGTTAACGATGAAATCAGTTAACGATGGAATCAGTTAACGATGAAATCAGTTAAATGAAGATGAAATCAGTTAACGATGAAATCAGTTAACGATGAAATCAGTTAACGATGAAATCAATTAAATGAAGATGAAATCAGTTAACGATGAAATCAGTTAAATGAAGATGAAATCAGTTAACGATGAAATCAGTTAAAGATGAAATCAGTTAACGATGAAATCAGTTAACGATGAAATCAGTTAAATGAAGATGAAATCAGTTAACGATGAAATCAGTTAACGATGAAATCAGTTAAATGAAGATGAAATCAGTTAACGATGAAATCAGTTAACGATGGAATCAGTTAACGATGAAATCAGTTAAATGAAGATGAAATCAGTTAAATGAAGATGAAATCAGTTAACGATGAAATCAGTTAAAGATGAAATCAGTTAACGATGAAATCAGTTAACGATGAAATCAGTTAAATGAAGATGAAATCAGTTAACGATGAAATCAGTTAACGATGGAATCAGTTAAATGAAGATGAAATCAGTTAACGATGAAATCAGTTAAAGATGAAATCAGTTAACGATGAAATCAGTTAACGATGAAATCAGTTAAATGAAGATGAAATCAGTTAAATGAAGATGAAATCAGTTAACGATGAAATCAGTTAACGATGAAATCAGTTAAATGAAGATGAAATCAGTTAAAGATGAAATCAGTTAACGATGAAATCAGTTAACGATGAAATCAGTTAAATGAAGATGAAATCAGTTAACGATGAAATCAGTTAACGATGAAATCAATTAACGATGAAATCAGTTAAATGAAGATGAAATCAGTTAACGATGAAATCAGTTAACGATGAAATCAGTTAAATGAAGAATGAAGATGAAATCAGTTAACGATGAAATCAGTTAACGATGAAATCAGTTAACGATGAAATCAGTTAAATGAAGATGAAATCAGTTAACGATGAAATCAGTTAACGATGAAATCAGTTAACGATGAAATCAGTTAAATGAAGATGAAATCAGTTAACGATGAAATCAGTTAACGATGAAATCAGTTAAATGAAGATGAAATCAGTTAACGATGAAATCAGTTAACGATGAAATCACTTAACGATGAAATCAGTTAAATGAAGATGAAATCAGTTAACGATGAAATCAGTTAAATGAAGATGAAATCAGTTAACGATGAAATCAGTTAAAGATGAAATCAGTTAACGATGGAATCAGTTAACGATGAAATCAGTTAACGATGAAATCAGTTAAATGAAGATGAAATCAGTTAACGATGAAATCAGTTAACGATGAAATCAGTTAAATGAAGATGAAATCAGTTAACGATGAAATCAGTTAACGATGAAATCAGTTAACGATGAAATCAGTTAACGATGAAATCAGTTAACGATGAAATCAATTAAATGAAGATGAAATCAGTTAACGATGAAATCAGTTAAATGAAGATGAAATCAGTTAACGATGAAATCAGTTAAAGATGAAATCAGTTAACGATGAAATCAGTTAACGATGAAATCAGTTAAATGAAGATGAAATCAGTTAACGATGAAATCAGTTAACGATGAAATCAGTTAAATGAAGATGAAATCAGTTAACGATGAAATCAGTTAAATGAAGAATGAAAATGAAATCAGTTAAATGAAGATGAAATCAGTTAACGATGAAATCAGTTAACGATGAAATCAGTTAACGATGGAATCAGTTAAATGAAGATGAAATCAGTTCACGGTGAAATCAGTTCACGATGGAATCAGTTAACGATGAGATCAGTTAACGATGAAATCAGTTAACGATGAAATCAGTTAAATGAAGATGAAATCAGTTAACGATGAAATCAGTTAACGATGGAATCAGTTAAATGAAGATGAAATCAGTTAACGATGAAATCAGTTAAATGAAGATGAAATCAGTTAACGATGAAATCAGTTAACGATGAAATCAGTTAAATGAAGATGAAATCAGTTAACGATGAAATCAGTTAAATGAAGATGAAATCAGTTAAATGAAGATGAAATCAGTTAACGATGAAATCAGTTAACGATGAAATCAGTTAAATGAAGATGAAATCAGTTAACGATGAAATCAGTTAACGATGAAATCAGTTAAATGAAGATGAAATCAGTTAACGATGAAATCAGTTAACGATGAAATCAGTTAAAGATGAAATCAGTTAACGATGAAATCAGTTAAATGAATATGAAATCAGTTAACGATGAAATCAGTTAACGATGGAATCAGTTAACGATGAAATCAGTTAACGATGAAATCAGTTAAATGAAGATGACATCAGTTAACGATGAAATCAGTTAAATGAAGATGAAATCAGTTAACGATGAAATCAGTTAACGATGAAATCAGTTAACGATGGAATCAGTTAAATGAAGATGAAATCAGTTAACGATGAAATCAGTTAAATGAAGATGAAATCAGTTAAATGAAGATGAAATCAGTTAACGATGAAATCAGTTAAAGATGAAATCAGTTACAGATGAAATCAGTTACATGAAGATTAAATCAGTTAACGATGAAATCAGTTAAAGATTAAATCAGTTAACGATGAAATCAGTTAACGATGAAATCAGTTAAATGAAGATGAAATCAGTTAATGATGAAATCAGTTAAAGATGAAATCAGTTAACGATGGAATCAGTTAAATGAAGATGAAATCAGTTAACGATGAAATCAGTTAACGATGAAATCAGTTAAATGAAGATGAAATCAGTTAACGATGAAATCAGTTAAAGATGAAATCAGTTAACGATGGAATCAGTTAAATGAAGATGAAATCAGTTAACGATGAAATCAGTTAACGATGAAATCAGTTAAATGAAGATGAAATCAGTTAACGATGAAATCAGTTAAAGATGAAATCAGTTAACAATGAAATCAGTTAACGATGAAATCAGTTAAATGAAGATGAAATCAGTTAACGATGAAATCAGTTAAATGAAGATGAAATCAGTTAAATGAAGATGAAATCAGTTAACGATGAAATCAGTTACAGATGAAATCAGTTACATGAAGATTAAATCAGTTAACGATGAAATCAGTTAACGATGAAATCAGTTAAATGAAGATGACATCAGTTAACGATGAAATCAGTTAAATGAAGATGAAATCAGTTCAATGAAGATGAAATCAGTTAACGATGAAATCAGTTACAGATGAAATCAGTTAAATGAAGATGAAATCAGTTAACGATGAAATCAGTTACAGATGAAATCATTTACATGAAGTTGAAATCAGTTAACGATAAAATCAGTTAAAGATGAAATCAGTTAACGATGAAATCAGTTAAATGAAGAATGAAAATGAAATCAGTTAACGATGAAATCAGTTAACGATGAAATCAGTTAAATGAAGATGAAATCAGTTAACGATGAAATCAGTTAAATGAAGATGAAATCAGTTAACGATGAAATCCGTTAACGATGAAATCCGTTAACGATGGAATCCGTTAACGATGAAATCCGTTAACGATGAAATCAGTTAACGATGAGATCAGTTAACGATGAAATCAGTTAAATGAAGATGAAATCAGTTAACGATGAAATCAGTTAAAGATGAAATCAGTTAACGATGAAATCAGTTAAATGAAGATGAAATCAGTTAACGATGAAATCAGTTAAATGAAGATGAAATCAGTTAACGATGAAATCAGTTAAATGAAGATGAAATCAGTTAACGATGAAATCAGTTAAAGATGAAATCAGTTAACGACGAAATCAGTTAACGATGAAATCAGTTAAATGAAGATGAAATCAGTTAACGATGAAATCAGTTAACGATGAAATCAGTTAACGATGAAATCAGTTAAATGAAGAATGAAAATGAAATCAGTTAAATGAAGATGAAATCAGTTAACGATGAAATCAGTTAACGATGAAATCAGTTAACGATGAAATCAGTTAAATGAAGATGAAATCAGTTAACGATGAAATCAGTTAAAGATGAAATCAGTTAACGATGAAATCAGTTAAAGATGAAATCTGTTAACGATGGAATCAGTTAAATGAAGATGAAATCAGTTAACGGTGAAATCAGTTAACGGTGAAATCAGTTAACGATGGAATCAGTTAACGATGAAATCAGTTAACGATGAGATCAGTTAATGATGGAATCAGTTAAATGAAGATGAAATCAGTTAACGATGGAATCAGTTAAATGAAGATGAAATCAGTCAACGATGAAATCAGTTAAATGAAGATGAAATCAGTTAACGATGAAATCAGTTAAAGATGAAATCAGTTAACGATGAAATCAGTAAAAGATGAAATCAGTTAACGATGAAATCAGTTAAATGAAGATGAAATCAGTTAAATGAAGATGAAATCAGTTAAATGAAGATGAAATCAGTTAACGATGAAATCAGTTAACGATGAAATCAGTTAACGATGAAATCAGTTAAATGAAGATGAAATCAGTTAACGATGAAATCAGTTAACGATGAAATCAGTTAAATGAAGAATGAAAATGAAATCAGTTAAATGAAGATGAAATCAGTTAACGATGAAATCAGTAAACGATGAAATCAGTTAACGATGGAATCAGTTAAATGAAGATGAAATCAGTTAACGATGAAATCAGTTAACGATGAAATCAGTTAACGATGAAATCAGTTAAATGAAGATGAAATCAGTTAACGATGAAATCAGTTAACGATGGAATCAGTTAACGATGAAATCAGTTAACGATGAAATCAGTTAACGATGAAATCAGTTAACGATGGAATCAGTTAAATGAAGATGAAATCAGTTAACGATGAAATCAGTTAACGATGAAATCAGTTAACGATGAAATCAGTTAAATGAATATGAAATCAGTTAACGATGAAATCAGTTAACGATGGAATCAGTTAACGATGAAATCAGTTAACGATGAAATCAGTTAACGATGAAATCAGTTAAATGAAGATGAAATCAGTTAACGATGAAATCAGTTAAATGAAGATGAAATCAGTTAACGATGAAATCAGTTAACGATGAAATCAGTTAACGATGGAATCAGTTAAATGAAGATGAAATCAGTTAACGATGAAATCAGTTAAATGAAGATGAAATCAGTTAAATGAAGATGAAATCAGTTAACGATGAAATCAGTTAAAGATGAAATCAGTTACAGATGAAATCAGTTACATGAAGATTAAATCAGTTAACGATGAAATCAGTTAAAGATTAAATCAGTTAACGATGAAATCAGTTAACGATGAAATCAGTTAAATGAAGATGAAATCAGTTAAAGATGAAATCAGTTAACGATGGAATCAGTTAAATGAAGATGAAATCAGTTAACGATGAAATCAGTTAACGATGAAATCAGTTAAATGAAGATGAAATCAGTTAACGATGAAATCAGTTAAAGATGAAATCAGTTAACGATGGAATCAGTTAAATGAAGATGAAATCAGTTAACGATGAAATCAGTTAACGATGAAATCAGTTAAATGAAGATGAAATCAGTTAACGATGAAATCAGTTAAAGATGAAATCAGTTAACAATGAAATCAGTTAACGATGAAATCAGTTAAATGAAGATGAAATCAGTTAACGATGAAATCAGTTAAATGAAGATGAAATCAGTTAAATGAAGATGAAATCAGTTACAGATGAAATCAGTTACATGAAGATTAAATCAGTTAACGATGAAATCAGTTAACGATGAAATCAGTTAAATGAAGATGACATCAGTTAACGATGAAATCAGTTAAATGAAGATGAAATCAGTTAAATGAAGATGAAATCAGTTAACGATGAAATCAGTTACAGATGAAATCAGTTAAATGAAGATGAAATCAGTTAACGATGAAATCAGTTAACGATGAAATCAGTTAACGATGAAATCAGTTAACGATGAAATCAGTTAAATGAAGATGAAATCAGTTAACGATGAAATCAGTTAACGATGAAATCAGTTAAATGAAGAATGAAAATGAAATCAGTTAAATGAAGATGAAATCAGTTAACGATGAAATCAGTAAACGATGAAATCAGTTAACGATGAAATCAGTTAAATGAAGATGAAATCAGTTAACGATGAAATCAGTTAAATGAAGATGAAATCAGTTAACGATGAAATCCGTTAACGATGGAATCCGTTAACGATGAAATCCGTTAACGATGAAATCCGTTAACGATGAGATCCGTTAACGATGAAATCCGTTAAATGAAGATGAAATCAGTTAACGATGAAATCAGTTAAAGATGAAATCAGTTAACGATGAAATCAGTTAACGATGAAATCAGTTAAATGAAGATGAAATCAGTAAACGATGAAATCAGTTAACGATGAAATCAGTTAAATGAAGATGAAATCAGTTAACGATGAAATCAGTTAAAGATGAAATCAGTTAACGACGAAATCAGTTAACGATGAAATCAGTTAAATGAAGATGAAATCAGTTAACGATGAAATCAGTTAACGATGAAATCAGTTAACGATTAAATCAGTTAAATGAAGAATGAAAATGAAATCAGTTAAATGAAGATGAAATCAGTTAACGATGAAATCAGTTAACGATGAAATCAGTTAACGATGAAATCAGTTAAATGAAGATGAAATCAGTTAACGATGAAATCAGTTAAAGATGAAATCAGTTAACGATGAAATCAGTTAAAGATGAAATCTGTTAACGATGGAATCAGTTAAATGAAGATGAAATCAGTTAACGGTGAAATCAGTTAACGGTGAAATCAGTTAACGATGGAATCAGTTAACGATGAGATCAGTTAACGATGGAATCAGTTAAATGAAGATGAAATCAGTTAACGATGGAATCAGTTAAATGAAGATGAAATCAGTCAACGATGAAATCAGTTAAATGAAGATGAAATCAGTTAACGATGAAATCAGTTAAAGATGAAATCAGTTAACGATGAAATCAGTTAACGATGAAATCAGTTAAATGAAGATGAAATCAGTTAACGATGAAATCAGTTAACGATGAAATCAGTTAAATGAAGAATGAAAATGAAATCAGTTAAATGAAGATGAAATCAGTTAACGATGAAATCAGTAAACGATGAAATCAGTTAACGATGGAATCAGTTAAATGAAGATGAAATCAGTTAACGATGAAATCAGTTAACGATGAAATCAGTTAAATGAAGATGAAATCAGTTAACGATGAAATCAGTTAACGATGGAATCAGTTAACGATGAAATCAGTTAAATGAAGATGAAATCAGTTAACGATGAAATCAGTTAAATGAAGATGAAATCAGTTAACGATGAAATCAGTTAACGATGAAATCAGTTAACGATGAAATCAGTTAAATGAAGATGAAATCAGTTAACGATGAAATCAGTTAACGATGGAATCAGTTAAATGAAGATGAAATCAGTTAACGATGAAATCAGTTAAATGAAGATGAAATCAGTTAACGATGAAATCAGTTAAATGAAGATGAAATCAGTTAACGATGAAATCAGTTAACGATGAAATCAGTTAACGATGGAATCAGTTAACGATGAAATCAGTTAACGATGGAATCAGTTAACGATGGAATCAGTTAAATGAAGATGAAATCAGTTAACGATGAAATCAGTTAAATGAAGATGAAATCAGTTAACGATGAAATCAGTTAAAGATGAAATCAGTTAACGATGGAATCAGTTAACGATGAAATCAGTTAAATGAAGATGAAATCAGTTAACGATGAAATCAGTTAACGATGAAATCAGTTAAATGAAGATGAAATCAGTTAACGATGAAATCAGTTAACGATGAAATCAGTTAAATGAAGATGAAATCAGTTAACGATGAAATCAGTTAACGATGAAATCAGTTAACGATGGAATCAGTTAACGATGAAATCAGTTAACGATGAAATCAGTTAAATGAAGATGAAATCAGTTAACGATGAAATCAGTTAACGATGAAATCAGTTAACGATGAAATCAATTAAATGAAGATGAAATCAGTTAACGATGAAATCAGTTAAATGAAGATGAAATCAGTTAACGATGAAATCAGTTAAAGATGAAATCAGTTAACGATGAAATCAGTTAACGATGAAATCAGTTAAATGAAGATGAAATCAGTTAACGATGAAATCAGTTAAAGATGAAATCAGTTAAATGAAGATGAAATCAGTTAACGATGAAATCAGTTAACGATGAAATCAGTTAAATGAAGATGAAATCAGTTAACGATGAAATCAGTTAACGATGAAATCAATTAACGATGAAATCAGTTAAATGAAGATGAAATCAGTTAACGATGAAATCAGTTAAATGAAGAATGAAGATGAAATCAGTTAACGATGAAATCAGTTAACGATGAAATCAGTTAACGATGAAATCAGTTAAATGAAGATGAAATCAGTTAACGATGAAATCAGTTAACGATGAAATCAGTTAACGATGAAATCAGTTAAATGAAGATGAAATCAGTTAACGATGAAATCAGTTAACGATGAAATCAGTTAAATGAAGATGAAATCAGTTAACGATGAAATCAGTTAACGATGAAATCACTTAACGATGAAATCAGTTAAATGAAGATGAAATCAGTTAACGATGAAATCAGTTAAATGAAGATGAAATCAGTTAACGATGAAATCAGTTAAAGATGAAATCAGTTAACGATGGAATCAGTTAACGATGAAATCAGTTAACGATGAAATCAGTTAAATGAAGATGAAATCAGTTAACGATGAAATCAGTTAACGATGAAATCAGTTAACGATGGAATCAGTTAACGATGAAAGCAGTTAACGATGAAATCAGTTAAATGAAGATGAAATCAGTTAACGATGAAATCAGTTAACGATGAAATCAGTTAACGATGAAATCAATTAAATGAAGATGAAATCAGTTAACGATGAAATCAGTTAAATGAAGATGAAATCAGTTAACGATGAAATCAGTTAAAGATGAAATCAGTTAACGATGAAATCAGTTAACGATGAAATCAGTTAAATGAAGATGAAATCAGTTAACGATGAAATCAGTTAACGATGAAATCAGTTAACGATGAAATCAGTTAAATGAAGATGAAATCAGTTAACGATGAAATCAGTTAAATGAAGAATGAAAATGAAATCAGTTAAATGAAGATGAAATCAGTTAACGATGAAATCAGTTAACGATGAAATCAGTTAACGATGAAATCAGTTAACGATGGAATCAGTTAAATGAAGATGAAATCAGTTCACGGTGAAATCAGTTCACGATGGAATCAGTTAACGATGAGATCAGTTAACGATGAAATCAGTTAACGATGAAATCAGTTAAATGAAGATGAAATCAGTTAACGATGAAATCAGTTAACGATGGAATCAGTTAAATGAAGATGAAATCAGTTAACGATGAAATCAGTTAAATGAAGATGAAATCAGTTAACGATGAAATCAGTTAACGATGAAATCAGTTAAATGAAGATGAAATCAGTTAACGATGAAATCAGTTAACGATGAAATCAGTTAAATGAAGATGAAATCAGTTAACGATGAAATCAGTTAACGATGAAATCAATTAAATGAAGATGAAATCAGTTAACGATGAAATCAGTTAAATGAAGATGAAATCAGTTAAAGATGAAATCAGTTAAAGATGAAATCAGTTAACGATGAAATCAGTTAACGATGAAATCAGTTAAATGAAGATGAAATCAGTTAACGATGAAATCAGTTAAAGATGAAATCAGTTAACGATGAAATCAGTTAACGATGAAATCAGTTAAATGAAGATGAAATCAGTTAACGATGAAATCAGTTAAATGAAGAATGAAAATGAAATCAGTTAAATGAAGATGAAATCAGTTAACGATGAAATCAGTTAACGATGAAATCAGTTAACGATGAAATCAGTTAACGATGAAATCAGTTAACGATGGAATCAGTTAAATGAAGATGAAATCAGTTCACGGTGAAATCAGTTAACGATGGAATCAGTTAACGATGAGATCAGTTAACGATGAAATCAGTTAACGATGAAATCAGTTAAATGAAGATGAAATCAGTTAACGATGAAATCAGTTAACGATGGAATCAGTTAAATGAAGATGAAATCAGTTAACGATGAAATCAGTTAAATGAAGATGAAATCAGTTAACGATGAAATCAGTTAACGATGAAATCAGTTAAATGAAGATGAAATCAGTTAACGATGAAATCAGTTAACGATGAAATCAGTTAAATGAAGATGAAATCAGTTAACGATGAAATCAGTTAACGATGGAATCAGTTAACGATGGAATCAGTTAAATGAAGATGAAATCAGTTAACGATGAAATCAGTTAAATGAAGATGAAATCAGTTAACGATGAAATCAGTTAAAGATGAAATCAGTTAACGATGAAATCAGTTAACGATGAAATCAGTTAAATGAAGATGAAATCAGTTAACGATGAAATCAGTTAAAGATGAAATCAGTTAACGATGAAATCAGTTAACGATGGAATCAGTTAAATGAAGATGAAATCAGTTAACGATGAAATCAGTTAACGATGAAATCAGTTAAATGAAGATGAAATCAGTTAAATGAAGATGAAATCAGTTAACGATGAAATCAGTTAAATGAAGATGAAATCAGTTAAATGAAGATGAAATCAGTTAAAGATGAAATCAGTTAACAATGAAATCAGTTAACGATGAAATCAGTTAAATGAAGATGAAATCAGTTAACGATGAAATCAGTTAACGATGAAATCAATTAACGATGAAATCAGTTAAATGAAGATGAAATCAGTTAACGATGAAATCAGTTAAAGATGAAATCAGTTAAATGAAGAATGAAGATGAAATCAGTTAACGATGAAATCAGTTAAATGAAGATGAAATCAGTTAACGATGAAATCAGTTAACGATGAAATCAGTTAAATGAAGAATGAAGATGAAATCAGTTAACGATGAAATCAATTAACGATGAAATCAGTTAAATGAAGATGAAATCAGTTAACGATGAAATCAGTTAACGATGAAATCAGTTAAATGAAGAATGAAAATGAAATCAGTTAAATGAAGATGAAATCAGTTAACGATGAAATCAGTTAAATGAAGAATGAAAATGAAATCAGTTAAATGAAGATGAAATCAGTTAACGATGAAATCAGTTAAAGATGAAATCAGTTAACGATGAAATCAGTTAACGATGAAATCAGTTAACGATGGAATCAGTTAAATGAAGATGAAATCAGTTCACGGTGAAATCAGTTAACGATGGAATCAGTTAACGATGAGATCAGTTAACGATGAAATCAGTTAAATGAAGATGAAATCAGTTAACGATGAAATCAGTTAACGATGGAATCAGTTAAATGAAGATGAAATCAGTTAACGATGAAATCAGTTAAATGAAGATGAAAACAGTTAACGATGAAATCAGTTAAAGATGAAATCAGTTAACGATGAAATCAGTTAACGATGAAATCAGTTAAATGAAGATGAAATCAGTTAACGATGAAATCAGTTAACGATGAAATCAGTTAACGATGAAATCAGTTAAATGAAGATGAAATCAGTTAACGATGAAATCAGTTAACGATGAAATCAGTTAAATGAAGATGAAATCAGTTAACGATGAAATCAGTTAACGATGAAATCAATTAAATGAAGATGAAATCAGTTAACGATGAAATCAGTTAACGATGAAATCAGTTAAATGAAGATGAAATCAGTTAAGGATGAAATCAGTTAACGATGAAATCAATTAAATGAAGATGAAATCAGTTAACGATGAAATCAGTTAAATGAAGATGAAATCAGTTAACGATGAAATCAGTTAAAGATGAAATCAGTTAACGATGGAATCAGTTAACGATGAAATCAGTTAACGATGAAATCAGTTAAATGAAGATGAAATCAGTTAACGATGAAATCAGTTAACGATGAAATCAGTTAACGATGAAATCAGTTAACGATGAAATCAGTTAAATGAAGACGAAATCAGTTAACGATGAAATCAGTTAAATGAAGACGAAATCAGTTAACGATGAAATCAGTTAAATGAAGATGAAATCAGTTAACGATGAAATCAGTTAAATGAAGATGAAATCAGTTAACGATGAAATCAGTTAACGATGAAATCAGTTAAATGAAGATGAAATCAGTTAACGATGAAATCAGTGAACGATGAAATCAGTTAAATGAAGATGAAATCAGTTAACGATGAAATCAGTTAACGATGAAATCAGTTAACGATGAAATCAGTTAAATGAAGATGAAATCAGTTAAATGAAGATGAAATCAGTTAACGATGAAATCAGTTAACGATGAAATCACTTAACGATGAAATCAGTTAAATGAAGATGAAATCAGTTAACGATGAAATCAGTTAAAGATGAAATCAGTTAACGATGGAATCAGTTAACGATGAAATCAGTTAACGATGAAATCAGTTAAATGAAGATGAAATCAGTTAACGATGAAATCAGTTAACGATGAAATCAGTTAAATGAAGATGAAATCAGTTAACGATGAAATCAGTTAACGATGAAATCAGTTAAATGAAGATGAAATCAGTTAACGATGAAATCAGTTAACGATGAAATCAGTTAACGATGAAATCAGTTAACGATGAAATCAGTTAAATGAAGATGAAATCAGTTAACGATGAAATCAGTTAACGATGAAATCAGTTAAATGAAGATGAAATCAGTTAACGATGAAATCAGTTAACGATGGAATCAGTTAACGATGAAATCAGTTAACGATGAAATCAGTTAAATGAAGATGAAATCAGTTAACGATGAAATCAGTTAACGATGAAATCAGTTAACGATGAAATCAATTAAATGAAGATGAAATCAGTTAACGATGAAATCAGTTAAATGAAGATGAAATCAGTTAACGATGAAATCAGTTAAATGAAGATGAAATCAGTTAACGATGAAATCAGTTAAATGAAGAATGAAAATGAAATCAGTTAAATGAAGATGAAATCAGTTAACGATGAAATCAGTTAACGATGAAATCAGTTAACGATGAAATCAGTTAAATGAAGATGAAATCAGTTAACGATGAAATCAGTTAAATGAAGATGAAATCAGTTAACGATGAAATCAGTTAACGATGGAATCAGTTAACGATGAAATCAGTTAACGATGAAATCAGTTAAATGAAGATGAAATCAGTTAACGATGAAATCAGTTAAATGAAGATGAAATCAGTTAACGATGAAATCAGTTAAAGATGAAATCAGTTAACGATGAAATCAGTTAACGATGAAATCAGTTAAATGAAGATGAAATCAGTTAACGATGAAATCAGTTAACGATGAAATCAGTTAACGATGGAATCAGTTAAATGAAGATGAAATCAGTTAACGATGAAATCAGTTAACGATGAAATCAGTTAACGATGAAATCAGTTAAATGAAGATGAAATCAGTTAACGATGAAATCAGTTAAAGATGAAATCAGTTAACGATGAAATCAGTTAACGATGGAATCAGTTAAATGAAGATGAAATCAGTTAACGATGAAATCAGTTAACGATGAAATCAGTTAAATGAAGATGAAATCAGTTAACGATGAAATCAGTTAAATGAAGATGAAATCAGTTAACGATGAAATCAGTTAACGATGAAATCAGTTAACGATGGAATCAGTTAAATGAAGATGAAATCAGTTAACGATGAAATCAGTTAACGATGAAATCAGTTAAATGAAGATGAAATCAGTTAACGATGAAATCAGTTAAAGATGAAATCAGTTAACGATGAAATCAGTTAACGATGAAATCAGTTAAATGAAGATGAAATCAGTTAACGATGAAATCAGTTAACGATGAAATCAGTTAAATGAAGATGAAATCAGTTAACGATGAAATCAGTTAAATGAAGATGAAATCAGTTAACGATGAAATCAGTTAACGATGAAATCAGTTACATGAAGATGAAATCAGTTAACGATGAAATCAGTTAACGATGAAATCAATTAAATGAAGATGAAATCAGTTAACGATGAAATCAGTTAAAAGAAGATGAAATCAGTTAACGATGAAATCAGTTAACGATGAAATCAGTTAAATGAAGAATGAAAATGAAATCAGTTAAATGAAGATGAAATCAGTTAACGATGAAATCAGTTAAATGAAGATGAAATCAGTTAACGATGAAATCAGTTAACGATGAAATCAGTTAACGATGGAATCAGTTAACGATGAAATCAGTTAACGATGAAATCAGTTAACGATGAAATCAGTTAAATGAAGATGAAATCAGTTAACGATGAAATCAGTTAAATGAAGATGAAATCAGTTAACGATGAAATCAGTTAACGATGGAATCAGTTAACGATGAAATCAGTTAACGATGAAATCAGTTAAATGAAGATGAAATCAGTTAACGATGAAATCAGTTAACAATGAAATCAGTTAAATGAAGATGAAATCAGTTAACGATGAAATCACTTAACGATGAAATCAGTTAAATGAAGATGAAATCAGTTAACGATGAAATCAGTTAAAGATGAAATCAGTTAACGATGGAATCAGTTAACGATGAAATCAGTTAACGATGAAATCAGTTAAATGAAGATGAAATCAGTTAAATGAAGATGAAATCAGTTAACGATGAAATCAGTTAACGATGAAATCAGTTAAATGAAGATGAAATCAGTTAACGATGAAATCAGTTAACGATGAAATCAGTTAACGATGAAATCAATTAAATGAAGATGAAATCAGTTAACGATGAAATCAGTTAAATGAAGATGAAATCAGTTAACGATGAAATCAGTTAAAGATGAAATCAGTTAACGATGAAATCAGTTAACGATGAAATCAGTTAAATGAAGATGAAATCAGTTAACGATGAAATCAGTTAAATGAAGAATGAAAATGAAATCAGTTAAATGAAGATGAAATCAGTTAACGATGAAATCAGTTAACGATGAAATCAGTTAACGATGGAATCAGTTAAATGAAGATGAAATCAGTTAACGATGAAATCAGTTAACGATGAAATCAGTTAACGATGAAATCAGTTAAATGAAGATGAAATCAGTTAACGATGAAATCAGTTAAATGAAGATGAAATCAGTTAACGATGAAATCAGTTAAAGATGAAATCAGTTAACGATGAAATCAGTTAACGATGAAATCAGTTAAATGAAGATGAAATCAGTTAACGATGAAATCAGTTAAAGATGAAATCAGTTAACGATGAAATCAGTTAACGATGAAATCATTTAAATGAAGATGAAATCAGTTAACGATGAAATCAGTTAACGATGAAATCAGTTAACGATGAAATCAGTTAAATGAAGATGAAATCAGTTAACGATGAAATCAGTTAACGATGAAATCAGTTAAATGAAGATGAAATCAGTTAACGATGAAATCAGTTAACGATGAAATCAGTTAACGATGAAATCAGTTAACGATGAAATCAATTAAATGAAGATGAAATCAGTTAACGATGAAATCAGTTAAATGAAGATGAAATCAGTTAACGATGAAATCAGTTAAAGATGAAATCAGTTAACGATGAAATCAGTTAACGATGAAATCAGTTAACGATGAAATCAGTTAAATGAAGATGAAATCAGTTAACGATGAAATCAGTTAACGATGAAATCAGTTAAATGAAGAATGAAAATGAAATCAGTTAAATGAAGATGAAATCAGTTAACGATGAAATCAGTTAACGATGAAATCAGTTAACGATGGAATCAGTTAACGATGAAATCAGTTAACGATGAAATCAGTTAAATGAAGATGAAATCAGTTAACGATGAAATCAGTTAACAATGAAATCAGTTAAATGAAGATGAAATCAGTTAACGATGAAATCAGTTAACGATGAAATCAGTTAACGATGAAATCACTTAACGATGAAATCAGTTAAATGAAGATGAAATCAGTTAACGATGAAATCAGTTAAAGATGAAATCAGTTAACGATGGAATCAGTTAACGATGAAATCAGTTAACGATGAAATCAGTTAAATGAAGATGAAATCAGTTAACGATGAAATCAGTTAACGATGAAATCAGTTAAATGAAGATGAAATCAGTTAACGATGAAATCAGTTAAAGATGAAATCAGTTAACGATGAAATCAGTTAACGATGAAATCAGTTAAATGAAGATGAAATCAGTTAACGATGAAATCAGTTAAAGATGAAATCAGTTAACGATGAAATCAGTTAACGATGAAATCAGTTAAATGAAGATGAAATCAGTTAATGATGAAATCAGTTAACGATGGAATCAGTTAACGATGAAATCAGTTAACGATGAAATCAGTTAAATGAAGATGAAATCAGTTAACGATGAAATCAGTTAACGATGAAATCAGTTAACGATGAAATCAATTAAATGAAGATGAAATCAGTTAACGATGAAATCAGTTAAATGAAGATGAAATCAGTTAACGATGAAATCAGTTAAAGATGAAATCAGTTAACGATGAAATCAGTTAACGATGAAATCAGTTAAATGAAGATGAAATCAGTTAACGATGAAATCAGTTAAATGAAGAATGAAAATGAAATCAGTTAAATGAAGATGAAATCAGTTAACGATGAAATCAGTTAACGATGAAATCAGTTAACGATGAAATCAGTTAAATGAAGATGAAATCAGTTAACGATGAAATCAGTTAACGATGAAATCAGTTAAATGAAGATGAAATCAGTTAACGATGAAATCAGTTAACGATGAAATCAGTTAAATGAAGATGAAATCAGTTAACGATGAAATCAGTTAACGATGAAATCAGTTAACGATGAAATCAGTTAAATGAAGATGAAATCAGTTAACGATGAAATCAGTTAACGATGAAATCAGTTAAATGAAGATGAAATCAGTTAACGATGAAATCAGTTAACGATGAAATCAGTTAACGATGAAATCAGTTAACGATGGAATCAGTTAAATGAAGATGAAATCAGTTAACGATGAAATCAGTTAACGATGAAATCAGTTAAATGAAGATGAAATCAGTTAACGATGAAATCAGTTAAATGAAGATGAAATCAGTTAACGATGAAATCAGTTAACGATGGAATCAGTTAACGATGAAATCAGTTAACGATGAAATCAGTTAAATGAAGATGAAATCAGTTAACGATGAAATCAGTTAACGATGGAATCAGTTAAATGAAGATGAAATCAGTTAACGATGAAATCAGTTAACGATGAAATCAGTTAAATGAAGATGAAATCAGTTAACGATGAAATCAGTTAACGATGAAATCAGTTAACGATGGAATCAGTTAAATGAAGATGAAATCAGTTAACGATGAAATCAGTTAACGATGAAATCAGTTAAATGAAGATGAAATCAGTTAACGATGAAATCAGTTAAATGAAGATGAAATCAGTTAACGATGAAATCAGTTAAATGAAGATGAAATCAGTTAACGATGAAATCAGTTAACGATGAAATCAGTTAAATGAAGATGAAATCAGTTAACGATGAAATCAGTTAACGATGAAATCAATTAAATGAAGATGAAATCAGTTAAATGAAGAATGAAAATGAAATCAGTTAAATGAAGATGAAATCAGTTAACGATGAAATCAGTTAACGATGAAATCAGTTAACGATGGAATCAGTTAACGATGAAATCAGTTAACGATGAAATCAGTTAAATGAAGATGAAATCAGTTAACGATGAAATCAGTTAACAATGAAATCAGTTAAATGAAGATGAAATCAGTTAACGATGAAATCAGTTAACGATGAAATCAGTTAACGATGAAATCACTTAACGATGAAATCAGTTAAATGAAGATGAAATCAGTTAACGATGAAATCAGTTAAAGATGAAATCAGTTAACGATGGAATCAGTTAACGATGAAATCAGTTAACGATGAAATCAGTTAAATGAAGATGAAATCAGTTAACGATGAAATCAGTTAACGATGAAATCAGTTAAATGAGGATGAAATCAGTTAACGATGAAATCAGTTAAAGATGAAATCAGTTAACGATGAAATCAGTTAACGATGAAATCAGTTAAATGAAGATGAAATCAGTTAACGATGAAATCAGTTAAAGATGAAATCAGTTAACGATGAAATCAGTTAACGATGAAATCAGTTAAATGAAGATGAAATCAGTTAATGATGAAATCAGTTAACGATGGAATCAGTTAACGATGAAATCAGTTAACGATGAAATCAGTTAACGATGAAATCAATTAAATGAAGATGAAATCAGTTAACGATGAAATCAGTTAAATGAAGAATGAAAATGAAATCAGTTAAATGAAGATGAAATCAGTTAACGATGAAATCAGTTAACGATGAAATCAGTTAACGATGAAATCAGTTAAATGAAGATGAAATCAGTTAACGATGAAATCAGTTAAATGAAGATGAAATCAGTTAACGAAATCAGTTAACGATGGAATCAGTTAACGATGAAATCAGTTAAATGAAGATGAAATCAGTTAACGATGAAATCAGTTAACGATGAAATCAGTTAACGATGAAATCAGTTAAATGAAGATGAAATCAGTTAACGATGAAATCAGTTAAAGATGAAATCAGTTAACGATGAAATCAGTTAACGATGAAATCAGTTAAATGAAGATGAAATCAGTTAACGATGAAATCAGTTAACGATGAAATCAGTTAACGATGGAATCAGTTAAATGAAGATGAAATCAGTTAACGATGAAATCAGTTAACGATGAAATCAGTTAACGATGAAATCAGTTAAATGAAGATGAAATCAGTTAACGATGAAATCAGTTAAATGAAGATGAAATCAGTTAACGATGAAATCAGTTAACGATGAAATCAGTTAACGATGAAATCAGTTAACGATGAAATCAGTTAAATGAAGATGAAATCAGTTAACGATGAAATCAGTTAAAGATGAAATCAGTTAACGATGAAATCAGTTAACGATGAAATCAGTTAAATGAAGATGAAATCAGTTAACGATGAAATCAGTTAACGATGAAATCAGTTAAATGAAGATGAAATCAGTTAACGATGAAATCAGTTAACGATGAAATCAGTTAAATGAAGATGAAATCAGTTAACGATGAAATCAGTTAACGATGAAATCAGTTAACGATGAAATCAATTAAATGAAGATGAAATCAGTTAACGATGAAATCAGTTAAATGAAGAATGAAAATCAGTTAACGATGAAATCAGTTAAAGATGAAATCAGTTAACGATGAAATCAGTTAACGATGAAATCAGTTAAATGAAGATGAAATCAGTTAACGATGAAATCAGTTAAAGATGAAATCAGTTAACGATGAAATCAGTTAACGATGAAATCAGTTAAATGAAGATGAAATCAGTTAATGATGAAATCAGTTAACGATGGAATCAGTTAACGATGAAATCAGTTAACGATGAAATCAGTTAAATGAAGATGAAATCAGTTAACGATGAAATCAGTTAACGATGAAATCAGTTAACGATGAAATCAATTAAATGAAGATGAAATCAGTTAACGATGAAATCAGTTAAATGAAGATGAAATCAGTTAACGATGAAATCAGTTAACGATGAAATCAGTTAACGATGAAATCAGTTAACGATGAAATCAGTTAAATGAAGATGAAATCAGTTAACGATGAAATCAGTTAAATGAAGAATGAAAATGAAATCAGTTAAATGAAGATGAAATCAGTTAACGATGAAATCAGTTAACGATGAAATCAGTTAACGATGAAATCAGTTAAATGAAGATGAAATCAGTTAACGATGAAATCAGTTAACGATGAAATCAGTTAAATGAAGATGAAATCAGTTAACGATGAAATCAGTTAACGATGAAATCAGTTAAATGAAGATGAAATCAGTTAACGATGAAATCAGTTAACGATGAAATCAGTTAACGATGAAATCAGTTAACGATGGAATCAGTTAAATGAAGATGAAATCAGTTAACGATGAAATCAGTTAACGATGAAATCAGTTAAATGAAGATGAAATCAGTTAACGATGAAATCAGTTAAATGAAGATGAAATCAGTTAACGATGAAATCAGTTAACGATGGAATCAGTTAACGATGAAATCAGTTAACGATGAAATCAGTTAAATGAAGATGAAATCAGTTAACGATGAAATCAGTTAACGATGGAATCAGTTAAATGAAGATGAAATCAGTTAACGATGAAATCAGTTAACGATGAAATCAGTTAAATGAAGATGAAATCAGTTAACGATGAAATCAGTTAACGATGAAATCAGTTAACGATGGAATCAGTTAAATGAAGATGAAATCAGTTAACGATGAAA
Source organism: Semicossyphus pulcher (assembly GCF_022749685.1). Taxonomy (NCBI): domain Eukaryota; kingdom Metazoa; phylum Chordata; class Actinopteri; order Labriformes; family Labridae; genus Semicossyphus; species Semicossyphus pulcher. Next base: position 282,971 of record NW_027211733.1, on the reverse strand, counting down.
TCAGTTAACGATGAAATCAGTTAAATGAAGATGAAATCAGTTAACGATGAAATCAGTTAAATGAAGATGAAATCAGTTAACGATGAAATCAGTTAAATGAAGATGAAATCAGTTAACGATGAAATCAGTTAACGATGAAATCAGTTAAATGAAGATGAAATCAGTTAACGATGAAATCAGTTAACGATGAAATCAATTAAATGAAGATGAAATCAGTTAAATGAAGAATGAAAATGAAATCAGTTAAATGAAGATGAAATCAGTTAACGATGAAATCAGTTAACGATGAAATCAGTTAACGATGGAATCAGTTAACGATGAAATCAGTTAACGATGAAATCAGTTAAATGAAGATGAAATCAGTTAACGATGAAATCAGTTAACAATGAAATCAGTTAAATGAAGATGAAATCAGTTAACGATGAAATCAGTTAACGATGAAATCAGTTAACGATGAAATCACTTAACGATGAAATCAGTTAAATGAAGATGAAATCAGTTAACGATGAAATCAGTTAAAGATGAAATCAGTTAACGATGGAATCAGTTAACGATGAAATCAGTTAACGATGAAATCAGTTAAATGAAGATGAAATCAGTTAACGATGAAATCAGTTAACGATGAAATCAGTTAAATGAGGATGAAATCAGTTAACGATGAAATCAGTTAAAGATGAAATCAGTTAACGATGAAATCAGTTAACGATGAAATCAGTTAAAGATGAAATCAGTTAACGATGAAATCAGTTAACGATGAAATCAGTTAAATGAAGATGAAATCAGTTAATGATGAAATCAGTTAACGATGGAATCAGTTAACGATGAAATCAGTTAACGATGAAATCAGTTAAATGAAGATGAAATCAGTTAACGATGAAATCAGTTAACGATGAAATCAGTTAACGATGAAATCAATTAAATGAAGATGAAATCAGTTAACGATGAAATCAGTTAAATGAAGATGAAATCAGTTAACGATGAAATCAGTTAAAGATGAAATCAGTTAACGATGAAATCAGTTAACGATGAAATCAGTTAAATGAAGATGAAATCAGTTAACGATGAAATCAGTTAAATGAAGAATGAAAATGAAATCAGTTAAATGAAGATGAAATCAGTTAACGATGAAATCAGTTAACGATGAAATCAGTTAAATGAAGATGAAATCAGTTAACGATGAAATCAGTTAACGATGAAATCAGTTAAATGAAGATGAAATCAGTTAACGATGAAATCAGTTAACGATGAAATCAGTTAACGATGAAATCAGTTAAATGAAGATGAAATCAGTTAACGATGAAATCAGTTAACGATGAAATCAGTTAACGATGAAATCAGTTAACGATGAAATCAGTTAACGATGGAATCAGTTAAATGAAGATGAAATCAGTTAAATGAAGATGAAATCAGTTAACGATGAAATCAGTTAACGATGAAATCAGTTAAATGAAGATGAAATCAGTTAACGATGAAATCAGTTAAATGAAGATGAAATCAGTTAACGATGAAATCAGTTAACGATGAAATCAGTTAACGATGGAATCAGTTAACGATGAAATCAGTTAACGATGAAATCAGTTAAATGAAGATGAAATCAGTTAACGATGAAATCAGTTAACGATGGAATCAGTTAAATGAAGATGAAATCAGTTAACGATGAAATCAGTTAACGATGAAATCAGTTAAATGAAGATGAAATCAGTTAACGATGGAATCAGTTAAATGAAGATGAAATCAGTTAACGATGAAATCAGTTAAATGAAGATGAAATCAGTTAACGATGAAATCAGTTAAATGAAGATGAAATCAGTTAACGATGAAATCAGTTAACGATGAAATCAGTTAAATGAAGATGAAATCAGTTAACGATGAAATCAGTTAACGATGAAATCAATTAAATGAAGATGAAATCAGTTAACGATGAAATCAGTTAAAAGAAGATGAAATCAGTTAACGATGAAATCAGTTAACGATGAAATCAGTTAAATGAAGATGAAATCAGTTAACGATGAAATCAGTTAAATGAAGAATGAAAATGAAATCAGTTAAATGAAGATGAAATCAGTTAACGATGAAATCAGTTAAATGAAGATGAAATCAGTTAACGATGAAATCAGTTAACGATGAAATCAGTTAACGATGGAATCAGTTAACGATGAAATCAGTTAACGATGGAATCAGTTAACGATGAAATCAGTTAACGATGAAATCAGTTAAATGAAGATGAAATCAGTTAACGATGAAATCAGTTAACAATGAAATCAGTTAAATGAAGATGAAATCAGTTAACGATGAAATCAGTTAACGATGAAATCAGTTAACGATGAAATCACTTAACGATGAAATCACTTAACGATGAAATCAGTTAAATGAAGATGAAATCAGTTAACGATGAAATCAGTTAAAGACGAAATCAGTTAACGATGGAATCAGTTAACGATGAAATCAGTTAACGATGAAATCAGTTAAATGAAGATGAAATCAGTTAACGATGAAATCAGTTAACGATGAAATCAGTTAAATGAAGATGAAATCAGTTAACGATGAAATCAGTTAACGATGAAATCAGTTAAATGAAGATGAAATCAGTTAACGATGAAATCAGTTAACGATGAAATCAGTTAACGATGGAATCAGTTAACGATGAAATCAGTTAACGATGAAATCAGTTAAATGAAGATGAAATCAGTTAACGATGAAATCAGTTAACGATGAAATCAGTTAAATGAAGATGAAATCAGTTAACGATGAAATCAGTTAACGATGAAATCAGTTAACGATGAAATCAGTTAAATGAAGATGAAATCAGTTAACGATGAAATCAGTTAAAGATGAAATCAGTTAACGATGAAATCAGTTAACGATGAAATCAGTTAAATGAAGATGAAATCAGTTAACGATGAAATCAGTTAACGATGAAATCAGTTAACGATGAAATCAGTTAAATGAAGATGAAATCAGTTAACGATGAAATCAGTTAACGATGAAATCAGTTAAATGAAGATGAAATCAGTTAACGATGAAATCAGTTAACGATGAAATCAGTTAAATGAAGATGAAATCAGTTAACGATGAAATCAGTTAAATGAAGATGAAATCAGTTAACGATGAAATCAGTTAACGATGAAATCAGTTAACGATGAAATCAGTTAAATGAAGATGAAATCAGTTAACGATGAAATCAGTTAACGATGAAATCAGTTAAATGAAGATGAAATCAGTTAACGATGAAATCAGTTAACGATGAAATCAGTTAAATGAAGATGAAATCAGTTAACGATGAAATCAGTTAACGATGAAATCAGTTAACAATGAAATCAATTAAATGAAGATGAAATCAGTTAACGATGAAATCAGTTAAATGAAGAATGAAAATGAAATCAGTTAAATGAAGATGAAATCAGTTAACGATGAAATCAGTTAACGATGAAATCAGTTAACGATGAAATCAGTTAACGATGAAATCAGTTAAATGAAGATGAAATCAGTTAACGATGAAATCAGTTAAATGAAGATGAAATCAGTTAACGATGAAATCAGTTAACGATGAAATCAGTTAACGATGGAATCAGTTAACGATGAAATCAGTTAACGATGAAATCAGTTAAATGAAGATGAAATCAGTTAACGATGAAATCAGTTAACGATGAAATCAGTTAACGATGAAATCAGTTAAATGAAGATGAAATCAGTTAACGATGAAATCAGTTAACGATGAAATCAGTTAACGATGAAATCAGTTAAATAAAGATGAAATCAGTTAACGATGAAATCAGTTAACGATGAAATCAGTTAACGATGGAATCAGTTAAATGAAGATGAAATCAGTTAACGATGAAATCAGTTAACGATGAAATCAGTTAACGATGAAATCAGTTAAATGAAGATGAAATCAGTTAACGATGAAATCAGTTAAATGAAGATGAAATCAGTTAACGATGAAATCAGTTAAATGAAGATGAAATCAGTTAACGATGAAATCAGTTAAAGATGAAATCAGTTAACGATGAAATCAGTTAACGATGAAATCAGTTAAATGAAGATGAAATCAGTTAACGATGAAATCAGTTAAAGATGAAATCAGTTAACGATGAAATCAGTTAACGATGAAATCAGTTAACGATGAAATCAATTAAATGAAGATGAAATCAGTTAACGATGAAATCAGTTAAATGAAGATGAAATCAGTTAACGATGAAATCAGTTAAAGATGAAATCAGTTAACGATGAAATCAGTTAACGATGAAATCAGTTAACGATGAAATCAGTTAAATGAAGATGAAATCAGTTAACGATGAAATCAGTTAACGATGAAATCAGTTAAATGAAGAATGAAAATGAAATCAGTTAAATGAAGATGAAATCAGTTAACGATGAAATCAGTTAACGATGAAATCAGTTAACGATGGAATCAGTTAACGATGAAATCAGTTAACGATGAAATCAGTTAAATGAAGATGAAATCAGTTAACGATGAAATCAGTTAACAATGAAATCAGTTAAATGAAGATGAAATCAGTTAACGATGAAATCAGTTAACGATGAAATCAGTTAAATGAAGATGAAATCAGTTAACGATGAAATCAGTTAACGATGAAATCAGTTAACGATGAAATCACTTAACGATGAAATCAGTTAAATGAAGATGAAATCAGTTAACGATGAAATCAGTTAAAGATGAAATCAGTTAACGATGGAATCAGTTAACGATGAAATCAGTTAACGATGAAATCAGTTAAATGAAGATGAAATCAGTTAACGATGAAATCAGTTAACGATGAAATCAGTTAAATGAAGATGAAATCAGTTAACGATGAAATCAGTTAAAGATGAAATCAGTTAACGATGAAATCAGTTAACGATGAAATCAGTTAAATGAAGATGAAATCAGTTAACGATGAAATCAGTTAAAGATGAAATCAGTTAACGATGAAATCAGTTAACGATGAAATCAGTTAAATGAAGATGAAATCAGTTAACGATGAAATCAGTTAACGATGGAATCAGTTAACGATGAAATCAGTTAACGATGAAATCAGTTAAATGAAGATGAAATCAGTTAACGATGAAATCAGTTAACGATGAAATCAGTTAACGATGAAATCAATTAAATGAAGATGAAATCAGTTAACGATGAAATCAGTTAAATGAAGATGAAATCAGTTAACGATGAAATCAGTTAAAGATGAAATCAGTTAACGATGAAATCAGTTAACGATGAAATCAGTTAAATGAAGATGAAATCAGTTAACGATGAAATCAGTTAAATGAAGAATGAAAATTAAATCAGTTAAATGAAGATGAAATCAGTTAACGATGAAATCAGTTAACGATGGAATCAGTTAACGATGAAATCAGTTAACGATGAAATCAGTTAAATGAAGATGAAATCAGTTAACGATGAAATCAGTTAACGATGAAATCAGTTAACGATGAAATCAGTTAAATGAAGATGAAATCAGTTAAAGATGAAATCAGTTAACGATGAAATCAGTTAACGATGAAATCAGTTAACGATGAAATCAGTTAACGATGGAATCAGTTAAATGAAGATGAAATCAGTTAACGATGAAATCAGTTAACAATGAAATCAGTTAAATGAAGATGAAATCAGTTAACGATGAAATCACTTAACGATGAAATCAGTTAAATGAAGATGAAATCAGTTAACGATGAAATCAGTTAACGATGGAATCAGTTAACGATGAAATCAGTTAAATGAAGATGAAATCAGTTAACGATGAAATCAGTTAACGATGAAATCAGTTAACGATGAAATCAATTAAATGAAGATGAAATCAGTTAACGATGAAATCAGTTAAATGAAGATGAAATCAGTTAACGATGAAATCAGTTAACGATGAAATCAGTTAACGATGAAATCAGTTAAATGAAGATGAAATCAGTTAACGATGAAATCAGTTAAATGAAGAATGAAAATGAAATCAGTTAAATGAAGATGAAATCAGTTAACGATGAAATCAGTTAACGATGAAATCAGTTAAATGAAGATGAAATCAGTTAAATGAAGATGAAATCAGTTAACGATGAAATCAGTTAACGATGAAATCAGTTAAATGAAGATGAAATCAGTTAACGATGAAATCAGTTAACGATGAAATCAGTTAACGATGAAATCAGTTAAATGAAGATGAAATCAGTTAACGATGAAATCAGTTAAAGATGAAATCAGTTAACGATGAAATCAGTTAACGATGAAATCAGTTAACGATGGAATCAGTTAAATGAAGATGAAATCAGTTAACGATGAAATCAGTTAACGATGAAATCAGTTAAATGAAGATGAAATCAGTTAACGATGAAATCAGTTAACGATGAAATCAGTTAACGATGGAATCAGTTAACGATGAAATCAGTTAACGATGAAATCAGTTAAATGAAGATGAAATCAGTTAACGATGAAATCAGTTAACGATGGAATCAGTTAAATGAAGATGAAATCAGTTAACGATGAAATCAGTTAACGATGAAATCAGTTAACGATGAAATCAGTTAAATGAAGATGAAATCAGTTAACGATGAAATCAGTTAAATGAAGAATGAAAATGAAATCAGTTAAATGAAGATGAAATCAGTTAACGATGAAATCAGTTAACGATGAAATCAGTTAAATGAAGATGAAATCAGTTAACGATGAAATCAGTTAACGATGAAATCAGTTAACGATGGAATCAGTTAAATGAAGATGAAATCAGTTAACGATGAAATCAGTTAACGATGAAATCAGTTAAATGAAGATGAAATCAGTTAACGATGAAATCAGTTAAATGAAGATGAAATCAGTTAACGATGAAATCAGTTAACGATGAAATCAGTTAACGATGGAATCAGTTAAATGAAGATGAAATCAGTTAACGATGGAATCAGTTAAATGAAGATGAAATCAGTTAACGATGAAATCAGTTAACGATGAAATCAGTTAACGATGAAATCAGTTAAATGAAGATGAAATCAGTTAACGATGAAATCAGTTAAATGAAGATGAAATCAGTTAACGATGAAATCAGTTAACGATGGAATCAGTTAAATGAAGATGAAATCAGTTAACGATGAAATCAGTTAACAATGAAATCAGTTAAATGAAGATGAAATCAGTTAACGATGAAATCACTTAACGATGAAATCAGTTAAATGAAGATGAAATCAGTTAACGATGAAATCAGTTAACGATGGAATCAGTTAACGATGAAATCAGTTAAATGAAGATGAAATCAGTTAACGATGAAATCAGTTAACGATGAAATCAGTTAACGATGAAATCAATTAAATGAAGATGAAATCAGTTAACGATGAAATCAGTTAAATGAAGATGAAATCAGTTAACGATGAAATCAGTTAACGATGAAATCAGTTAACGATGAAATCAGTTAAATGAAGATGAAATCAGTTAACGATGAAATCAGTTAAATGAAGAATGAAAATGAAATCAGTTAAATGAAGATGAAATCAGTTAACGATGAAATCAGTTAACGATGAAATCAGTTAAATGAAGATGAAATCAGTTAAATGAAGATGAAATCAGTTAACGATGAAATCAGTTAACGATGAAATCAGTTAAATGAAGATGAAATCAGTTAACGATGAAATCAGTTAACGATGAAATCAGTTAACGATGAAATCAGTTAACGATGAAATCAGTTAAATGAAGATGAAATCAGTTAACGATGAAATCAGTTAAAGATGAAATCAGTTAACGATGAAATCAGTTAACGATGAAATCAGTTAACGATGGAATCAGTTAAATGAAGATGAAATCAGTTAACGATGAAATCAGTTAACGATGAAATCAGTTAAATGAAGATGAAATCAGTTAACGATGAAATCAGTTAACGATGAAATCAGTTAACGATGAAATCAGTTAACGATGGAATCAGTTAACGATGAAATCAGTTAAATGAAGATGAAATCAGTTAACGATGAAATCAGTTAACGATGGAATCAGTTAAATGAAGATGAAATCAGTTAACGATGAAATCAGTTAACGATGAAATCAGTTAACGATGAAATCAGTTAAATGAAGATGAAATCAGTTAACGATGAAATCAGTTAAATGAAGAATGAAAATGAAATCAGTTAAATGAAGATGAAATCAGTTAACGATGAAATCAGTTAACGATGAAATCAGTTAAATGAAGATGAAATCAGTTAACGATGAAATCAGTTAACGATGGAATCAGTTAAATGAAGATGAAATCAGTTAACGATGAAATCAGTTAACGATGAAATCAGTTAAATGAAGATGAAATCAGTTAACGATGAAATCAGTTAAATGAAGATGAAATCAGTTAACGATGAAATCAGTTAACGATGGAATCAGTTAAATGAAGATGAAATCAGTTAACGATGGAATCAGTTAAATGAAGATGAAATCAGTTAACGATGAAATCAGTTAACGATGAAATCAGTTAACGATGAAATCAGTTAAATGAAGATGAAATCAGTTAACGATGAAATCAGTTAAATGAAGATGAAATCAGTTAACGATGAAATCAGTTAAAGATGAAATCAGTTAACGATGAAATCAGTTAACGATGAAATCAGTTAACGATGAAATCAGTTAAATGAAGATGAAATCAGTTAACGATGAAATCAGTTAAAGATGAAATCAGTTAACGATGAAATCAGTTAACGATGAAATCATTTAAATGAAGATGAAATCAGTTAACGATGAAATCAGTTAACGATGAAATCAGTTAACGATGAAATCAGTTAAATGAAGATGAAATCAGTTAACGATGAAATCAGTTAACGATGAAATCAGTTAACGATGAAATCAGTTAACGATGGAATCAGTTAAATGAAGATGAAATCAGTTAACGATGAAATCAGTTAACGATGAAATCAGTTAAATGAAGATGAAATCAGTTAACGATGAAATCAGTTAAATGAAGATGAAATCAGTTAACGATGAAATCAGTTAACGATGAAATCAGTTAACGATGGAATCAGTTAAATGAAGATGAAATCAGTTAACGATGGAATCAGTTAAATGAAGATGAAATCAGTTAACGATGAAATCAGTTAACGATGAAATCAGTTAAATGAAGATGAAATCAGTTAACGATGAAATCAGTTAAATGAAGATGAAATCAGTTAACGATGAAATCAGTTAAAGATGAAATCAGTTAACGATGAAATCAGTTAACGATGAAATCAGTTAAATGAAGATGAAATCAGTTAACGATGAAATCAGTTAAAGATGAAATCAGTTAACGATGAAATCAGTTAACGATGAAATCAGTTAAAGATGAAATCAGTTAACGATGAAATCAGTTAACGATGAAATCATTTAAATGAAGATGAAATCAGTTAACGATGAAATCAGTTAACGATGAAATCAGTTAACGATGAAATCAGTTAAATGAAGATGAAATCAGTTAACGATGAAATCAGTTAACGATGAAATCAGTTAACGATGAAATCAGTTAAATGAAGATGAAATCAGTTAACGATGAAATCAGTTAACGATGAAATCAATTAAATGAAGATGAAATCAGTTAACGATGAAATCAGTTAAATGAAGATGAAATCAGTTAACGATGAAATCAGTTAAAGATGAAATCAGTTAACGATGAAATCAGTTAACGATGAAATCAGTTAAATGAAGATGAAATCAGTTAACGATGAAATCAGTTAACGATGAAATCAGTTAAATGAAGAATGAAAATGAAATCAGTTAAATGAAGATGAAATCAGTTAACGATGAAATCAGTTAACGATGGAATCAGTTAACGATGAAATCAGTTAAATGAAGATGAAATCAGTTAACGATGAAATCAGTTAACAATGAAATCAGTTAAATGAAGATGAAATCAGTTAACGATGAAATCAGTTAACGATGAAATCAGTTAACGATGAAATCACTTAACGATGAAATCAGTTAAATGAAGATGAAATCAGTTAACGATGAAATCAGTTAAAGATGAAATCAGTTAACGATGGAATCAGTTAACGATGAAATCAGTTAACGATGAAATCAGTTAAATGAAGATGAAATCAGTTAACGATGAAATCAGTTAACGATGAAATCAGTTAAATGAAGATGAAATCAGTTAACGATGAAATCAGTTAAAGATGAAATCAGTTAACGATGAAATCAGTTAACGATGAAATCAGTTAAATGAAGATGAAATCAGTTAACGATGAAATCAGTTAAAGATGAAATCAGTTAACGATGAAATCAGTTAACGATGAAATCAGTTAAATGAAGATGAAATCAGTTAATGATGAAATCAGTTAACGATGGAATCAGTTAACGATGAAATCAGTTAAATGAAGATGAAATCAGTTAACGATGAAATCAGTTAACAATGAAATCAATTAAATGAAGATGAAATCAGTTAACGATGAAATCAGTTAAATGAAGATGAAATCAGTTAACGATGAAATCAGTTAACGATGAAATCAGTTAACGATGAAATCAGTTAACGATGAAATCAGTTAAATGAAGATGAAATCAGTTAACGATGAAATCAGTTAACGATGAAATCAGTTAACGATGAAATCAGTTAAATGAAGATGAAATCAGTTAACGATGAAATCAGTTAAATGAAGATGAAATCAGTTAACGATGAAATCAGTTAACGATGAAATCAGTTAAATGAAGATGAAATCAGTTAACGATGAAATCAGTTAAAGATGAAATCAGTTAACGATGAAATCAGTTAACGATGAAATCAGTTAACGATGGAATCAGTTAACGATGGAATCAGTTAAATGAAGATGAAATCAGTTAACGATGAAATCAGTTAACGATGAAATCAGTTAAATGAAGATGAAATCAGTTAACGATGAAATCAGTTAAATGAAGATGAAATCAGTTAACGATGAAATCAGTTAACGATGAAATCAGTTAACGATGAAATCAATTAAATGAAGATGAAATCAGTTAACGATGAAATCAGTTAAATGAAGATGAAATCAGTTAAAGATGAAATCAGTTAACGATGAAATCAGTTAACGATGAAATCAGTTAAATGAAGATGAAATCAGTTAACGATGAAATCAGTTAACGATGAAATCAGTTAAATGAAGAATGAAAATGAAATCAGTTAAATGAAGATGAAATCAGTTAACGATGAAATCAGTTAACGATGAAATCAGTTAACGATGGAATCAGTTAACGATGAAATCAGTTAACGATGAAATCAGTTAAATGAAGATGAAATCAGTTAACGATGAAATCAGTTAACAATGAAATCAGTTAAATGAAGATGAAATCAGTTAACGATGAAATCAGTTAACGATGAAATCAGTTAAATGAAGATGAAATCAGTTAACGATGAAATCAGTTAACGATGAAATCAGTTAACGATGAAATCACTTAACGATGAAATCAGTTAAATGAAGATGAAATCAGTTAACGATGAAATCAGTTAAAGATGAAATCAGTTAACGATGGAATCAGTTAACGATGAAATCAGTTAACGATGAAATCAGTTAAATGAAGATGAAATCAGTTAACGATGAAATCAGTTAACGATGAAATCAGTTAACGATGGAATCAGTTAACGATGAAATCAGTTAACGATGAAATCAGTTAAATGAAGATGAAATCAGTTAACGATGAAATCAGTTAAATGAAGATGAAATCAGTTAACGATGAAATCAGTTAAAGATGAAATCAGTTAACGATGGAATCAGTTAACGATGAAATCAGTTAACGATGAAATCAGTTAAATGAAGATGAAATCAGTTAACGATGAAATCAGTTAAATGAAGATGAAATCAGTTAACGATGAAATCAGTTAAATGAAGATGAAATCAGTTAACGATGAAATCAGTTAACGATGGAATCAGTTAACGATGGAATCAGTTAAATGAAGATGAAATCAGTTAACGATGGAATCAGTTAAAGATGAAATCAGTTAACGATGAAATCAGTTCACGGTGAAATCAGTTAAATGAAGATGGAATCAGTTAACGATGGAATCAGTTAACGATGAGATCAGTTAACGATGAAATCAGTTAACGATGGAATCAGTTAAATGAAGATGAAATCAGTTAACGATGAAATCAGTTAAATGAAGATGAAATCAGTTAACGATGAAATCAGTTAACGATGAAATCAGTTAAATGAAGATGAAATCAGTTAACGATGAAATCAGTTAAATGAAGAAAGAAAATGAAATCAGTTAAATGAAGATGAAATCAGTTAACGATGAAATCAGTTAACGATGGAATCAGTTAACGATGGAATCAGTTAACGATGGAATCAGTTAAATGAAGATGAAATCAGTTAACGATGAAATCAGTTAAATGAAGATGAAATCAGTTAACGATGAAATCAGTTAACGATGAAATCAGTTAACGATGAAATCAGTTAAATGAAGATGAAATCAGTTAACGATGAAATCAGTTAACGATGAAATCAGTTAACGATGAAATCAGTTAAATGAAGATGAAATCAGTTAACGATGAAATCAGTTAAATGAAGATGAAATCAGTTAAATGAAGATGAAATCAGTTAATGATGAAATCAGTTAACGATGAAATCAGTTAACGATGGAATCAGTTAAATGAAGATGAAATCAGTTAACGATGAAATCAGTTAACGATGAAATCAGTTAACGATGAAATCAGTTAAATGAAGATGAAATCAGTTAACGATGAAATCAGTTAAATGAAGATGAAATCAGTTAACGATGAAATCAGTTAAATGAAGATGAAATCAGTTAACGATGAAATCAGTTAACGATGGAATCAGTTAACGATGGAATCAGTTAAATGAAGATGAAATCAGTTAACGATGAAATCAGTTAACGATGAAATCAGTTAACGATGAAATCAGTTAAATGAAGATGAAATCAGTTAACGATGAAATCAGTTAAATGAAGATGAAATCAGTTAAATGAAGATGAAATCAGTTAACGATGAAATCAGTTAACGATGAAATCAGTTAAATGAAGATGAAATCAGTTAACGATGAAATCAGTTAAATGAAGATGAAATCAGTTAACGATGAAATCAGTTAACGATGAAATCAGTTAACGATGAAATCAGTTAAATGAAGATGAAATCAGTTAACGATGAAATCAGTTAACGATGAAATCAGTTAACGATGGAATCAGTTAAATGAAGATGAAATCAGTTAACGATGAAATCAGTTAAAGATGAAATCAGTTAACGATGAAATCAGTTAACGATGAAATCAGTTAAATGAAGATGAAATCAGTTAACGATGAAATCAGTTAACGATGGAATCAGTTAAATGAAGATGAAATCAGTTAACGATGAAATCAGTTAACGATGAAATCAGTTAAATGAAGATGAAATCAGTTAACGATGAAATCAGTTAAATGAAGATGAAATCAGTTAAAGATGAAATCAGTTAACGATGAAATCAGTTAACGATGAAATCAGTTAAATGAAGATGAAATCAGTTAACGATGAAATCAGTTAAATGAAGATGAAATCAGTTAAATGAAGATGAAATCAGTTAACGATGAAATCAGTTAAATGAAGATGAAATCAGTTAAATGAAGATGAAATCAGTTAACGATGAAATCAGTTAACGATGGAATCAGTTAACGATGGAATCAGTTAAATGAAGATGAAATCAGTTAACGATGAAATCAGTTAACGATGAAATCAGTTAAATGAAGATGAAATCAGTTAACGATGAAATCAGTTAACGATGAAATCAGTTAAATGAAGATGAAATCAGTTAACGATGAAATCAGTTAAATGAAGATGAAATCAGTTAAATGAAGATGAAATCAGTTAACGATGAAATCAGTTAACGATGAAATCAGTTAAATGAAGATGAAATCAGTTAACGATGAAATCAGTTAAATGAAGATGAAATCAGTTAACGATGAAATCAGTTAACGATGAAATCAGTTAACGATGGAATCAGTTAAATGAAGATGAAATCAGTTAACGATGAAATCAGTTAACGATGAAATCAGTTAACGATGAAATCAGTTAACGATGAAATCAGTTAATGATGGAATCAGTTAAATGAAGATGAAATCAGTTAACGATGAAATCAGTTAACGATGAAATCAGTTAACGATGGAATCAGTTAAATGAAGATGAAATCAGTTAACGATGAAATCAGTTAAATGAAGATGAAATCAGTTAACGATGAAATCAGTTAACGATGGAATCAGTTAAATGAAGATGAAATCAGTTAACGATGAAATCAGTTAACGATGAAATCAGTTAACGATGAAATCAGTTAAATGAAGATGAAATCAGTTAACGATGAAATCAGTTAACGATGAAATCAGTTAACGATGAAATCAGTTAAATGAAGATGAAATCAGTTAACGATGAAATCAGTTAAATGAAGATGAAATCAGTTAACGATGAAATCAGTTAAATGAAGATGAAATCAGTTAACGATGAAATCAGTTAAAGATGAAATCAGTTAACGATGGAATCAGTTAACGATGAAATCAGTTAAATGAAGATGAAATCAGTTAAATGAAGATGAAATCAGTTAACGATGAAATCAGTTAAAGATGAAATCAGTTAACGATGAAATCAGTTAACGATGAAATCAGTTAAATGAAGATGAAATCAGTTAACGATGAAATCAGTTAAATGAAGATGAAATCAGTTAACGATGAAATCAGTTAACGATGAAATCAGTTAACGATGAAATCAGTTAAATGAAGATGAAATCAGTTAACGATGAAATCAGTTAAATGAAGAAAGAAAATGAAATCAGTTAAATGAAGATGAAATCAGTTAACGATGAAATCAGTTAACGATGGAATCAGTTAACGATGGAATCAGTTAAATGAAGATGAAATCAGTTAACGATGAAATCAGTTAAATGAAGATGAAATCAGTTAACGATGAAATCAGTTAACGATGAAATCAGTTAACGATGAAATCAGTTAAATGAAGATGAAATCAGTTAACGATGAAATCAGTTAATGATGGAATCAGTTAAATGAAGATGAAATCAGTTAACGATGGAATCAGTTAAATGAAGATGAAATCAGTTAAATGAAGATGAAATCAGTTAACGATGAAATCAGTTAACGATGAAATCAGTTAATGATGGAATCAGTTAAATGAAGATGAAATCAGTTAACGATGAAATCAGTTAACGATGAAATCAGTTAACGATGGAATCAGTTAAATGAAGATGAAATCAGTTAACGATGAAATCAGTTAAATGAAGATGAAATCAGTTAACGATGAAATCAGTTAACGATGGAATCAGTTAAATGAAGATGAAATCAGTTAACGATGAAATCAGTTAACGATGAAATCAGTTAACGATGAAATCAGTTAAATGAAGATGAAATCAGTTAACGATGAAATCAGTTAACGATGAAATCAGTTAACGATGAAATCAGTTAAATGAAGATGAAATCAGTTAACGATGAAATCAGTTAAATGAAGATGAAATCAGTTAACGATGGAATCAGTTAACGATGAAATCAGTTAAATGAAGATGAAATCAGTTAAATGAAGATGAAATCACTTAACGATGAAATCAGTTAAAGATGAAATCAGTTAACGATGAAATCAGTTAACGATGAAATCAGTTAAATGAAGATGAAATCAGTTAACGATGGAATCAGTTAACGATGAAATCAGTTAAATGAAGATGAAATCAGTTAAATGAAGATGAAATCACTTAACGATGAAATCAGTTAAAGATGAAATCAGTTAACGATGAAATCAGTTAACGATGAAATCAGTTAAATGAAGATGAAATCAGTTAACGATGAAATCAGTTAAATGAAGATGAAATCAGTTAACGATGAAATCAGTTAAAAATGAAATCAGTTAACGATGAAATCATTTAAATGAAGAATGAAAATGAAATCAGTTAAATGAAGATGAAATCAGTTAACGATGAAATCAGTTAACGATGGAATCAGTTAAATGAAGATGAAATCAGTTAACGATGAAATCAGTTAAATGAAGATGAAATCAGTTAAATGAAGATGAAATCAGTTAACGATGAAATCAGTTAACGATGAAATCAGTTAAATGAAGATGAAATCAGTTAACGATGAAATCAGTTAACGATGAAATCAGTTAAAGATGAAATCAGTTAACGATGGAATCAGTTAACGATGAAATCAGTTAAATGAAGATGAAATCAGTTAAATGAAGATGAAATCAGTTAAAGATGAAATCAGTTAACGATGAAATCAGTTAACGATGAAATCAGTTAAATGAAGATGAAATCAGTTAACGATGAAATCAGTTAACGATGAAATCAATTAAATGAAGATGAAATCAGTTAACGATGAAATCAGTTAAAAGAAGATGAAATCAGTTAACGATGAAATCAGTTAACGATGAAATCAGTTAAATGAAGATGAAATCAGTTAACGATGAAATCAGTTAAATGAAGAATGAAAATGAAATCAGTTAAATGAAGATGAAATCAGTTAACGATGAAATCAGTTAAATGAAGATGAAATCAGTTAACGATGAAATCAGTTAACGATGAAATCAGTTAACGATGGAATCAGTTAACGATGAAATCACTTAACGATGAAATCAGTTAAATGAAGATGAAATCAGTTAACGATGAAATCAGTTAAAGACGAAATCAGTTAACGATGGAATCAGTTAACGATGAAATCAGTTAACGATGAAATCAGTTAAATGAAGATGAAATCAGTTAACGATGAAATCAGTTAACGATGAAATCAGTTAAATGAAGATGAAATCAGTTAACGATGAAATCAGTTAACGATGAAATCAGTTAAATGAAGATGAAATCAGTTAACGATGAAATCAGTTAACGATGAAATCAGTTAAATGAAGATGAAATCAGTTAACGATGAAATCAGTTAACGATGAAATCAGTTAACGATGAAATCAGTTAAATGAAGATGAAATCAGTTAACGATGAAATCAGTTAAAGATGAAATCAGTTAACGATGAAATCAGTTAACGATGAAATCAGTTAAATGAAGATGAAATCAGTTAACGATGAAATCAGTTAACGATGAAATCAGTTAAATGAAGATGAAATCAGTTAACGATGAAATCAGTTAACGATGAAATCAGTTAAATGAAGATGAAATCAGTTAACGATGAAATCAGTTAACGATGAAATCAGTTAAATGAAGATGAAATCAGTTAACGATGAAATCAGTTAAATGAAGATGAAATCAGTTAACGATGAAATCAGTTAACGATGAAATCAGTTAACAATGAAATCAATTAAATGAAGATGAAATCAGTTAACGATGAAATCAGTTAAATGAAGAATGAAAATGAAATCAGTTAAATGAAGATGAAATCAGTTAACGATGAAATCAGTTAACGATGAAATCAGTTAACGATGAAATCAGTTAACGATGAAATCAGTTAAATGAAGATGAAATCAGTTAACGATGAAATCAGTTAAATGAAGATGAAATCAGTTAACGATGAAATCAGTTAACGATGAAATCAGTTAACGATGGAATCAGTTAACGATGAAATCAGTTAACGATGAAATCAGTTAAATGAAGATGAAATCAGTTAACGATGAAATCAGTTAACGATGAAATCAGTTAACGATGAAATCAGCTAAATGAAGATGAAATCAGTTAACGATGAAATCAGTTAAAGATGAAATCAGTTAACGATGAAATCAGTTAACGATGAAATCAGTTAAATGAAGATGAAATCAGTTAACGATGAAATCAGTTAACGATGAAATCAGTTAACGATGAAATCAGTTAACGATGGAATCAGTTAAATGAAGATGAAATCAGTTAACGATGAAATCAGTTAACGATGAAATCAGTTAACGATGAAATCAGTTAAATGAAGATGAAATCAGTTAACGATGAAATCAGTTAAATGAAGATGAAATCAGTTAACGATGAAATCAGTTAAATGAAGATGAAATCAGTTAACGATGAAATCAGTTAAAGATGAAATCAGTTAACGATGAAATCAGTTAACGATGAAATCAGTTAAATGAAGATGAAATCAGTTAACGATGAAATCAGTTAAAGATGAAATCAGTTAACGATGAAATCAGTTAACGATGAAATCAGTTAACGATGAAATCAATTAAATGAAGATGAAATCAGTTAACGATGAAATCAGTTAAATGAAGATGAAATCAGTTAACGATGAAATCAGTTAAAGATGAAATCAGTTAACGATGAAATCAGTTAACGATGAAATCAGTTAACGATGAAATCAGTTAAATGAAGATGAAATCAGTTAACGATGAAATCAGTTAAATGAAGAATGAAAATGAAATCAGTTAAATGAAGATGAAATCAGTTAACGATGAAATCAGTTAACGATGGAATCAGTTAACGATGAAATCAGTTAACGATGAAATCAGTTAAATGAAGATGAAATCAGTTAACGATGAAATCAGTTAACAATGAAATCAGTTAAATGAAGAATGAAAATGAAATCAGTTAACGATGAAATCAGTTAACGATGAAATCAGTTAAATGAAGATGAAATCAGTTAACGATGAAATCAGTTAACGATGAAATCAGTTAAATGAAGAATGAAAATGAAATCAGTTAAATGAAGATGAAATCAGTTAACGATGAAATCAGTTAACGATGGAATCAGTTAACGATGAAATCAGTTAACGATGAAATCAGTTAAATGAAGATGAAATCAGTTAACGATGAAATCAGTTAACGATGAAATCAGTTAAATGAAGAATGAAAATGAAATCAGTTAAATGAAGATGAAATCAGTTAACGATGAAATCAGTTAACGATGGAATCAGTTAACGATGAAATCAGTTAACGATGAAATCAGTTAAATGAAGATGAAATCAGTTAACGATGAAATCAGTTAACAATGAAATCAGTTAAATGAAGATGAAATCAGTTAACGATGAAATCAGTTAACGATGAAATCAGTTAAATGAAGATGAAATCAGTTAACGATGAAATCAGTTAACGATGAAATCAGTTAACGATGAAATCACTTAACGATGAAATCAGTTAAATGAAGATGAAATCAGTTAACGATGAAATCAGTTAAAGATGAAATCAGTTAACGATGGAATCAGTTAACGATGAAATCAGTTAACGATGAAATCAGTTAAATGAAGATGAAATCAGTTAACGATGAAATCAGTTAACGATGAAATCAGTTAAATGAAGATGAAATCAGTTAACGATGAAATCAGTTAAAGATGAAATCAGTTAACGATGAAATCAGTTAACGATGAAATCAGTTAAATGAAGATGAAATCAGTTAACGATGAAATCAGTTAAAGATGAAATCAGTTAACGATGAAATCAGTTAACGATGAAATCAGTTAAATGAAGATGAAATCAGTTAACGATGAAATCAGTTAACGATGGAATCAGTTAACGATGAAATCAGTTAACGATGAAATCAGTTAAATGAAGATGAAATCAGTTAACGATGAAATCAGTTAACGATGAAATCAGTTAACGATGAAATCAATTAAATGAAGATGAAATCAGTTAACGATGAAATCAGTTAAATGAAGATGAAATCAGTTAACGATGAAATCAGTTAAAGATGAAATCAGTTAACGATGAAATCAGTTAACGATGAAATCAGTTAAATGAAGATGAAATCAGTTAACGATGAAATCAGTTAAATGAAGAATGAAAATTAAATCAGTTAAATGAAGATGAAATCAGTTAACGATGAAATCAGTTAACGATGGAATCAGTTAACGATGAAATCAGTTAACGATGAAATCAGTTAAATGAAGATGAAATCAGTTAACGATGAAATCAGTTAACGATGAAATCAGTTAAATGAAGATGAAATCAGTTAAAGATGAAATCAGTTAACGATGAAATCAGTTAACGATGAAATCAGTTAACGATGAAATCAGTTAACGATGGAATCAGTTAAATGAAGATGAAATCAGTTAACGATGAAATCAGTTAACAATGAAATCAGTTAAATGAAGATGAAATCAGTTAACGATGAAATCACTTAACGATGAAATCAGTTAAATGAAGATGAAATCAGTTAACGATGAAATCAGTTAACGATGGAATCAGTTAACGATGAAATCAGTTAAATGAAGATGAAATCAGTTAACGATGAAATCAGTTAACGATGAAATCAGTTAACGATGAAATCAATTAAATGAAGATGAAATCAGTTAACGATGAAATCAGTTAAATGAAGATGAAATCAGTTAACGATGAAATCAGTTAACGATGAAATCAGTTAACGATGAAATCAGTTAAATGAAGATGAAATCAGTTAACGATGAAATCAGTTAAATGAAGAATGAAAATGAAATCAGTTAAATGAAGATGAAATCAGTTAACGATGAAATCAGTTAACGATGAAATCAGTTAAATGAAGATGAAATCAGTTAAATGAAGATGAAATCAGTTAACGATGAAATCAGTTAACGATGAAATCAGTTAAATGAAGATGAAATCAGTTAACGATGAAATCAGTTAACGATGAAATCAGTTAACGATGAAATCAGTTAAATGAAGATGAAATCAGTTAACGATGAAATCAGTTAAAGATGAAATCAGTTAACGATGAAATCAGTTAACGATGAAATCAGTTAACGATGGAATCAGTTAAATGAAGATGAAATCAGTTAACGATGAAATCAGTTAACGATGAAATCAGTTAAATGAAGATGAAATCAGTTAACGATGAAATCAGTTAACGATGAAATCAGTTAACGATGGAATCAGTTAACGATGAAATCAGTTAACGATGAAATCAGTTAAATGAAGATGAAATCAGTTAACGATGAAATCAGTTAACGATGGAATCAGTTAAATGAAGATGAAATCAGTTAACGATGAAATCAGTTAACGATGAAATCAGTTAACGATGAAATCAGTTAAATGAAGATGAAATCAGTTAACGATGAAATCAGTTAAATGAAGAATGAAAATGAAATCAGTTAAATGAAGATGAAATCAGTTAACGATGAAATCAGTTAACGATGAAATCAGTTAAATGAAGATGAAATCAGTTAACGATGAAATCAGTTAACGATGAAATCAGTTAACGATGGAATCAGTTAAATGAAGATGAAATCAGTTAACGATGAAATCAGTTAACGATGAAATCAGTTAAATGAAGATGAAATCAGTTAACGATGAAATCAGTTAAATGAAGATGAAATCAGTTAACGATGAAATCAGTTAACGATGAAATCAGTTAACGATGGAATCAGTTAAATGAAGATGAAATCAGTTAACGATGGAATCAGTTAAATGAAGATGAAATCAGTTAACGATGAAATCAGTTAACGATGAAATCAGTTAACGATGAAATCAGTTAAATGAAGATGAAATCAGTTAACGATGAAATCAGTTAAATGAAGATGAAATCAGTTAACGATGAAATCAGTTAAAGATGAAATCAGTTAACGATGAAATCAGTTAACGATGAAATCAGTTAAATGAAGATGAAATCAGTTAACGATGAAATCAGT
Organism: Semicossyphus pulcher; assembly: GCF_022749685.1. Lineage (NCBI taxonomy): Eukaryota > Metazoa > Chordata > Actinopteri > Labriformes > Labridae > Semicossyphus > Semicossyphus pulcher. Next base: position 261,586 of record NW_027211733.1, on the reverse strand, counting down.
TAAAGATGAAATCAGTTAACGATGAAATCAGTTAACGATGAAATCATTTAAATGAAGATGAAATCAGTTAACGATGAAATCAGTTAACGATGAAATCAGTTAACGATGAAATCAGTTAAATGAAGATGAAATCAGTTAACGATGAAATCAGTTAACGATGAAATCAGTTAACGATGAAATCAGTTAACGATGAAATCAGTTAACGATGGAATCAGTTAAATGAAGATGAAATCAGTTAACGATGAAATCAGTTAACGATGAAATCAGTTAACGATGGAATCAGTTAAATGAAGATGAAATCAGTTAACGATGAAATCAGTTAACGATGAAATCAGTTAAATGAAGATGAAATCAGTTAACGATGAAATCAGTTAAATGAAGATGAAATCAGTTAACGATGAAATCAGTTAACGATGAAATCAGTTAACGATGGAATCAGTTAAATGAAGATGAAATCAGTTAACGATGGAATCAGTTAAATGAAGATGAAATCAGTTAACGATGAAATCAGTTAACGATGAAATCAGTTAACGATGAAATCAGTTAACGATGAAATCAGTTAACGATGAAATCAGTTAAATGAAGATGAAATCAGTTAACGATGAAATCAGTTAAAGATGAAATCAGTTAACGATGAAATCAGTTAACGATGAAATCAGTTAAATGAAGATGAAATCAGTTAACGATGAAATCAGTTAAAGATGAAATCAGTTAACGATGAAATCAGTTAACGATGAAATCATTTAAATGAAGATGAAATCAGTTAACGATGAAATCAGTTAACGATGAAATCAGTTAACGATGAAATCAGTTAAATGAAGATGAAATCAGTTAACGATGAAATCAGTTAACGATGAAATCAGTTAACGATGAAATCAGTTAAATGAAGATGAAATCAGTTAACGATGAAATCAGTTAACGATGAAATCAATTAAATGAAGATGAAATCAGTTAACGATGAAATCAGTTAAATGAAGATGAAATCAGTTAACGATGAAATCAGTTAAAGATGAAATCAGTTAACGATGAAATCAGTTAACGATGAAATCAGTTAAATGAAGATGAAATCAGTTAACGATGAAATCAGTTAACGATGAAATCAGTTAAATGAAGAATGAAAATGAAATCAGTTAAATGAAGATGAAATCAGTTAACGATGAAATCAGTTAACGATGGAATCAGTTAACGATGAAATCAGTTAAATGAAGATGAAATCAGTTAACGATGAAATCAGTTAACAATGAAATCAGTTAAATGAAGATGAAATCAGTTAACGATGAAATCAGTTAACGATGAAATCAGTTAACGATGAAATCACTTAACGATGAAATCAGTTAAATGAAGATGAAATCAGTTAACGATGAAATCAGTTAAAGATGAAATCAGTTAACGATGGAATCAGTTAACGATGAAATCAGTTAACGATGAAATCAGTTAAATGAAGATGAAATCAGTTAACGATGAAATCAGTTAACGATGAAATCAGTTAAATGAAGATGAAATCAGTTAACGATGAAATCAGTTAAAGATGAAATCAGTTAACGATGAAATCAGTTAACGATGAAATCAGTTAAATGAAGATGAAATCAGTTAACGATGAAATCAGTTAAAGATGAAATCAGTTAACGATGAAATCAGTTAACGATGAAATCAGTTAAATGAAGATGAAATCAGTTAATGATGAAATCAGTTAACGATGGAATCAGTTAACGATGAAATCAGTTAAATGAAGATGAAATCAGTTAACGATGAAATCAGTTAACAATGAAATCAATTAAATGAAGATGAAATCAGTTAACGATGAAATCAGTTAAATGAAGATGAAATCAGTTAACGATGAAATCAGTTAAAGATGAAATCAGTTAACGATGAAATCAGTTAACGATGAAATCAGTTAAATGAAGATGAAATCAGTTAACGATGAAATCAGTTAACGATGAAATCAGTTAACGATGAAATCAGTTAAATGAAGATGAAATCAGTTAACGATGAAATCAGTTAAATGAAGATGAAATCAGTTAACGATGAAATCAGTTAACGATGAAATCAGTTAAATGAAGATGAAATCAGTTAACGATGAAATCAGTTAAAGATGAAATCAGTTAACGATGAAATCAGTTAACGATGAAATCAGTTAACGATGGAATCAGTTAACGATGGAATCAGTTAAATGAAGATGAAATCAGTTAACGATGAAATCAGTTAACGATGAAATCAGTTAAATGAAGATGAAATCAGTTAACGATGAAATCAGTTAAATGAAGATGAAATCAGTTAACGATGAAATCAGTTAACGATGAAATCAGTTAACGATGAAATCAATTAAATGAAGATGAAATCAGTTAACGATGAAATCAGTTAAATGAAGATGAAATCAGTTAAAGATGAAATCAGTTAACGATGAAATCAGTTAACGATGAAATCAGTTAAATGAAGATGAAATCAGTTAACGATGAAATCAGTTAACGATGAAATCAGTTAAATGAAGAATGAAAATGAAATCAGTTAAATGAAGATGAAATCAGTTAACGATGAAATCAGTTAACGATGAAATCAGTTAACGATGGAATCAGTTAACGATGAAATCAGTTAACGATGAAATCAGTTAAATGAAGATGAAATCAGTTAACGATGAAATCAGTTAACAATGAAATCAGTTAAATGAAGATGAAATCAGTTAACGATGAAATCAGTTAACGATGAAATCAGTTAAATGAAGATGAAATCAGTTAACGATGAAATCAGTTAACGATGAAATCAGTTAACGATGAAATCACTTAACGATGAAATCAGTTAAATGAAGATGAAATCAGTTAACGATGAAATCAGTTAAAGATGAAATCAGTTAACGATGGAATCAGTTAACGATGAAATCAGTTAACGATGAAATCAGTTAAATGAAGATGAAATCAGTTAACGATGAAATCAGTTAACGATGAAATCAGTTAACGATGGAATCAGTTAACGATGAAATCAGTTAACGATGAAATCAGTTAAATGAAGATGAAATCAGTTAACGATGAAATCAGTTAAATGAAGATGAAATCAGTTAACGATGAAATCAGTTAAAGATGAAATCAGTTAACGATGGAATCAGTTAACGATGAAATCAGTTAACGATGAAATCAGTTAAATGAAGATGAAATCAGTTTACGATGAAATCAGTTAAAGATGAAATCAGTTAACGATGAAATCAGTTCACGGTGAAATCAGTTAAATGAAGATGGAATCAGTTAACGATGGAATCAGTTAACGATGAGATCAGTTAACGATGAAATCAGTTAACGATGGAATCAGTTAAATGAAGATGAAATCAGTTAACGATGAAATCAGTTAAATGAAGATGAAATCAGTTAACGATGAAATCAGTTAACGATGAAATCAGTTAAATGAAGATGAAATCAGTTAACGATGAAATCAGTTAAATGAAGAAAGAAAATGAAATCAGTTAAATGAAGATGAAATCAGTTAACGATGAAATCAGTTAACGATGGAATCAGTTAACGATGGAATCAGTTAACGATGGAATCAGTTAAATGAAGATGAAATCAGTTAACGATGAAATCAGTTAAATGAAGATGAAATCAGTTAACGATGAAATCAGTTAACGATGAAATCAGTTAACGATGAAATCAGTTAAATGAAGATGAAATCAGTTAACGATGAAATCAGTTAACGATGAAATCAGTTAACGATGAAATCAGTTAAATGAAGATGAAATCAGTTAACGATGAAATCAGTTAAATGAAGATGAAATCAGTTAAATGAAGATGAAATCAGTTAATGATGAAATCAGTTAACGATGAAATCAGTTAACGATGGAATCAGTTAAATGAAGATGAAATCAGTTAACGATGAAATCAGTTAACGATGAAATCAGTTAACGATGAAATCAGTTAAATGAAGATGAAATCAGTTAACGATGAAATCAGTTAAATGAAGATGAAATCAGTTAACGATGAAATCAGTTAAATGAAGATGAAATCAGTTAACGATGAAATCAGTTAACGATGGAATCAGTTAACGATGGAATCAGTTAAATGAAGATGAAATCAGTTAACGATGAAATCAGTTAACGATGAAATCAGTTAACGATGAAATCAGTTAAATGAAGATGAAATCAGTTAACGATGAAATCAGTTAAATGAAGATGAAATCAGTTAAATGAAGATGAAATCAGTTAACGATGAAATCAGTTAACGATGAAATCAGTTAAATGAAGATGAAATCAGTTAACGATGAAATCAGTTAAATGAAGATGAAATCAGTTAACGATGAAATCAGTTAACGATGAAATCAGTTAACGATGAAATCAGTTAAATGAAGATGAAATCAGTTAACGATGAAATCAGTTAACGATGAAATCAGTTAACGATGGAATCAGTTAAATGAAGATGAAATCAGTTAACGATGAAATCAGTTAAAGATGAAATCAGTTAACGATGAAATCAGTTAACGATGAAATCAGTTAAATGAAGATGAAATCAGTTAACGATGAAATCAGTTAACGATGGAATCAGTTAAATGAAGATGAAATCAGTTAACGATGAAATCAGTTAACGATGAAATCAGTTAAATGAAGATGAAATCAGTTAACGATGAAATCAGTTAAATGAAGATGAAATCAGTTAAAGATGAAATCAGTTAACGATGAAATCAGTTAACGATGAAATCAGTTAAATGAAGATGAAATCAGTTAACGATGAAATCAGTTAAATGAAGATGAAATCAGTTAAATGAAGATGAAATCAGTTAACGATGAAATCAGTTAAATGAAGATGAAATCAGTTAAATGAAGATGAAATCAGTTAACGATGAAATCAGTTAACGATGGAATCAGTTAACGATGGAATCAGTTAAATGAAGATGAAATCAGTTAACGATGAAATCAGTTAACGATGAAATCAGTTAAATGAAGATGAAATCAGTTAACGATGAAATCAGTTAAATGAAGATGAAATCAGTTAAATGAAGATGAAATCAGTTAACGATGAAATCAGTTAACGATGAAATCAGTTAAATGAAGATGAAATCAGTTAACGATGAAATCAGTTAAATGAAGATGAAATCAGTTAACGATGAAATCAGTTAACGATGAAATCAGTTAACGATGAAATCAGTTAAATGAAGATGAAATCAGTTAACGATGAAATCAGTTAACGATGAAATCAGTTAACGATGGAATCAGTTAAATGAAGATGAAATCAGTTAACGATGAAATCAGTTAACGATGAAATCAGTTAACGATGAAATCAGTTAATGATGGAATCAGTTAAATGAAGATGAAATCAGTTAACGATGAAATCAGTTAACGATGAAATCAGTTAACGATGGAATCAGTTAAATGAAGATGAAATCAGTTAACGATGAAATCAGTTAAATGAAGATGAAATCAGTTAACGATGAAATCAGTTAACGATGGAATCAGTTAAATGAAGATGAAATCAGTTAACGATGAAATCAGTTAACGATGAAATCAGTTAACGATGAAATCAGTTAAATGAAGATGAAATCAGTTAACGATGAAATCAGTTAACGATGAAATCAGTTAACGATGAAATCAGTTAAATGAAGATGAAATCAGTTAACGATGAAATCAGTTAACGATGAAATCAGTTAACGATGAAATCAGTTAAATGAAGAAAGAAAATGAAATCAGTTAAATGAAGATGAAATCAGTTAACGATGAAATCAGTTAACGATGGAATCAGTTAACGATGGAATCAGTTAAATGAAGATGAAATCAGTTAACGATGAAATCAGTTAAATGAAGATGAAATCAGTTAACGATGAAATCAGTTAACGATGAAATCAGTTAACGATGAAATCAGTTAAATGAAGATGAAATCAGTTAACGATGAAATCAGTTAATGATGGAATCAGTTAAATGAAGATGAAATCAGTTAACGATGGAATCAGTTAAATGAAGATGAAATCAGTTAAATGAAGATGAAATCAGTTAACGATGAAATCAGTTAACGATGAAATCAGTTAATGATGGAATCAGTTAAATGAAGATGAAATCAGTTAACGATGAAATCAGTTAACGATGAAATCAGTTAACGATGGAATCAGTTAAATGAAGATGAAATCAGTTAACGATGAAATCAGTTAAATGAAGATGAAATCAGTTAACGATGAAATCAGTTAACGATGGAATCAGTTAAATGAAGATGAAATCAGTTAACGATGGAATCAGTTAACGATGAAATCAGTTAAATGAAGATGAAATCAGTTAAATGAAGATGAAATCAGTTAACGATGAAATCAGTTAAAGATGAAATCAGTTAACGATGAAATCAGTTAACGATGAAATCAGTTAAATGAAGATGAAATCAGTTAACGATGAAATCAGTTAAATGAAGATGAAATCAGTTAACGATGAAATCAGTTAAAAATGAAATCAGTTAACGATGAAATCATTTAAATGAAGAATGAAAATGAAATCAGTTAAATGAAGATGAAATCAGTTAACGATGAAATCAGTTAACGATGGAATCAGTTAAATGAAGATGAAATCAGTTAACGATGAAATCAGTTAAATGAAGATGAAATCAGTTAAATGAAGATGAAATCAGTTAACGATGAAATCAGTTAACGATGAAATCAGTTAAATGAAGATGAAATCAGTTAACGATGAAATCAGTTAACGATGAAATCAGTTAAAGATGAAATCAGTTAACGATGGAATCAGTTAACGATGAAATCAGTTAAATGAAGATGAAATCAGTTAAATGAAGATGAAATCAGTTAAAGATGAAATCAGTTAACGATGAAATCAGTTAACGATGAAATCAGTTAAATGAAGATGAAATCAGTTAACGATGAAATCAGTTAAATGAAGATGAAATCAGTTAACGATGAAATCAGTTAACGATGGAATCAGTTAAATGAAGATGAAATCAGTTAACGATGAAATCAGTTAACGATGAAATCAGTTAAATGAAGATGAAATCAGTTAACGATGAAATCAGTTAAATGAAGATGAAATCAGTTAAAGATGAAATCAGTTAACGATGAAATCAGTTAAGGATGAAATCAGTTAAATGAAGATGAAATCAGTTAACGATGAAATCAGTTAAATGAAGATGAAATCAGTTAAATGAAGATGAAATCAGTTAACGATGAAATCAGTTAACGATGGAATCAGTTAACGATGGAATCAGTTAAATGAAGATGAAATCAGTTAACGATGAAATCAGTTAACGATGAAATCAGTTAACGATGAAATCAGTTAAATGAAGATGAAATCAGTTAACGATGAAATCAGTTAAATGAAGATGAAATCAGTTAAATGAAGATGAAATCAGTTAACGATGAAATCAGTTAACGATGAAATCAGTTAAATGAAGATGAAATCAGTTAACGATGAAATCAGTTAACGATGAAATCAGTTAAATGAAGATGAAATCAGTTAACGATGAAATCAGTTAACGATGAAATCAGTTAACGATGAAATCAGTTAAATGAAGATGAAATCAGTTAACGATGAAATCAGTTAACGATGGAATCAGTTAAATGAAGATGAAATCAGTTAACGATGAAATCAGTTAAAGATGAAATCAGTTAACGATGAAATCAGTTAACGATGAAATCAGTTAAATGAAGATGAAATCAGTTAACGATGAAATCAGTTAACGATGGAATCAGTTAAATGAAGATGAAATCAGTTAACGATGAAATCAGTTAACGATGAAATCAGTTAAATGAAGATGAAATCAGTTAACGATGAAATCAGTTAAATGAAGATGAAATCAGTTAAAGATGAAATCAGTTAACGATGAAATCAGTTAACGATGAAATCAGTTAAATGAAGATGAAATCAGTTAACGATGAAATCAGTTAACGATGAAATCAGTTAACGATGAAATCAGTTAAATGAAGATGAAATCAGTTAACGATGAAATCAGTTAACGATGAAATCAGTTAAATGAAGATGAAATCAGTAAACGATGAAATCAGTTAACGATGAAATCAATTAAATGAAGATGAAATCAGTTAACGATGAAATCAGTTAAATGAAGATGAAATCAGTTAACGATGAAATCAGTGAAAGATGAAATCAGTTAACGATGGAATCAGTTAACGATGAAATCAGTTAAATGAAGATGAAATCAGTTAAATGAAGATGAAATCAGTTAACGATGAAATCAGTTAACGATGGAATCAGTTAACGATGGAATCAGTTAAATGAAGATGAAATCAGTTAACGATGAAATCAGTTAACGATGAAATCAGTTAACGATGAAATCAGTTAAATGAAGATGAAATCAGTTAACGATGAAATCAGTTAAATGAAGATGAAATCAGTTAAATGAAGATGAAATCAGTTAACGATGAAATCAGTTAACGATGAAATCAGTTAAATGAAGATGAAATCAGTTAACGATGAAATCAGTTAAATGAAGATGAAATCAGTTAACGATGAAATCAGTTAAATGAAGATGAAATCAGTAAACGATGAAATCAGTTAACGATGAAATCAATTAAATGAAGATGAAATCAGTTAACGATGAAATCAGTTAAATGAAGATGAAATCAGTTAACGATGAAATCAGTTAAAGATGAAATCAGTTAACGATGGAATCAGTTAACGATGAAATCAGTTAAATGAAGATGAAATCAGTTAAAGATGAAATCAGTTAACGATGAAATCAGTTAACGATGGAATCAGTTAAATGAAGATGAAATCAGTTAACGATGAAATCAGTTAACGATGAAATCAGTTAACGATGAAATCAGTTAAATGAAGATGAAATCAGTTAACGATGAAATCAGTTAACGATGAAATCAGTTAACGATGAAATCAGTTAAATGAAGATGAAATCAGTTAAATGAAGATGAAATCAGTTAACGATGAAATCAGTTAAAGATGAAATCAGTTAACGATGAAATCAGTTAACGATGAAATCAGTTAAATGAAGATGAAATCAGTTAACGATGAAATCAGTTAAATGAAGATGAAATCAGTTAACGATGAAATCAGTTAAAGATGAAATCAGTTAACGATGGAATCAGTTAACGATGAAATCAGTTAACGATGAAATCAGTTAAATGAAGATGAAATCAGTTTACGATGAAATCAGTTAAAGATGAAATCAGTTAACGATGAAATCAGTTCACGGTGAAATCAGTTAAATGAAGATGGAATCAGTTAACGATGGAATCAGTTAACGATGAGATCAGTTAACGATGAAATCAGTTAACGATGGAATCAGTTAAATGAAGATGAAATCAGTTAACGATGAAATCAGTTAAATGAAGATGAAATCAGTTAACGATGAAATCAGTTAACGATGAAATCAGTTAAATGAAGATGAAATCAGTTAACGATGAAATCAGTTAAATGAAGAAAGAAAATGAAATCAGTTAAATGAAGATGAAATCAGTTAACGATGAAATCAGTTAACGATGGAATCAGTTAACGATGGAATCAGTTAACGATGGAATCAGTTAAATGAAGATGAAATCAGTTAACGATGAAATCAGTTAAATGAAGATGAAATCAGTTAACGATGAAATCAGTTAACGATGAAATCAGTTAACGATGAAATCAGTTAAATGAAGATGAAATCAGTTAACGATGAAATCAGTTAACGATGAAATCAGTTAACGATGAAATCAGTTAAATGAAGATGAAATCAGTTAACGATGAAATCAGTTAAATGAAGATGAAATCAGTTAAATGAAGATGAAATCAGTTAATGATGAAATCAGTTAACGATGAAATCAGTTAACGATGGAATCAGTTAAATGAAGATGAAATCAGTTAACGATGAAATCAGTTAACGATGAAATCAGTTAACGATGAAATCAGTTAAATGAAGATGAAATCAGTTAACGATGAAATCAGTTAAATGAAGATGAAATCAGTTAAATGAAGATGAAATCAGTTAACGATGAAATCAGTTAAATGAAGATGAAATCAGTTAACGATGAAATCAGTTAACGATGGAATCAGTTAACGATGGAATCAGTTAAATGAAGATGAAATCAGTTAACGATGAAATCAGTTAACGATGAAATCAGTTAACGATGAAATCAGTTAAATGAAGATGAAATCAGTTAACGATGAAATCAGTTAAATGAAGATGAAATCAGTTAAATGAAGATGAAATCAGTTAACGATGAAATCAGTTAACGATGAAATCAGTTAAATGAAGATGAAATCAGTTAACGATGAAATCAGTTAAATGAAGATGAAATCAGTTAACGATGAAATCAGTTAACGATGAAATCAGTTAACGATGAAATCAGTTAAATGAAGATGAAATCAGTTAACGATGAAATCAGTTAACGATGAAATCAGTTAACGATGGAATCAGTTAAATGAAGATGAAATCAGTTAACGATGAAATCAGTTAAAGATGAAATCAGTTAACGATGAAATCAGTTAAATGAAGATGAAATCAGTTAACGATGAAATCAGTTAACGATGGAATCAGTTAAATGAAGATGAAATCAGTTAACGATGAAATCAGTTAACGATGAAATCAGTTAAATGAAGATGAAATCAGTTAACGATGAAATCAGTTAAATGAAGATGAAATCAGTTAAAGATGAAATCAGTTAACGATGAAATCAGTTAACGATGAAATCAGTTAAATGAAGATGAAATCAGTTAACGATGAAATCAGTTAAATGAAGATGAAATCAGTTAAATGAAGATGAAATCAGTTAACGATGAAATCAGTTAAATGAAGATGAAATCAGTTAAATGAAGATGAAATCAGTTAACGATGAAATCAGTTAACGATGGAATCAGTTAACGATGGAATCAGTTAAATGAAGATGAAATCAGTTAACGATGAAATCAGTTAACGATGAAATCAGTTAAATGAAGATGAAATCAGTTAACGATGAAATCAGTTAAATGAAGATGAAATCAGTTAAATGAAGATGAAATCAGTTAACGATGAAATCAGTTAACGATGAAATCAGTTAAATGAAGATGAAATCAGTTAACGATGAAATCAGTTAAATGAAGATGAAATCAGTTAACGATGAAATCAGTTAACGATGAAATCAGTTAACGATGAAATCAGTTAAATGAAGATGAAATCAGTTAACGATGAAATCAGTTAACGATGAAATCAGTTAACGATGGAATCAGTTAAATGAAGATGAAATCAGTTAACGATGAAATCAGTTAAAGATGAAATCAGTTAACGATGAAATCAGTTAACGATGAAATCAGTTAAATGAAGATGAAATCAGTTAACGATGAAATCAGTTAACGATGGAATCAGTTAAATGAAGATGAAATCAGTTAACGATGAAATCAGTTAACGATGAAATCAGTTAAATGAAGATGAAATCAGTTAACGATGAAATCAGTTAAATGAAGATGAAATCAGTTAAAGATGAAATCAGTTAACGATGAAATCAGTTAACGATGAAATCAGTTAAATGAAGATGAAATCAGTTAACGATGAAATCAGTTAAATGAAGATGAAATCAGTTAACGATGAAATCAGTTAACGATGAAATCAGTTAAATGAAGATGAAATCAGTTAACGATGAAATCAGTTAACGATGAAATCAGTTAACGATGGAATCAGTTAACGATGAAATCAGTTAAATGAAGATGAAATCAGTAAACGATGAAATCAGTTAACGATGAAATCAATTAAATGAAGATGAAATCAGTTAACGATGAAATCAGTTAAATGAAGATGAAATCAGTTAACGATGAAATCAGTTAAAGATGAAATCAGTTAACGATGGAATCAGTTAACGATGAAATCAGTTAAATGAAGATGAAATCAGTTAAAGATGAAATCAGTTAACGATGAAATCAGTTAACGATGGAATCAGTTAAATGAAGATGAAATCAGTTAACGATGAAATCAGTTAACGATGAAATCAGTTAACGATGAAATCAGTTAAATGAAGATGAAATCAGTTAACGATGAAATCAGTTAACGATGAAATCAGTTAAATGAAGATGAAATCAGTTAACGATGAAATCAGTTAAATGAAGATGAAATCAGTTAACGATGAAATCAGTTAAATGAAGATGAAATCAGTTAACGATGAAATCAGTTAACGATGAAATCAGTTAAATGAAGATGAAATCAGTTAAATGAAGATGAAATCAGTTAACGATGAAATCAGTTAACGATGAAATCAGTTAAATGAAGATGAAATCAGTTAACGATGAAATCAGTTAAATGAAGATGAAATCAGTTAACGATGAAATCAGTTAAATGAAGATGAAATCAGTTAACGATGAAATCAGTTAACGATGAAATCAGTTAAATGAAGATGAAATCAGTTAACGATGAAATCAGTTAAATGAAGATGAAATCAGTTAACGATGAAATCAGTTAAATGAAGATGAAATCAGTTAACGATGAAATCAGTTAAATGAAGATGAAATCAGTTAACGATGAAATCAGTTAACGATGAAATCAGTTAAATGAAGATGAAATCAGTTAACGATGAAATCAGTTAACGATGAAATCAGTTAAATGAAGATGAAATCAGTTAACGATGAAATCAGTTAACGATGAAATCAGTTAAATGAAGATGAAATCAGTTAACGATGAAATCAGTTAACGATGAAATCAGTTAACGATGGAATCAGTTAAATGAAGATGAAATCAGTTAACGATGAAATCAGTTAAATGAAGATGAAATCAGTTAACGATGAAATCAGTTAACGATGAAATCAGTTAAATGAAGATGAAATCAGTTAACGATGAAATCAGTTAACGATGAAATCAGTTAAATGAAGATGAAATCAGTTAACGATGAAATCAGTTAACGATGGAATCAGTTAAATGAAGATGAAATCAGTTAACGATGAAATCAGTTAACGATGAAATCAGTTAAATGAAGATGAAATCAGTTAACGATGAAATCAGTTAAATGAAGATGAAATCAGTTAACGAGGAAATCAGTTAAATGAAGATGAAATCAGTTAACGATGAAATCAGTTAACGATGGAATCAGTTAACGATGAAATCAGTTAACGATGAAATCAGTTATCGATGAAATCAGTTAACGATGAAATCAGTTAAATGAAGATGAAATCAGTTAACGATGAAATCAGTTAACGATGAAATCAGTTAACGATGAAATCACTTAACGATGAAATCAGTTAAATGAAGATGAAATCAGTTAACGATGAAATCAGTTAAATGAAGATGAAATCAGTTAACGATGAAATCAGTTAAAGATGAAATCAGTTAACGATGGAATCAGTTAACGATGAAATCAGTTAAATGAAGATGAAATCAGTTAAATGAAGATGAAATCAGTTAACGATGAAATCAGTTAACGATGAAATCAGTTAAATGAAGATGAAATCAGTTAAATGAAGATGAAATCAGTTAACGATGAAATCAGTTAACGATGAAATCAGTTAAATGAAGATGAAATCAGTTAAAGATGAAATCAGTTAACGATGAAATCAGTTAACGATGAAATCAGTTAAATGAAGATGAAATCAGTTAACGATGAAATCAGTTAACGATGAAATCAATTAACGATGAAATCAGTTAAATGAAGATGAAATCAGTTAACGATGAAATCAGTTAACGATGAAATCAGTTAAATGAAGAATGAAGATGAAATCAGTTAACGATGAAATCAGTTAACGATGAAATCAGTTAACGATGAAATCAGTTAAATGAAGATGAAATCAGTTAACGATGAAATCAGTTAACGATGAAATCAGTTAAATGAAGATGAAATCAGTTAACGATGAAATCAGTTAACGATGAAATCAGTTAACGATGAAATCACTTAACGATGAAATCAGTTAAATGAAGATGAAATCAGTTAACGATGAAATCAGTTAAATGAAGATGAAATCAGTTAACGATGAAATCAGTTAAAGATGAAATCAGTTAACGATGGAATCAGTTAACGATGAAATCAGTTAACGATGAAATCAGTTAACGATGAAATCAGTTAAAGATGAAATCAGTTAAATGAAGATGAAATCAGTTAACGATGAAATCAGTTAAATGAAGATGAAATCAGTTAACGATGAAATCAGTTAACGATGAAATCAGTTAACGATGGAATCAGTTAACGATGAAATCAGTTAACGATGAAATCAGTTAAATGAAGATGAAATCAGTTAACGATGAAATCAGTTAACGATGAAATCAGTTAACGATGAAATCAATTAAATGAAGATGAAATCAGTTAACGATGAAATCAGTTAAATGAAGATGAAATCAGTTAACGATGAAATCAGTTAAAGATGAAATCAGTTAACGATGAAATCAGTTAACGATGAAATCAGTTAAATGAAGATGAAATCAGTTAACGATGAAATCAGTTAACGATGAAATCAGTTAACGATGAAATCAGTTAACGATGGAATCAGTTAAATGAAGATGAAATCAGTTAAATGAAGATGAAATCAGTTAAATGAAGATGAAATCAGTTAACGATGAAATCAGTTAAATGAAGATGAAATCAGTTAAATGAAGATGAAATCAGTTAAAGATGAAATCAGTTAACGATGAAATCAGTTAACGATGAAATCAGTTAACGATGAAATCAGTTAAATGAAGATGAAATCAGTTAACGATGAAATCAGTTAACGATGAAATCAATTAACGATGAAATCAGTTAAATGAAGATGAAATCAGTTAACGATGAAATCAGTTAAAGATGAAATCAGTTAAATGAAGAATGAAGATGAAATCAGTTAACGATGAAATCAGTTAACGATGAAATCAATTAACGATGAAATCAGTTAACGATGAAATCAGTTAAATGAAGAATGAAAATGAAATCAGTTAAATGAAGATGAAATCAGTTAACGATGAAATCAGTTAACGATGAAATCAGTTAACGATGGAATCAGTTAAATGAAGATGAAATCAGTTCACGGTGAAATCAGTTAACGATGGAATCAGTTAACGATGAGATCAGTTAACGATGAAATCAGTTAACGATGAAATCAGTTAAATGAAGATGAAATCAGTTAACGATGAAATCAGTTAACGATGAAATCAGTTAACGATGAAATCAGTTAACGATGGAATCAGTTAAATGAAGATGAAATCAGTTAACGATGAAATCAGTTAAATGAAGATGAAATCAGTTAACGATGAAATCAGTTAACGATGAAATCAGTTAACGATGAAATCAGTTAAATGAAGATGAAATCAGTTAACGATGAAATCAGTTAACGATGAAATCAGTTAACGATGAAATCAGTTAAATGAAGATGAAATCAGTTAACGATGAAATCAGTTAACGATGAAATCAGTTAAATGAAGAATGAAAATGAAATCAGTTAAATGAAGATGAAATCAGTTAACGATGAAATCAGTTAACGATGAAATCAGTTAAATGAAGATGAAATCAGTTAACGATGAAATCAGTTAACGATGAAATCAGTTAAATGAAGATGAAATCAGTTAACGATGAAATCAGTTAACGATGAAATCAGTTAACGATGGAATCAGTTAAATGAAGATGAAATCAGTTAACGATGAAATCAGTTAACGATGAAATCAGTTAAATGAAGATGAAATCAGTTAACGATGAAATCAGTTAAATGAAGATGAAATCAGTTAACGATGAAATCAGTTAACGATGAAATCAGTTAACGATGAAATCAGTTAAATGAAGATGAAATCAGTTAACGATGAAATCAGTTAACGATGAAATCAGTTAAATGAAGATGAAATCAGTTAACGATGAAATCAGTTAACGATGAAATCAGTTAACGATGAAATCAGTTAACGATGGAATCAGTTAACGATGAAATCAGTTAACGATGAAATCAGTTAAATGAAGATGAAATCAGTTAACGATGAAATCAGTTAACGATGAAATCAGTTAACGATGAAATCAGTTAAATGAAGATGAAATCAGTTAACGATGAAATCAGTTAACGATGAAATCACTTAACGATGAAATCAGTTAAATGAAGATGAAATCAGTTAACGATGAAATCAGTTAAATGAAGATGAAATCAGTTAACGATGAAATCAGTTAAAGATGAAATCAGTTAACGATGGAATCAGTTAACGATGAAATCAGTTAAATGAAGATGAAATCAGTTAAATGAAGATGAAATCAGTTAACGATGAAATCAGTTAAAGATGAAATCAGTTAACGATGAAATCAGTTAACGATGAAATCAGTTAAATGAAGATGAAATCAGTTAACGATGAAATCAGTTAAAGATGAAATCAGTTAACGATGAAATCAGTTAACGATGGAATCAGTTAACGATGAAATCAGTTAAATGAAGATGAAATCAGTTAACGATGAAATCAGTTAACGATGAAATCAGTTAAATGAAGATGAAATCAGTTAAAGATGAAATCAGTTAACGATGAAATCAGTTAACGATGGAATCAGTTAAATGAAGATGAAATCAGTTAACGATGAAATCAGTTAAATGAAGATGAAATCAGTTAACGATGAAATCAGTTAACGATGAAATCAGTTAAATGAAGATGAAATCAGTTAACGATGAAATCAGTTAACGATGAAATCAGTTAAATGAAGATGAAATCAGTTAACGATGAAATCAGTTAAATGAAGAATGAAAATGAAATCAGTTAAATGAAGATGAAATCAGTTAACGATGAAATCAGTTAACGATGGAATCAGTTAACGATGGAATCAGTTAAATGAAGATGAAATCAGTTAACGATGAAATCAGTTAACGATGAAATCAGTAAAATGAAGACGAAATCAGTTAAATGAAGATGAAATCAGTTAACGATGAAATCAGTTAACGATGAAATCAGTTAAATGAAGATGAAATCAGTTAAAGATGAAATCAGTTAACGATGAAATCAGTTAACGATGGAATCAGTTAAATGAAGATGAAATCAGTTAACGATGAAATCAGTTAAATGAAGATGAAATCAGTTAACGATGAAATCAGTTAACGATGAAATCAGTTAAATGAAGATGAAATCAGTTAACGATGAAATCAGTTAACGATGAAATCAGTTAAATGAAGATGAAATCAGTTAACGATGAAATCAGTTAAATGAAGAAAGAAAATGAAATCAGTTAAATGAAGATGAAATCAGTTAACGATGAAATCAGTTAACGATGGAATCAGTTAACGATGGAATCAGTTAAATGAAGATGAAATCAGTTAACGATGAAATCAGTTAAATGAAGATGAAATCAGTTAACGATGAAATCAGTTAAAGATGAAATCAGTTAACGATGAAATCAGTTAACGATGAAATCAGTTAAATGAAGATGAAATCAGTTAACGATGAAATCAGTTAACGATGAAATCAGTTAAATGAAGATGAAATCAGTTAAATTAAGATGAAATCAGTTAACGATGAAATCAGTTAACGATGAAATCAGTTAAATGAAGATGAAATCAGTTAAATGAAGATGAAATCAGTTAAAGATGAAATCAGTTAACGATGAAATCAGTTAACGATGAAATCAGTTAAATGAAGATGAAATCAGTTAACGATGAAATCAGTTAACGATGAAATCAGGTAACGATGAAATCAATTAACGATGAAATCAGTTAAATGAAGATGAAATCAGTTAACGATGAAATCAGTTAAAGATGAAATCAGTTAAATGAAGAATGAAGATGAAATCAGTTAAATGAAGATGAAATCAGTTAACGATGAAATCAGTTAACGATGAAATCAGTTAACGATGAAATCAGTTAAATGAAGATGAAATCAGTTAACGATGAAATCAGTTAACGATGAAATCACTTAACGATGAAATCAGTTAAATGAAGATGAAATCAGTTAACGATGAAATCAGTTAAATGAAGATGAAATCAGTTAACGATGAAATCAGTTAAAGATGAAATCAGTTAACGATGGAATCAGTTAACGATGAAATCAGTTAAATGAAGATGAAATCAGTTAAATGAAGATGAAATCAGTTAACGATGAAATCAGTTAAAGATGAAATCAGTTAACGATGAAATCAGTTAACGATGAAATCAGTTAAATGAAGATGAAATCAGTTAACGATGAAATCAGTTAAAGATGAAATCAGTTAACGATGAAATCAGTTAACGATGGAATCAGTTAACGATGAAATCAGTTAAATGAAGATGAAATCAGTTAACGATGAAATCAGTTAACGATGAAATCAGTTAAATGAAGATGAAATCAGTTAAAGATGAAATCAGTTAACGATGAAATCAGTTAACGATGGAATCAGTTAAATGAAGATGAAATCAGTTAACGATGAAATCAGTTAAATGAAGATGAAATCAGTTAACGATGAAATCAGTTAACGATGAAATCAGTTAAATGAAGATGAAATCAGTTAACGATGAAATCAGTTAACGATGAAATCAGTTAAATGAAGATGAAATCAGTTAACGATGAAATCAGTTAAATGAAGAATGAAAATGAAATCAGTTAAATGAAGATGAAATCAGTTAACGATGAAATCAGTTAACGATGGAATCAGTTAACGATGGAATCAGTTAAATGAAGATGAAATCAGTTAACGATGAAATCAGTTAACGATGAAATCAGTAAAATGAAGACGAAATCAGTTAAATGAAGATGAAATCAGTTAACGATGAAATCAGTTAACGATGAAATCAGTTAAATGAAGATGAAATCAGTTAAAGATGAAATCAGTTAACGATGAAATCAGTTAACGATGGAATCAGTTAAATGAAGATGAAATCAGTTAACGATGAAATCAGTTAAATGAAGATGAAATCAGTTAACGATGAAATCAGTTAACGATGAAATCAGTTAAATGAAGATGAAATCAGTTAACGATGAAATCAGTTAACGATGAAATCAGTTAAATGAAGATGAAATCAGTTAACGATGAAATCAGTTAAATGAAGAAAGAAAATGAAATCAGTTAAATGAAGATGAAATCAGTTAACGATGAAATCAGTTAACGATGGAATCAGTTAACGATGGAATCAGTTAAATGAAGATGAAATCAGTTAACGATGAAATCAGTTAAATGAAGATGAAATCAGTTAACGATGAAATCAGTTAACGATGAAATCAGTTAAATGAAGATGAAATCAGTTAACGATGAAATCAGTTAACGATGAAATCAGTTAAATGAAGATGAAATCAGTTAACGATGAAATCAGTTAACGATGAAATCAGTTAAATGAAGATGAAATCAGTTAACGATGAAATCAGTTAAATGAAGAAAGAAAATGAAATCAGTTAAATGAAGATGAAATCAGTTAACGATGAAATCAGTTAACGATGGAATCAGTTAACGATGGAATCAGTTAAATGAAGATGAAATCAGTTAACGATGAAATCAGTTAAATGAAGATGAAATCAGTTAACGATGAAATCAGTTAAAGATGAAATCAGTTAACGATGAAATCAGTTAACGATGAAATCAGTTAAATGAAGATGAAATCAGTTAACGATGAAATCAGTTAACGATGAAATCAGTTAAATGAAGATGAAATCAGTTAAATTAAGATGAAATCAGTTAACGATGAAATCAGTTAACGATGAAATCAGTTAAATGAAGATGAAATCAGTTAAATGAAGATGAAATCAGTTAAAGATGAAATCAGTTAACGATGAAATCAGTTAACGATGAAATCAGTTAAATGAAGATGAAATCAGTTAACGATGAAATCAGTTAACGATGAAATCAGGTAACGATGAAATCAATTAACGATGAAATCAGTTAAATGAAGATGAAATCAGTTAACGATGAAATCAGTTAAAGATGAAATCAGTTAAATGAAGAATGAAGATGAAATCAGTTAACGATGAAATCAGTTAAATGAAGATGAAATCAGTTAACGATGAAATCAGTTAACGATGAAATCAGTTAACGATGAAATCAGTTAAATGAAGATGAAATCAGTTAACGATGAAATCAGTTAAAGATGAAATCAGTTAAATGAAGAATGAAGATGAAATCAGTTAAATGAAGAATGAAGATGAAATCAGTTAACGATGAAATCAATTAACGATGAAATCAGTTAACGATGAAATCAGTTAAATGAAGATGAAATCAGTTAACGATGAAATCAGTTAACGATGAAATCAGTTAAATGAAGAATGAAAATGAAATCAGTTAAATGAAGATGAAATCAGTTAACGATGAAATCAGTTAAAGATGAAATCAGTTAACGATGAAATCAGTTAACGATGAAATCAGTTAACGATGGAATCAGTTAAATGAAGATGAAATCAGTTCACGGTGAAATCAGTTAACGATGGAATCAGTTAACGATGGAATCAGTTAACGATGAGATCAGTTAACGATGAAATCAGTTAAATGAAGATGAAATCAGTTAACGATGAAATCAGTTAACGATGAAATCAGTTAACGATGGAATCAGTTAACGATGGAATCAGTTAAATGAAGATGAAATCAGTTAACGATGAAATCAGTTAAATGAAGATGAAATCAGTTAACGATGAAATCAGTTAAAGATGAAATCAGTTAAATGAAGATGAAATCAGTTAACGATGAAATCAGTTAACGATGAAATCAGTTAAATGAAGATGAAATCAGTTAACGATGAAATCAGTTAAATGAAGAATGAAAATGAAATCAGTTAAATGAAGATGAAATCAGTTAACGATGAAATCAGTTAACGATGGAATCAGTTAACGATGGAATCAGTTAAATGAAGATGAAATCAGTTAACGATGAAATCAGTTAAATGAAGATGAAATCAGTTAACGATGGAATCAGTTAACGATGAAATCAGTTAACGATGAAATCAGTTAAATGAAGATGAAATCAGTTAACGATGAAATCAGTTAACGATGAAATCAGTTAACGATGAAATCAGTTAAATGAAGATGAAATCAGTTAACGATGAAATCAGTTAAATGAAGATGAAATCAGTTAACGATGAAATCAGTTAACGATGAAATCAGTTAAATGAAGATGAAATCAGTTAAAGATGAAATCAGTTAAAGATGAAATCAGTTAACGATGAAATCAGTTAAATGAAGATGAAATCAGTTAACGATGAAATCAGTTAACGATGAAATCAATTAACGATGAAATCAGTTAAATGAAGATGAAATCAGTTAACGATGAAATCAGTTAACGATGAAATCAGTTAAATGAAGAATGAAGATGAAATCAGTTAACGATGAAATCAGTTAAATGAAGAATGAAGATGAAATCAGTTAACGATGAAATCAGTTAACGATGAAATCAGTTAAATGAAGATGAAATCAGTTAACGATGAAATCAGTTAAAGATGAAATCAGTTAAATGAAGATGAAATCAGTTAACGATGAAATCAGTTAACGATGAAATCAGTTAAATGAAGATGAAATCAGTTAACGATGAAATCAGTTAAATGAAGAATGAAAATGAAATCAGTTAAATGAAGATGAAATCAGTTAACGATGAAATCAGTTAACGATGGAATCAGTTAACGATGGAATCAGTTAAATGAAGATGAAATCAGTTAACGATGAAATCAGTTAAATGAAGATGAAATCAGTTAACGATGGAATCAGTTAACGATGAAATCAGTTAACGATGAAATCAGTTAAATGAAGATGAAATCAGTTAACGATGAAATCAGTTAACGATGAAATCAGTTAACGATGAAATCAGTTAAATGAAGATGAAATCAGTTAACGATGAAATCAGTTAAATGAAGATGAAATCAGTTAACGATGAAATCAGTTAACGATGAAATCAGTTAAATGAAGATGAAATCAGTTAAAGATGAAATCAGTTAAAGATGAAATCAGTTAACGATGAAATCAGTTAAATGAAGATGAAATCAGTTAACGATGAAATCAGTTAACGATGAAATCAATTAACGATGAAATCAGTTAAATGAAGATGAAATCAGTTAACGATGAAATCAGTTAACGATGAAATCAGTTAAATGAAGAATGAAGATGAAATCAGTTAACGATGAAATCAGTTAAATGAAGAATGAAGATGAAATCAGTTAACGATGAAATCAGTTAACGATGAAATCAGTTAAATGAAGATGAAATCAGTTAACGATGAAATCAGTTAAATGAAGATGAAATCAGTTAACGATGAAATCAGTTAACGATGAAATCAGTTAAATGAAGATGAAATCAGTTAACGATGAAATCAGTTAACGATGAAATCACTTAACGATGAAATCAGTTAAATGAAGATGAAATCAGTTAACGATGAAATCAGTTAAATGAAGATGAAATCAGTTAACGATGAAATCAGTTAAAGATGAAATCAGTTAACGATGGAATCAGTTAACGATGAAATCAGTTAACGATGAAATCAGTTAAATGAAGATGAAATCAGTTAACGATGAAATCAGTTAACGATGAAATCAGTTAACGATGAAATCAGTTAAATGAAGATGAAATCAGTTAACGATGAAATCAGTTAACGATGAAATCAGTTAAATGAAGATGAAATCAGTTAACGATGAAATCAGTTAACGATGAAATCAGTTAACGATGGAATCAGTTAACGATGAAATCAGTTAACGATGAAATCAGTTAAATGAAGATGAAATCAGTTAACGATGAAATCAATTAACGATGAAATCAGTTAACGATGAAATCAATTAAATGAAGATGAAATCAGTTAACGATGAAATCAGTTAAATGAAGATGAAATCAGTTAACGATGAAATCAGTTAAAGATGAAATCAGTTAACGATGAAATCAGTTAACGATGAAATCAGTTAACGATGGAATCAGTTAACGATGAAATCAGTTAAATGAAGATGAAATCAGTTAACGATGAAATCAGTTAAAGATGAAATCAGTTAACGATGAAATCAGTTAACGATGAAATCAGTTAAATGAAGATGAAATCAGTTAACGATGAAATCAGTTAACGATGAAATCAGTTAACGATGGAATCAGTTAAATGAAGATGAAATCAGTTAACGATGAAATCAGTTAAAGATGAAATCAGTTAACGATGAAATCAGTTAACGATGAAATCAGTTAAATGAAGATGAAATCAGTTAAATGAAGATGAAATCAGTTAACGATGAAATCAGTTAACGATGAAATCAGTTAAATGAAGATGAAATCAGTTAAAGATGAAATCAGTTAACGATGAAATCAGTTAACGATGAAATCAGTTAAATGAAGATGAAATCAGTTAACGATGAAATCAATTAACGATGAAATCAGTTAAATGAAGATGAAATCAGTTAAAGATGAAATCAGTTAACGATGAAATCAATTAACGATGAAATCAGTTAAATGAAGATGAAATCAGTCAACGATGAAATCAGTTAAAGATGAAATCAGTTAAATGAAGAATGAAGATGAAATCAGTTAACGATGAAATCAGTTAACGATGAAATCAGTTAACGATGAAATCAGTTAAATGAAGAATGAAAATGAAATCAGTTAAATGAAGATGAAATCAGTTAACGATGAAATCAGTTAACGATGAAATCAGTTAACGATGGAATCAGTTAAATGAAGATGAAATCAGTTCACGGTGAAATCAGTTAACGATGGAATCAGTTAACGATGAGATCAGTTAACGATGAAATCAGTTAACGATGAAATCAGTTAAATGAAGATGAAATCAGTTAACGATGAAATCAGTTAACGATGGAATCAGTTAAATGAAGATGAAATCAGTTAACGATGAAATCAGTTAAATGAAGATGAAATCAGTTAACGATGAAATCAGTTAACGATGAAATCAGTTAAATGAAGATGAAATCAGTTAACGATGAAATCAGTTAACGATGAAATCAGTTAAATGAAGATGAAATCAGTTAACGATGAAATCAGTTAACGATGAAATCAGTTAAATGAAGAATGAAAATGAAATCAGTTAAATGAAGATGAAATCAGTTAACGATGAAATCAGTTAACGATGGAATCAGTTAAAGATGGAATCAGTTAAATGAAGATGAAATCAGTTAACGATGAAATCAGTTAAATGAAGATGAAATCAGTTAACGATGAAATCAGTTAAAGATGAAATCAGTTAACGATGAAATCAGTTAACGATGAAATCAGTTAAATGAAGAATGAAAATGAAATCAGTTAAATGAAGATGAAATCAGTTAACGATGAAATCAGTTAACGATGAAATCAGTTAACGATGGAATCAGTTAAATGAAGATGAAATCAGTTCACGGTGAAATCAGTTAACGATGGAATCAGTTAACGATGAGATCAGTTAACGATGAAATCAGTTAACGATGAAATCAGTTAAATGAAGATGAAATCAGTTAACGATGAAATCAGTTAACGATGGAATCAGTTAAATGAAGATGAAATCAGTTAACGATGAAATCAGTTAAATGAAGATGAAATCAGTTAACGATGAAATCAGTTAACGATGAAATCAGTTAAATGAAGATGAAATCAGTTAACGATGAAATCAGTTAACGATGAAATCAGTTAAATGAAGATGAAATCAGTTAACGATGAAATCAGTTAACGATGAAATCAGTTAAATGAAGAATGAAAATGAAATCAGTTAAATGAAGATGAAATCAGTTAACGATGAAATCAGTTAACGATGGAATCAGTTAACGATGGAATCAGTTAAATGAAGATGAAATCAGTTAACGATGAAATCAGTTAAATGAAGATGAAATCAGTTAACGATGAAATCAGTTAAATGAAGAATGAAAATGAAATCAGTTAAATGAAGATGAAATCAGTTAACGATGAAATCAGTTAACGATGGAATCAGTTAACGATGGAATCAGTTAAATGAAGATGAAATCAGTTAACGATGAAATCAGTTAAATGAAGATGAAATCAGTTAACGATGGAATCAGTTAACGATGAAATCAGTTAACGATGAAATCAGTTAAATGAAGATGAAATCAGTTAACGATGAAATCAGTTAACGATGAAATCAGTTAACGATGAAATCAGTTAAATGAAGATGAAATCAGTTAACGATGAAATCAGTTAAATGAAGATGAAATCAGTTAAATGAAGATGAAATCAGTTAACGATGAAATCAGTTAACGATGAAATCAGTTAAATGAAGATGAAATCATGTAACGATGAAATCAGTTAACGATGAAATCAATTAACGATGAAATCAGTTAAATGAAGATGAAATCAGTTAACGATGAAATCAGTTAACGATGAAATCAGTTAAATTAAGAATGAAGATGAAATCAGTTAACGATGAAATCAGTTAACGATGAAATCAGTTAACGATGAAATCAGTTAAATGAAGATGAAATCAGTTAACGATGAAATCAGTTAAATGAAGATGAAATCAGTTAACGATGAAATCAGTTAAATGAAGATGAAATCAGTTAACGATGAAATCAGTTAAAGATGAAATCAGTTAACGATGGAATCAGTTAAATGAAGATGAAATCAGTTAACGATGAAATCAGTTAAATGAAGATGAAATCAGTTAACGATGAAATCAGTTAAAGATGAAATCAGTTAACGATGGAATCAGTTAACGATGAAATCAGTTAACGATGAAATCAGTTAACGATGAAATCAGTTAACGATGAAATCAGTTAAATGAAGATGAAATCAGTTAACGATGAAATCAGTTAACGATGAAATCAGTTAAATGAAGATGAAATCAGTTAACGATGAAATCAGTTAACGATGAAATCAGTTAACGATGGAATCAGTTAACGATGAAATCAGTTAACGATGAAATCAGTTAAATGAAGATGAAATCAGTTAACGATGAAATCAGTTAACGATGAAATCAGTTAACGATGAAATCAATTAAATGAAGATGAAATCAGTTAACGATGAAATCAGTTAAAGATGAAATCAGTTAACGATGAAATCAGTTAACGATGAAATCAGTTAAATGAAGATGAAATCAGTTAACGATGAAATCAGTTAAAGATGAAATCAGTTAACGATGAAATCAGTTAACGATGGAATCAGTTAACGATGAAATCAGTTAAATGAAGATGAAATCAGTTAACGATGAAATCAGTTAAAGATGAAATCAGTTAACGATGAAATCAGTTAACGATGAAATCAGTTAAATGAAGATGAAATCAGTTAACGATGAAATCAGTTAAAGATGAAATCAGTTAACGATGAAATCAGTTAACGATGAAATCAGTTAAATGAAGATGAAATCAGTTAACGATGAAATCAGTTAAAGATGAAATCAGTTAACGATGAAATCAGTTAACGATGAAATCAGTTAAATGAAGATGAAATCAGTTAAATGAAGATGAAATCAGTTAACGATGAAATCAGTTAACGATGAAATCAGTTAACGATGAAATCAGTTAAATGAAGATGAAATCAGTTAAAGATGAAATCAGTTAACGATGAAATTAGTTAACGATGAAATCAGTTAAATGAAGATGAAATCAGTTAACGATGAAATCAATTAACGATGAAATCAGTTAAATGAAGATGAAATCAGTTAACGATGAAATCAGTTAAAGATGAAATCAGTTAAATGAAGAATGAAGATGAAATCAGTTAACGATGAAATCAGTTAACGATGAAATCAGTTAACGATGAAATCAGTTAAATGAAGATGAAATCAGTTAACGATGAAATCAGTTAACGATGAAATCAGTTAAATGAAGAATGAAAATGAAATCAGTTAAATGAAGATGAAATCAGTTAACGATGAAATCAGTTAACGATGAAATCAGTTAACGATGGAATCAGTTAAATGAAGATGAAATCAGTTCACGGTGAAATCAGTTAACGATGGAATCAGTTAACGATGAGATCAGTTAACGATGAAATCAGTTAACGATGAAATCAGTTAAATGAAGATGAAATCAGTTAACGATGAAATCAGTTAACGATGGAATCAGTTAAATGAAGATGAAATCAGTTAACGATGAAATCAGTTAAATGAAGATGAAATCAGTTAACGATGAAATCAGTTAACGATGAAATCAGTTAAATGAAGATGAAATCAGTTAACGATGAAATCAGTTAACGATGAAATCAGTTAACGATGAAATCAGTTAAATGAAGAATGAAAATGAAATCAGTTAAATGAAGATGAAATCAGTTAACGATGAAATCAGTTAACGATGGAATCAGTTAACGATGGAATCAGTTAAATGAAGATGAAATCAGTTAACGATGAAATCAGTTAAATGAAGATGAAATCAGTTAAATGAAGATGAAATCAGTTAACGATGAAATCAGTTAACGATGAAATCAGTTAACGATGAAATCAGTTAACGATGAAATCAGTTAACGATGAAATCAGTTAAATGAAGATGAAATCAGTTAAAGATGAAATCAGTTAACGATGAAATTAGTTAACGATGAAATCAGTTAAATGAAGATGAAATCAGTTAACGATGAAATCAATTAACGATGAAATCAGTTAAATGAAGATGAAATCAGTTAAAGATGAAATCAGTTAACGATGAAATCAATTAACGATGAAATCAGTTAAATGAAGATGAAATCAGTTAACGATGAAATCAGTTAACGATGAAATCAGTTAAATGAAGATGAAATCAGTTAACGATGAAATCAGTTAAATGAAGATGAAATCAGTTAACGATGAAATCAGTTAACGATGAAATCAGTTAACGATGAAATCAGTTAAATGAAGATGAAATCAGTTAACGATGAAATCAGTTAACGATGAAATCAGTTAACGATGAAATCAGTTAAATGAAGATGAAATCAGTTAACGATGAAATCAGTTAAAGATGAAATCAGTTAACGATGAAATCAGTTAACGATGAAATCAGTTAAATGAAGATGAAATCAGTTAACGATGAAATCAGTTAACGATGAAATCAGTTAACGATGGAATCAGTTAAATGAAGATGAAATCAGTTAACGATGAAATCAGTTAACGATGAAATCAGTTAAATGAAGATGAAATCAGTTAACGATGAAATCAGTTAAATGAAGATGAAATCAGTTAACGATGAAATCAGTTAAAGATGAAATCAGTTAACGATGAAATCAGTTAACGATGAAATCAGTTAAATGAAGATGAAATCAGTTAACGATGAAATCAGTTAAAGATGAAATCAGTTAACGATGAAATCAGTTAAATGAAGATGAAATCAGTTAACGATGAAATCAGTTAACGATGAAATCAGTTAACGATGAAATCAGTTAAATGAAGATGAAATCAGTTAACGATGAAATCAGTTAACGATGAAATCAGTTAACGATGAAATCAGTTAAATGAAGATGAAATCAGTTAACGATGAAATCAGTTAACGATGAAATCAGTTAAATGAAGATGAAATCAGTTAACGATGAAATCAGTTAAATGAAGAATGAAAATGAAATCAGTTAAATGAAGATGAAATCAGTTAACGATGAAATCAGTTAAATGAAGAATGAAAATGAAATCAGTTAAATGAAGATGAAATCAGTTAACGATGAAATCAGTTAACGATGAAATCAGTTAAATGAAGATGAAATCAGTTAACGATGAAATCAGTTAAAGATGAAATCAGTTAACGATGAAATCAGTTAACGATGAAATCAGTTAACGATGGAATCAGTTAAATGAAGATGAAATCAGTTAACGATGAAATCAGTTAACGAGGAAATCAGTTAAATGAAGATGAAATCAGTTAACGATGAAATCAGTTAAATGAAGATGAAATCAGTTAACGATGAAATCAGTTAACGATGAAATCAGTTAAATGAAGATGAAATCAGTTAACGATGAAATCAGTTAACGATGGAATCAGTTAAATGAAGATGAAATCAGTTAACGATGAAATCAGTTAACGATGAAATCAGTTAACGATGAAATCAGTTAAATGAAGATGAAATCAGTTAAAGATGAAATCAGTTAACGATGAAATCATTTAACGATGAAATCAGTTAAATGAAGATGAAATCAGTTAACGATGAAATCAGTTAACGATGAAATCAATTAACGATGAAATCAGTTAAATGAAGATGAAATCAGTTAACGATGAAATCAGTTAAAGATGAAATCAGTTAAATGAAGAATGAAGATGAAATCAGTTAACGATGAAATCAGTTAAATGAAGATGAAATCAGTTAACGATGAAATCAGTTAACGATGAAATCAGTTAAATGAAGAATGAAGATGAAATCAGTTAACGATGAAATCAATTAACGATGAAATCAGTTAACGATGAAATCAGTTAAATGAAGATGAAATCAGTTAACGATGAAATCAGTTAACGATGAAATCAGTTAAATGAAGAATGAAAATGAAATCAGTTAAATGAAGATGAAATCAGTTAACGATGAAATCAGTTAAAGATGAAATCAGTTAACGATGAAATCAGTTAACGATGAAATCAGTTAACGATGGAATCAGTTAAATGAAGATGAAATCAGTTCACGGTGAAATCAGTTAACGATGGAATCAGTTAACGATGAGATCAGTTAACGATGAGATCAGTTAACGATGAAATCAGTTAAATGAAGATGAAATCAGTTAACGATGAAATCAGTTAACGATGAAATCAGTTAACGATGGAATCAGTTAAATGAAGATGAAATCAGTTAACGATGAAATCAGTTAAATGAAGATGAAATCAGTTAACGATGAAATCAGTTAAAGATGAAATCAGTTAACGATGAAATCAGTTAACGATGAAATCAGTTAAATGAAGATGAAATCAGTTAACCATGAAATCAGTTAACGATGAAATCAGTTAACGATGAAATCAGTTAAATGAAGATGAAATCAGTTAACGATGAAATCAGTTAAATGAAGAATGAAAATGAAATCAGTTAAATGAAGATGAAATCAGTTAACGATGGAATCAGTTAACGATGGAATCAGTTAACGATGGAATCAGTTAAATGAAGATGAAATCAGTTAACGATGAAATCAGTTAAATGAAGATGAAATCAGTTAACGATGGAATCAGTTAACGATGAAATCAGTTAACGATGAAATCAGTTAAATGAAGATGAAATCAGTTAACGATGAAATCAGTTAACGATGAAATCAGTTAAATGAAGATGAAATCAGTTAACGATGAAATCAGTTAAATGAAGATGAAATCAGTTAAATGAAGATGAAATCAGTTAACGATGAAATCAGTTAACGATGAAATCAGTTAACGATGGAATCAGTTAAATGAAGATGAAATCAGTTAACGATGAAATCAGTTAACGATGGAATCAGTTAAATGAAGATGAAATCAGTTAACGATGAAATCAGTTAACGATGAAATCAGTTAAATGAAGATGAAATCAGTTAACGATGAAATCAGTTAAATGAAGATGAAATCAGTTAAATGAAGATGAAATCAGTTAACGATGAAATCAGTTAACGATGAAATCAGTTAAATGAAGATGAAATCAGTTAACGATGAAATCAGTTAAAGATGAAATCAGTTAACGATGAAATCAGTTAAATGAAGATGAAATCAGTTAACGATGAAATCAGTTAACGATGAAATCAGTTAAATGAAGATGAAATCAGTTAACGATGAAATCAGTTAAAGATGAAATCAGTTAACGATGAAATCAGTTAACGATGAAATCAGTTAAATGAAGATGAAATCAGTTAACGATGAAATCAGTTAACGATGAAATCAGTTAAATGAAGATGAAATCAGTTAACGATGAAATCAGTTAAATGAAGATGAAATCAGTTAACGATGAAATCAGTTAAAGATGAAATCAGTTAACGATGAAATCAGTTAACGATGAAATCAGTTAAATGAAGATGAAATCAGTTAACGATGAAATCAGTTAACGATGAAATCAGTTAAATGAAGATGAAATCAGTTAACGATGAAATCAGTTAACGATGAAATCAGTTAAATGAAGATGAAATCAGTTAACGATGAAATCAGTTAACGATGAAATCAGTTAAATGAAGATGAAATCAGTTAACGATGAAATCAGTTAACGATGAAATCAGTTAAATGAAGATGAAATCAGTTAAGGATGAAATCAGTTAACGATGAAATCAATTAAATGAAGATGAAATCAGTTAACGATGAAATCAGTTAAATGAAGATGAAATCAGTTAACGATGAAATCAGTTAAAGATGAAATCAGTTAACGATGGAATCAGTTAACGATGAAATAAGTTAACGATGAAATCAGTTAAATGAAGATGAAATCAGTTAACGATGAAATCAGTTAACGATGGAATCAGTTAAATGAAGATGAAATCAGTTAACGATGAAATCAGTTAACGATGAAATCAGTTAACGATGAAATCAGTTAAATGAAGATGAAATCAGTTAACGATGAAATCAGTTAAAGATGAAATCAGTTAACGATGAAATCAGTTAAATGAAGACGAAATCAGTTAACGATGAAATCAGTTGAATGAAGATGAAATCAGTTAACGATGAAATCAGTTAAATGAAGATGAAATCAGTTAACGATGAAATCAGTGAACGATGAAATCAGTTAAATGAAGATGAAATCAGTTAACGATGAAATCAGTTAACGATGAAATCAGTTAACGATGAAATCAGTTAAATGAAGATGAAATCAGTTAACGATGAAATCAGTTAACGATGAAATCAGTTAACGATGAAATCAGTTAAATGAAGATGAAATCAGTTAACGATGAAATCAGTTAAAGATGAAATCAGTTAACGATGAAATCAGTTAAATGAAGACGAAATCAGTTAACGATGAAATCAGTTGAATGAAGATGAAATCAGTTAACGATGAAATCAGTTAAATGAAGATGAAATCAGTTAACGATGAAATCAGTTAAAGATGAAATCAGTTAACGATGGAATCAGTTAACGATGAAATCAGTTAACGATGAAATCAGTTAAATGAAGATGAAATCAGTTAACGATGAAATCAGTTAACGATGAAATCAGTTAAATGAAGATGAAATCAGTTAACGATGAAATCAGTTAACGATGAAATCAGTTAAATGAAGATGAAATCAGTTAACGATGAAATCAGTTAACGATGAAATCAGTTAAAGATGAAATCAGTTAACGATGAAATCAGTTAAATGAAGATGAAATCAGTTAACGATGAAATCAGTTAACGATGAAATCAGTTAAATGAAGATGAAATCAGTTAACGATGAAATCAGTTAACGATGGAATCAGTTAACGATGAAATCAGTTAACGATGAAATCAGTTAAATGAAGATGAAATCAGTTAACGATGAAATCAGTTAACGATGAAATCAGTTAACGATGAAATCAATTAAATGAAGATGAAATCAGTTAACGATGAAATCAGTTAAATGAAGATGAAATCAGTTAACGATGAAATCAGTTAAATGAAGATGAAATCAGTTAACGATGAAATCAGTTAAATGAAGAATGAAAATGAAATCAGTTAAATGAAGATGAAATCAGTTAACGATGAAATCAGTTAACGATGAAATCAGTTAACGATGAAATCAGTTAAATGAAGATGAAATCAGTTAACGATGAAATCAGTTAAATGAAGATGAAATCAGTTAACGATGAAATCAGTTAACGATGGAATCAGTTAACGATGAAATCAGTTAACGATGAAATCAGTTAAATGAAGATGAAATCAGTTAACGATGAAATCAGTTAACGATGAAATCAGTTAACGATGAAATCAGTTAAATGAAGATGAAATCAGTTAACGATGAAATCAGTTAAAGATGAAATCAGTTAACGATGAAATCAGTTAACGATGAAATCAGTTAAATGAAGATGAAATCAGTTAACGATGAAATCAGTTAACGATGAAATCAGTTAACGATGGAATCAGTTAAATGAAGATGAAATCAGTTAACGATGAAATCAGTTAACGATGAAATCAGTTAAATGAAGATGAAATCAGTTAACGATGAAATCAGTTAAATGAAGATGAAATCAGTTAACGATGAAATCAGTTAAAGATGAAATCAGTTAACGATGAAATCAGTTAACGATGAAATCAGTTAAATGAAGATGAAATCAGTTAACGATGAAATCAGTTAACGATGAAATCAGTTAACGATGAAATCAGTTAAATGAAGAATGAAGATGAAATCAGTTAACGATGAAATCAGTTAAATGAAGATGAAATCAGTTAACGATGAAATCAGTTAACGATGAAATCAGTTAACGATGAAATCAGTTAAATGAAGATGAAATCAGTTAACGATGAAATCAGTTAAATGAAGAATGAAGATGAAATCAGTTAAATGAAGAATGAAGATGAAATCAGTTAACGATGAAATCAGTTAACGATGAAATCAATTAACGATGAAATCAGTTAACGATGAAATCAGTTAAATGAAGATGAAATCAGTTAACGATGAAATCAGTTAACGATGAAATCAGTTAAATGAAGAATGAAGATGAAATCAGTTAACGATGAAATCAGTTAACGATGAAATCAGTTAACGATGAAATCAGTTAAATGAAGATGAAATCAGTTAACGATGAAATCAGTTAAAGATGAAATCAGTTAACGATGAAATCAGTTAACGATGAAATCAGTTAAATGAAGATGAAATCAGTTAACGATGAAATCAGTTAACGATGAAATCAGTTAACGATGGAATCAGTTAAATGAAGATGAAATCAGTTAACGATGAAATCAGTTAACGATGAAATCAGTTAACGATGAAATCAGTTAAATGAAGATGAAATCAGTTAACGATGAAATCAGTTAAATGAAGATGAAATCAGTTAACGATGAAATCAGTTAAAGATGAAATCAGTTAACGATGAAATCAGTTAACGATGAAATCAGTTAAATGAAGATGAAATCAGTTAACGATGAAATCAGTTAACGATGAAATCAGTTAAAGATGAAATCAGTTAACGATGAAATCAGTTAAATGAAGAATGAAGATGAAATCAGTTAACGATGAAATCAGTTAAATGAAGATGAAATCAGTTAACGATGAAATCAGTTAACGATGAAATCAGTTAACGATGAAATCAGTTAAATGAAGATGAAATCAGTTAACGATGAAATCAGTTAAATGAAGAATGAAGATGAAATCAGTTAAATGAAGAATGAAGATGAAATCAGTTAACGATGAAATCAGTTAACGATGAAATCAATTAACGATGAAATCAGTTAACGATGAAATCAGTTAAATGAAGATGAAATCAGTTAACGATGAAATCAGTTAACGATGAAATCAGTTAAATGAAGAATGAAAATGAAATCAGTTAACGATGAAATCAATTAACGATGAAATCAGTTAACGATGAAATCAGTTAAATGAAGATGAAATCAGTTAACGATGAAATCAGTTAACGATGAAATCAGTTAAATGAAGATGAAATCAGTTAACGATGAAATCAGTTAACGATGAAATCAGTTAACGATGAAATCAGTTAAATGAAGATGAAATCAGTTAACGATGAAATCAGTTAACGATGAAATCAGTTAACGATGAAATCAATTAAATGAAGATGAAATCAGTTAACGATGAAATCAGTTAAATGAAGAATGAAAATGAAATCAGTTAAATGAAGATGAAATCAGTTAACGATGAAATCAGTTAACGATGAAATCAGTTAAATGAAGATGAAATCAGTTAACGATGAAATCAGTTAACGATGAAATCAGTTAACGATGAAATCAGTTAAATGAAGATGAAATCAGTTAACGATGAAATCAGTTAACGATGAAATCAGTTAAATGAAGATGAAATCAGTTAACGATGAAATCAGTTAACGATGAAATCAGTTAACGATGAAATCAATTAAATGAAGATGAAATCAGTTAACGATGAAATCAGTTAAATGAAGATGAAATCAGTTAACGATGAAATCAGTTAAAGATGAAATCAGTTAACGATGAAATCAGTTAACGATGAAATCAGTTAACGATGAAATCAGTTAAATGAAGATGAAATCAGTTAACGATGAAATCAGTTAAATGAAGAATGAAAATGAAATCAGTTAAATGAAGATGAAATCAGTTAACGATGAAATCAGTTAACGATGAAATCAGTTAACGATGAAATCAGTTAAATGAAGATGAAATCAGTTAACGATGAAATCAGTTAACGATGAAATCAGTTAACGATGAAATCAGTTAAATGAAGATGAAATCAGTTAACGATGAAATCAGTTAAATGAAGAATGAAGATGAAATCAGTTAACGATGAAATCAATTAACGATGAAATCAGTTAACGATGAAATCAGTTAAATGAAGATGAAATCAGTTAACGATGAAATCAGTTAACGATGAAATCAGTTAAATGAAGAATGAAAATGAAATCAGTTAACGATGAAATCAATTAACGATGAAATCAGTTAACGATGAAATCAGTTAAATGAAGATGAAATCAGTTAACGATGAAATCAGTTAACGATGAAATCAGTTAAATGAAGATGAAATCAGTTAACGATGAAATCAGTTAACGATGAAATCAGTTAACGATGAAATCAGTTAAATGAAGATGAAATCAGTTAACGATGAAATCAGTTAACGATGAAATCAGTTAACGATGAAATCAATTAAATGAAGATGAAATCAGTTAACGATGAAATCAGTTAACGATGAAATCAGTTAAATGAAGATGAAATCAGTTAACGATGAAATCAGTTAACGATGAAATCAGTTAACGATGAAATCAATTAAATGAAGATGAAATCAGTTAACGATGAAATCAGTTAACGATGAAATCAGTTAAATGAAGATGAAATCAGTTAAATGAAGATGAAATCAGTTAACGATGAAATCAGTTAACGATGAAATCAGTTAACGATGAAATCAGTTAAATGAAGATGAAATCAGTTAACGATGAAATCAGTTAACGATGAAATCAGTTAACGATGAAATCAGTTAAATGAAGATGAAATCAGTTAACGATGAAATCAGTTAAAGATGAAATCAGTTAACGATGAAATCAGTTAACGATGAAATCAGTTAACGATGAAATCAGTTAAATGAAGATGAAATCAGTTAACGATGAAATCAGTTAAATGAAGAATGAAAATGAAATCAGTTAAATGAAGATGAAATCAGTTAACGATGAAATCAGTTAACGATGAAATCAGTTAACGATGAAATCAGTTAAATGAAGATGAAATCAGTTAACGATGAAATCAGTTAACAATGAAATCAGTTAAATGAAGATGAAATCAGTTAACGATGAAATCAGTTAACGATGAAATCAGTTAAATGAAGATGAAATCAGTTAACAATGAAATCAGTTAACGATGAAATCAGTTAAATGAAGATGAAATCAGTTAACGATGAAATCAGTTAACGATGAAATCAATTAACGATGAAATCAGTTAAATGAAGATGAAATCAGTTAACGATGAAATCAGTTAAAGATGAAATCAGTTAAATGAAGAATGAAGATGAAATCAGTTAACGATGAAATCAGTTAAATGAAGATGAAATCAGTTAACGATGAAATCAGTTAACGATGAAATCAGTTAAATGAAGATGAAATCAGTTAACGATGAAATCAGTTAAATGAAGAATGAAGATGAAATCAGTTAACGATGAAATCAATTAACGATGAAATCAGTTAACGATGAAATCAGTTAAATGAAGATGAAATCAGTTAACGATGAAATCAGTTAACGATGAAATCAGTTAAATGAAGAATGAAAATGAAATCAGTTAACGATGAAATCAATTAACGATGAAATCAGTTAACGATGAAATCAGTTAAATGAAGATGAAATCAGTTAACGATGAAATCAGTTAACGATGAAATCAGTTAAATGAAGATGAAATCAGTTAACGATGAAATCAGTTAACGATGAAATCAGTTAAATGAAGATGAAATCAGTTAACGATGAAATCAGTTAACGATGAAATCAGTTAACGATGAAATCAATTAAATGAAGATGAAATCAGTTAACGATGAAATCAGTTAAATGAAGATGAAATCAGTTAACGATGAAATCAGTTAACGATGAAATCAGTTAAATGAAGATGAAATCAGTTAACGATGAAATCAGTTAACGATGAAATCAATTAAATGAAGATGAAATCAGTTAACGATGAAATCAGTTAAATGAAGATGAAATCAGTTAACGATGAAATCAGTTAAAGATGAAATCAGTTAACGATGAAATCAGTTAACGATGAAATCAGTTAACGATGAAATCAGTTAAATGAAGATGAAATCAGTTAACGATGAAATCAGTTAAATGAAGAATGAAAATGAAATCAGTTAAATGAAGATGAAATCAGTTAACGATGAAATCAGTTAACGATGAAATCAGTTAAATGAAGATGAAATCAGTTAACGATGAAATCAGTTAACAATGAAATCAGTTAAATGAAGATGAAATCAGTTAACGATGAAATCAGTTAACGATGAAATCAGTTAACGATGAAATCAGTTAAATGAAGATGAAATCAGTTAAAGATGAAATCAGTTAACGATGAAATCAGTTAACGATGAAATCAGTTAAATGAAGATGAAATCAGTTAACGATGAAATCAGTTAACGATGAAATCAATTAACGATGAAATCAGTTAAATGAAGATGAAATCAGTTAACGATGAAATCAGTTAAAGATGAAATCAGTTAAATGAAGAATGAAGATGAAATCAGTTAACGATGAAATCAGTTAAATGAAGATGAAATCAGTTAACGATGAAATCAGTTAACGATGAAATCAGTTAACGATGAAATCAGTTAAATGAAGATGAAATCAGTTAACGATGAAATCAGTTAACGATGAAATCAGTTAAATGAAGAATGAAAATGAAATCAGTTAACGATGAAATCAATTAACGATGAAATCAGTTAACGATGAAATCAGTTAACGATGAAATCAATTAAATGAAGATGAAATCTGTTAACGATGAAATCAGTTAACGATGAAATCAGTTAAATGAAGATGAAATCAGTTAACGATGAAATCAGTTAACGATGAAATCAGTTAACGATGAAATCAATTAAATGAAGATGAAATCAGTTAACGATGAAATCAGTTAACGATGAAATCAGTTAAATGAAGATGAAATCAGTTAACGATGAAATCAGTTAACGATGAAATCAGTTAACGATGAAATCAGTTAAATGAAGATGAAATCAGTTAAAGATGAAATCAGTTAACGATGAAATCAGTTAACGATGAAATCAGTTAAATGAAGATGAAATCAGTTAACGATGAAATCAGTTAACGATGAAATCAATTAACGATGAAATCAGTTAAATGAAGATGAAATCAGTTAACGATGAAATCAGTTAAAGATGAAATCAGTTAAATGAAGAATGAAGATGAAATCAGTTAACGATGAAATCAGTTAAATGAAGATGAAATCAGTTAACGATGAAATCAGTTAACGATGAAATCAGTTAAATGAAGATGAAATCAGTTAACGATGAAATCAGTTAAATGAAGAATGAAGATGAAATCAGTTAACGATGAAATCAATTAACGATGAAATCAGTTAACGATGAAATCAGTTAAATGAAGATGAAATCAGTTAACGATGAAATCAGTTAACGATGAAATCAGTTAAATGAAGAATGAAAATGAAATCAGTTAACGATGAAATCAATTAACGATGAAATCAGTTAACGATGAAATCAGTTAAATGAAGATGAAATCAGTTAACGATGAAATCAGTTAACGATGAAATCAGTTAAATGAAGATGAAATCAGTTAACGATGAAATCAGTTAACGATGAAATCAGTTAACGATGAAATCAGTTAAATGAAGATGAAATCAGTTAACGATGAAATCAGTTAACGATGAAATCAGTTAACGATGAAATCAATTAAATGAAGATGAAATCAGTTAACGATGAAATCAGTTAACGATGAAATCAGTTAAATGAAGATGAAATCAGTTAAATGAAGATGAAATCAGTTAACGATGAAATCAGTTAACGATGAAATCAGTTAAAGATGAAATCAGTTAAATGAAGAATGAAGATGAAATCAGTTAACGATGAAATCAGTTAAATGAAGATGAAATCAGTTAACGATGAAATCAATTAACGATGAAATCAGTTAAATGAAGATGAAATCAGTTAACGATGAAATCAGTTAAAGATGAAATCAGTTAAATGAAGAATGAAGATGAAATCAGTTAACGATGAAATCAGTTAAATGAAGATGAAATCAGTTAACGATGAAATCAGTTAACGATGAAATCAGTTAACGATGAAATCAGTTAAATGAAGATGAAATCAGTTAACGATGAAATCAGTTAAATGAAGAATGAAGATGAAATCAGTTAACGATGAAATCAATTAACGATGAAATCAGTTAACGATGAAATCAGTTAAATGAAGATGAAATCAGTTAACGATGAAATCAGTTAACGATGAAATCAGTTAAATGAAGAATGAAAATGAAATCAGTTAACGATGAAATCAATTAACGATGAAATCAGTTAACGATGAAATCAGTTAAATGAAGATGAAATCAGTTAACGATGAAATCAGTTAACGATGAAATCAGTTAAATGAAGATGAAATCAGTTAACGATGAAATCAGTTAACGATGAAATCAGTTAACGATGAAATCAGTTAAATGAAGATGAAATCAGTTAACGATGAAATCAGTTAACGATGAAATCAGTTAACGATGAAATCAATTAAATGAAGATGAAATCAGTTAACGATGAAATCAGTTAAATGAAGAATGAAAATGAAATCAGTTAAATGAAGATGAAATCAGTTAACGATGAAATCAGTTAACGATGAAATCAGTTAAATGAAGATGAAATCAGTTAACGATGAAATCAGTTAACGATGAAATCAGTTAACGATGAAATCAATTAAATGAAGATGAAATCAGTTAACGATGAAATCAGTTAAATGAAGATGAAATCAGTTAACGATGAAATCAGTTAAAGATGAAATCAGTTAACGATGAAATCAGTTAACGATGAAATCAGTTAACGATGAAATCAGTTAAATGAAGATGAAATCAGTTAACGATGAAATCAGTTAAATGAAGAATGAAAATGAAATCAGTTAAATGAAGATGAAATCAGTTAACGATGAAATCAGTTAACGATGAAATCAGTTAACGATGAAATCAGTTAAATGAAGATGAAATCAGTTAACGATGAAATCAGTTAACAATGAAATCAGTTAAATGAAGATGAAATCAGTTAACGATGAAATCAGTTAACGATGAAATCAGTTAACGATGAAATCAGTTAAATGAAGATGAAATCAGTTAACGATGAAATCAGTTAAATGAAGAATGAAGATGAAATCAGTTAACGATGAAATCAATTAACGATGAAATCAGTTAACGATGAAATCAGTTAAATGAAGATGAAATCAGTTAACGATGAAATCAGTTAACGATGAAATCAGTTAAATGAAGAATGAAAATGAAATCAGTTAACGATGAAATCAATTAACGATGAAATCAGTTAACGATGAAATCAGTTAAATGAAGATGAAATCAGTTAACGATGAAATCAGTTAACGATGAAATCAGTTAAATGAAGATGAAATCAGTTAACGATGAAATCAGTTAACGATGAAATCAGTTAAATGAAGAATGAAAATGAAATCAGTTAACGATGAAATCAATTAACGATGAAATCAGTTAACGATGAAATCAGTTAAATGAAGATGAAATCAGTTAACGATGAAATCAGTTAACGATGAAATCAGTTAAATGAAGATGAAATCAGTTAACGATGAAATCAGTTAACGATGAAATCAGTTAACGATGAAATCAATTAAATGAAGATGAAATCAGTTAACGATGAAATCAGTTAAATGAAGATGAAATCAGTTAACGATGAAATCAGTTAAAGATGAAATCAGTTAACGATGAAATCAGTTAACGATGAAATCAGTTAACGATGAAATCAGTTAAATGAAGATGAAATCAGTTAACGATGAAATCAGTTAACGATGAAATCAGTTAACGATGAAATCAATTAAATGAAGATGAAATCAGTTAACGATGAAATCAGTTAAATGAAGATGAAATCAGTTAACGATGAAATCAGTTAAAGATGAAATCAGTTAACGATGAAATCAGTTAACGATGAAATCAGTTAAATGAAGATGAAATCAGTTAACGATGAAATCAGTTAAATGAAGAATGAAAATGAAATCAGTTAAATGAAGATGAAATCAGTTAACGATGAAATCAGTTAACGATGAAATCAGTTAACGATGAAATCAGTTAAATGAAGATGAAATCAGTTAACGATGAAATCAGTTAACAATGAAATCAGTTAAATGAAGATGAAATCAGTTAACGATGAAATCAGTTAACGATGAAATCAGTTAACGATGAAATCAGTTAAATGAAGATGAAATCAGTTAAAGATGAAATCAGTTAACGATGAAATCAGTTAACGATGAAATCAGTTAAATGAAGATGAAATCAGTTAACGATGAAATCAGTTAACGATGAAATCAATTAACGATGAAATCAGTTAAATGAAGATGAAATCAGTTAACGATGAAATCAGTTAAAGATGAAATCAGTTAAATGAAGAATGAAGATGAAATCAGTTAACGATGAAATCAGTTAAATGAAGATGAAATCAGTTAACGATGAAATCAGTTAACGATGAAATCAGTTAACGATGAAATCAGTTAAATGAAGATGAAATCAGTTAACGATGAAATCAGTTAAATGAAGAATGAAGATGAAATCAGTTAACGATGAAATCAATTAACGATGAAATCAGTTAACGATGAAATCAGTTAAATGAAGATGAAATCAGTTAACGATGAAATCAGTTAACGATGAAATCAGTTAAATGAAGAATGAAAATGAAATCAGTTAACGATGAAATCAATTAACGATGAAATCAGTTAACGATGAAATCAGTTAAATGAAGATGAAATCAGTTAACGATGAAATCAGTTAACGATGAAATCAGTTAAATGAAGATGAAATCAGTTAACGATGAAATCAGTTAACGATGAAATCAGTTAACGATGAAATCAGTTAAATGAAGATGAAATCAGTTAACGATGAAATCAGTTAACGATGAAATCAGTTAACGATGAAATCAATTAAATGAAGATGAAATCAGTTAACGATGAAATCAGTTAACGATGAAATCAGTTAAATGAAGATGAAATCAGTTAACGATGAAATCAGTTAAAGATGAAATCAGTTAAATGAAGAATGAAGATGAAATCAGTTAACGATGAAATCAGTTAAATGAAGATGAAATCAGTTAACGATGAAATCAATTAACGATGAAATCAGTTAACGATGAAATCAATTAACGATGAAATCAGTTAAATGAAGATGAAATCAGTTAAAGATGAAATCAGTTAAATGAAGAATGAAGATGAAATCAGTTAACGATGAAATCAGTTAAATGAAGATGAAATCAGTTAACGATGAAATCAATTAACGATGAAATCAGTTAACGATGAAATCAATTAACAATGAAATCAGTTAAATGAAGATGAAATCAGTTAACGATGAAATCAGTTAACGATGAAATCAGTTAACGATGAAATCAATTAACGATGAAATCAGTTAAATGAAGATGA
The DNA here is from genome assembly GCF_022749685.1 of Semicossyphus pulcher. Taxonomy (NCBI): domain Eukaryota; kingdom Metazoa; phylum Chordata; class Actinopteri; order Labriformes; family Labridae; genus Semicossyphus; species Semicossyphus pulcher. Next base: position 219,381 of record NW_027211733.1, on the reverse strand, counting down.
AATCAGTTAACGATGAAATCAGTTAAAGATGAAATCAGTTAAATGAAGAATGAAGATGAAATCAGTTAACGATGAAATCAGTTAAATGAAGATGAAATCAGTTAACGATGAAATCAGTTAACGATGAAATCAGTTAACGATGAAATCAGTTAAATGAAGATGAAATCAGTTAACGATGAAATCAGTTAAATGAAGAATGAAGATGAAATCAGTTAACGATGAAATCAATTAACGATGAAATCAGTTAACGATGAAATCAGTTAAATGAAGATGAAATCAGTTAACGATGAAATCAGTTAACGATGAAATCAGTTAAATGAAGAATGAAAATGAAATCAGTTAACGATGAAATCAATTAACGATGAAATCAGTTAACGATGAAATCAGTTAAATGAAGATGAAATCAGTTAACGATGAAATCAGTTAACGATGAAATCAGTTAAATGAAGATGAAATCAGTTAACGATGAAATCAGTTAACGATGAAATCAGTTAACGATGAAATCAGTTAAATGAAGAATGAAAATGAAATCAGTTAACGATGAAATCAATTAACGATGAAATCAGTTAACGATGAAATCAGTTAAATGAAGATGAAATCAGTTAACGATGAAATCAGTTAACGATGAAATCAGTTAAATGAAGATGAAATCAGTTAACGATGAAATCAGTTAACGATGAAATCAGTTAAATGAAGAATGAAAATGAAATCAGTTAACGATGAAATCAATTAACGATGAAATCAGTTAACGATGAAATCAGTTAAATGAAGATGAAATCAGTTAACGATGAAATCAGTTAACGATGAAATCAGTTAAATGAAGATGAAATCAGTTAACGATGAAATCAGTTAACGATGAAATCAGTTAACGATGAAATCAATTAAATGAAGATGAAATCAGTTAACGATGAAATCAGTTAAATGAAGAATGAAAATGAAATCAGTTAAATGAAGATGAAATCAGTTAACGATGAAATCAGTTAACGATGAAATCAGTTAAATGAAGATGAAATCAGTTAACGATGAAATCAGTTAACGATGAAATCAGTTAACGATGAAATCAATTAAATGAAGATGAAATCAGTTAACGATGAAATCAGTTAAATGAAGATGAAATCAGTTAACGATGAAATCAGTTAAAGATGAAATCAGTTAACGATGAAATCAGTTAACGATGAAATCAGTTAACGATGAAATCAGTTAAATGAAGATGAAATCAGTTAACGATGAAATCAGTTAAATGAAGAATGAAAATGAAATCAGTTAAATGAAGATGAAATCAGTTAACGATGAAATCAGTTAACGATGAAATCAGTTAACGATGAAATCAGTTAAATGAAGATGAAATCAGTTAACGATGAAATCAGTTAACAATGAAATCAGTTAAATGAAGATGAAATCAGTTAACGATGAAATCAGTTAACGATGAAATCAGTTAAATGAAGATGAAATCAGTTAACGATGAAATCAGTTAAATGAAGAATGAAGATGAAATCAGTTAACGATGAAATCAATTAACGATGAAATCAGTTAACGATGAAATCAGTTAAATGAAGATGAAATCAGTTAACGATGAAATCAGTTAACGATGAAATCAGTTAAATGAAGAATGAAAATGAAATCAGTTAACGATGAAATCAATTAACGATGAAATCAGTTAACGATGAAATCAGTTAAATGAAGATGAAATCAGTTAACGATGAAATCAGTTAACGATGAAATCAGTTAAATGAAGATGAAATCAGTTAACGATGAAATCAGTTAAATGAAGAATGAAAATGAAATCAGTTAACGATGAAATCAATTAACGATGAAATCAGTTAACGATGAAATCAGTTAAATGAAGATGAAATCAGTTAACGATGAAATCAGTTAACGATGAAATCAGTTAAATGAAGATGAAATCAGTTAACGATGAAATCAGTTAACGATGAAATCAGTTAACGATGAAATCAATTAAATGAAGATGAAATCAGTTAACGATGAAATCAGTTAAATGAAGATGAAATCAGTTAACGATGAAATCAGTTAAAGATGAAATCAGTTAACGATGAAATCAGTTAACGATGAAATCAGTTAACGATGAAATCAGTTAAATGAAGATGAAATCAGTTAACGATGAAATCAGTTAACGATGAAATCAGTTAACGATGAAATCAATTAAATGAAGATGAAATCAGTTAACGATGAAATCAGTTAAATGAAGATGAAATCAGTTAACGATGAAATCAGTTAAAGATGAAATCAGTTAACGATGAAATCAGTTAACGATGAAATCAGTTAACGATGAAATCAGTTAAATGAAGATGAAATCAGTTAACGATGAAATCAGTTAAATGAAGAATGAAAATGAAATCAGTTAAATGAAGATGAAATCAGTTAACGATGAAATCAGTTAACGATGAAATCAGTTAACGATGAAATCAGTTAAATGAAGATGAAATCAGTTAACGATGAAATCAGTTAACAATGAAATCAGTTAAATGAAGATGAAATCAGTTAACGATGAAATCAGTTAACGATGAAATCAGTTAAATGAAGATGAAATCAGTTAAAAATGAAATCAGTTAACGATGAAATCAGTTAACGATGAAATCAGTTAAATGAAGATGAAATCAGTTAACGATGAAATCAGTTAACGATGAAATCAATTAACGATGAAATCAGTTAAATGAAGATGAAATCAGTTAACGATGAAATCAGTTAAAGATGAAATCAGTTAAATGAAGAATGAAGATGAAATCAGTTAACGATGAAATCAGTTAAATGAAGATGAAATCAGTTAACGATGAAATCAGTTAACGATGAAATCAGTTAACGATGAAATCAGTTAACGATGAAATCAGTTAAATGAAGATGAAATCAGTTAACGATGAAATCAGTTAAATGAAGAATGAAGATGAAATCAGTTAACGATGAAATCAATTAACGATGAAATCAGTTAACGATGAAATCAGTTAAATGAAGATGAAATCAGTTAACGATGAAATCAGTTAACGATGAAATCAGTTAAATGAAGAATGAAAATGAAATCAGTTAACGATGAAATCAATTAACGATGAAATCAGTTAACGATGAAATCAGTTAAATGAAGATGAAATCAGTTAACGATGAAATCAGTTAACGATGAAATCAGTTAAATGAAGATGAAATCAGTTAACGATGAAATCAGTTAACGATGAAATCAGTTAACGATGAAATCAGTTAAATGAAGATGAAATCAGTTAACGATGAAATCAGTTAACGATGAAATCAGTTAACGATGAATTCAATTAAATGAAGATGAAATCAGTTAACGATGAAATCAGTTAACGATGAAATCAGTTAAATGAAGATGAAATCAGTTAAATGAAGATGAAATCAGTTAACGATGAAATCAGTTAACGATGAAATCAGTTAAATGAAGATGAAATCAGTTAAAGATGAAATCAGTTAACGATGAAATCAGTTAACGATGAAATCAGTTAAATGAAGATGAAATCAGTTAACGATGAAATCAGTTAACGATGAAATCAATTAACGATGAAATCAGTTAAATGAAGATGAAATCAGTTAACGATGAAATCAGTTAAAGATGAAATCAGTTAAATGAAGAATGAAGATGAAATCAGTTAACGATGAAATCAGTTAAATGAAGATGAAATCAGTTAACGATGAAATCAGTTAACGATGAAATCAGTTAACGATGAAATCAGTTAAATGAAGATGAAATCAGTTAACGATGAAATCAGTTAAATGAAGAATGAAGATGAAATCAGTTAACGATGAAATCAATTAACGATGAAATCAGTTAACGATGAAATCAGTTAAATGAAGATGAAATCAGTTAACGATGAAATCAGTTAACGATGAAATCAGTTAAATGAAGAATGAAAATGAAATCAGTTAACGATGAAATCAATTAACGATGAAATCAGTTAACGATGAAATCAGTTAAATGAAGATGAAATCAGTTAACGATGAAATCAGTTAACGATGAAATCAGTTAAATGAAGATGAAATCAGTTAACGATGAAATCAGTTAACGATGAAATCAGTTAACGATGAAATCAGTTAAATGAAGATGAAATCAGTTAACGATGAAATCAGTTAACGATGAAATCAGTTAACGATGAAATCAATTAAATGAAGATGAAATCAGTTAACGATGAAATCAGTTAAATGAAGAATGAAAATGAAATCAGTTAAATGAAGATGAAATCAGTTAACGATGAAATCAGTTAACGATGAAATCAGTTAAATGAAGATGAAATCAGTTAACGATGAAATCAGTTAACGATGAAATCAGTTAACGATGAAATCAATTAAATGAAGATGAAATCAGTTAACGATGAAATCAGTTAAATGAAGATGAAATCAGTTAACGATGAAATCAGTTAAAGATGAAATCAGTTAACGATGAAATCAGTTAACGATGAAATCAGTTAACGATGAAATCAGTTAAATGAAGATGAAATCAGTTAACGATGAAATCAGTTAAATGAAGAATGAAAATGAAATCAGTTAAATGAAGATGAAATCAGTTAACGATGAAATCAGTTAACGATGAAATCAGTTAACGATGAAATCAGTTAAATGAAGATGAAATCAGTTAACGATGAAATCAGTTAACAATGAAATCAGTTAAATGAAGATGAAATCAGTTAACGATGAAATCAGTTAACGATGAAATCAGTTAACGATGAAATCAGTTAAATGAAGATGAAATCAGTTAACGATGAAATCAGTTAACGATGAAATCAGTTAAATGAAGATGAAATCAGTTAACGATGAAATCAGTTAACGATGAAATCAGTTAAATGAAGATGAAATCAGTTAACGATGAAATCAGTTAACAATGAAATCAGTTAAATGAAGATGAAATCAGTTAACGATGAAATCAGTTAACGATGAAATCAGTTAACGATGAAATCAGTTAACGATGAAATCAGTTAAATGAAGATGAAATCAGTTAACGATGAAATCAATTAACGATGAAATCAGTTAACAATGAAATCAGTTAAATGAAGATGAAATCAGTTAACGATGAAATCAGTTAACGATGAAATCAGTTAAAGATGAAATCAGTTAACGATGAAATCAGTTAACGATGAAATCAGTTAACGATGAAATCAGTTAATTGAAGAATGAAAATGAAATCAGTTAACGATGAAATCAATTAACGATGAAATCAGTTAACGATGAAATCAGTTAAATGAAGATGAAATCAGTTAACGATGAAATCAGTTAACGATGAAATCAGTTAAATGAAGATGAAATCAGTTAACGATGAAATCAGTTAACGATGAAATCAATTAAATGAAGATGAAATCAGTTAACGATGAAATCAGTTAAATGAAGAATGAAAATGAAATCAGTTAAATGAAGATGAAATCAGTTAACGATGAAATCAGTTAACGATGAAATCAGTTAACGATGAAATCAGTTAAATGAAGATGAAATCAGTTAACGATGAAATCAGTTAACGATGAAATCAGTTAACGATGAAATCAATTAAATGAAGATGAAATCAGTTAACGATGAAATCAGTTAAATGAAGATGAAATCAGTTAACGATGAAATCAGTTAAAGATGAAATCAGTTAACGATGAAATCAGTTAACGATGAAATCAGTTAAATGAAGATGAAATCAGTTAACGATGAAATCAGTTAAATGAAGAATGAAAATGAAATCAGTTAAATGAAGATGAAATCAGTTAACGATGAAATCAGTTAACGATGAAATCAGTTAACGATGAAATCAATTAACGATGAAATCAGTTAAATGAAGATGAAATCAGTTAACGATGAAATCAGTTAAAGATGAAATCAGTTAAATGAAGAATGAAGATGAAATCAGTTAACGATGAAATCAGTTAAATGAAGATGAAATCAGTTAACGATGAAATCAGTTAACGATGAAATCAGTTAACGATGAAATCAGTTAAATGAAGATGAAATCAGTTAACGATGAAATCAGTTAAATGAAGAATGAAGATGAAATCAGTTAACGATGAAATCAATTAACGATGAAATCAGTTAACGATGAAATCAGTTAAATGAAGATGAAATCAGTTAACGATGAAATCAGTTAACGATGAAATCAGTTAAATGAAGAATGAAAATGAAATCAGTTAACGATGAAATCAATTAACGATGAAATCAGTTAACGATGAAATCAGTTAAATGAAGATGAAATCAGTTAACGATGAAATCAGTTAACGATGAAATCAGTTAAATGAAGATGAAATCAGTTAACGATGAAATCAGTTAACGATGAAATCAGTTAACGATGAAATCAGTTAAATGAAGATGAAATCAGTTAACGATGAAATCAGTTAACGATGAAATCAATTAAATGAAGATGAAATCAGTTAACGATGAAATCAGTTAACGATGAAATCAGTTAAATGAAGATGAAATCAGTTAAATGAAGATGAAATCAGTTAACGATGAAATCAGTTAACGATGAAATCAGTTAACGATGAAATCAGTTAAATGAAGATGAAATCAGTTAAAGATGAAATCAGTTAACGATGAAATCAGTTAACGATGAAATCAGTTAAATGAAGATGAAATCAGTTAACGATGAAATCAGTTAACGATGAAATCAATTAACGATGAAATCAGTTAAATGAAGATGAAATCAGTTAACGATGAAATCAGTTAAAGATGAAATCAGTTAAATGAAGAATGAAGATGAAATCAGTTAACGATGAAATCAGTTAAATGAAGATGAAATCAGTTAACGATGAAATCAATTAACGATGAAATCAGTTAACGATGAAATCAATTAACGATGAAATCAGTTAAATGAAGATGAAATCAGTTAACGATGAAATCAGTTAAAGATGAAATCAGTTAAATGAAGAATGAAGATGAAATCAGTTAACGATGAAATCAGTTAACGATGAAATCAGTTAACGATGAAATCAATTAACGATGAAATCAGTTAAATGAAGATGAAATCAGTTAACGATGAAATCAATTAACGATGAAATCAGTTAACGATGACATCAGTTAACGATGAAATCAGTTAAATGAAGAATGAAGATGAAATCAGTTAACGATGAAATCAGTTAAATGAAGATGAAATCAGTTAACGATGAAATCAATTAACGATGAAATCAGTTAACGATGACATCAGTTAACGATGAAATCAGTTAAATGAAGAATGAAGATGAAATCAGTTAACGATGAAATCAGTTAAATGAAGTGAAATCAGTTAACGATGAAATCAATTAACGATGAAATCAGTTAACGATGAAATCAATTAACGATGAAATCAGTTAAATGAAGATGAAATCAGTTAACGATGAAATCAGTTAAAGATGAAATCAGTTAAATGAAGAATGAAGATGAAATCAGTTAACGATGAAATCAGTTAACGATGAAATCAGTTAACGATGAAATCAATTAACGATGAAATCAGTTAAATGAAGATGAAATCAGTTAACGATGAAATCAATTAACGATGAAATCAGTTAACGATGAAATCAGTTAACGATGAAATCAGTTAACGATGAAATCAGTTAAATGAAGATGAAATCAGTTAACGATGAAATCAATTAACGATGAAATCAGTTAAATGAAGATGAAATCAGTTAACGATGAAATCAGTTAAAGATGAAATCAGTTAAATGAAGAATGAAGATGAAATCAGTTAACGATGAAATCAGTTAAATGAAGATGAAATCAGTTAACGATGAAATCAATTAACGATGAAATCAGTTAACGATGAAATCAATTAACGATGAAATCAGTTAAATGAAGATGAAATCAGTTAACGATGAAATCAGTTAAAGATGAAATCAGTTAAATGAAGAATGAAGATGAAATCAGTTAACGATGAAATCAGTTAACGATGAAATCAGTTAACGATGAAATCAATTAACGATGAAATCAGTTAAATGAAGATGAAATCAGTTAACGATGAAATCAATTAACGATGAAATCAGTTAACGATGAAATCAGTTAAATGAAGATGAAATCAGTTAACGATGAAATCAGTTAACGATGAAATCAGTTAAATGAAGAATGAAAATGAAATCAGTTAACGATGAAATCAATTAACGATGAAATCAGTTAACGATGAAATCAGTTAAATGAAGATGAAATCAGTTAACGATGAAATCAGTTAACGATGAAATCAGTTAAATGAAGATGAAATCAGTTAACGATGAAATCAGTTAACGATGAAATCAGTTAACGATGAAATCAGTTAAATGAAGATGAAATCAGTTAACGATGAAATCAGTTAACGATGAAATCAGTTAACGATGAAATCAATTAAATGAAGATGAAATCAGTTAACGATGAAATCAGTTAACGATGAAATCAGTTAAATGAAGATGAAATCAGTTAAATGAAGATGAAATCAGTTAACGATGAAATCAGTTAACGATGAAATCAGTTAACGATGAAATCAGTTAAATGAAGATGAAATCAGTTAAAGATGAAATCAGTTAACGATGAAATCAGTTAACGATGAAATCAGTTAAATGAAGATGAAATCAGTTAACGATGAAATCAGTTAACGATGAAATCAATTAACGATGAAATCAGTTAAATGAAGATGAAATCAGTTAACGATGAAATCAGTTAAAGATGAAATCAGTTAAATGAAGAATGAAGATGAAATCAGTTAACGATGAAATCAGTTAAATGAAGATGAAATCAGTTAACGATGAAATCAATTAACGATGAAATCAGTTAACGATGAAATCAATTAACGATGAAATCAGTTAAATGAAGATGAAATCAGTTAACGATGAAATCAGTTAACGATGAAATCAGTTAAATGAAGAATGAAAATGAAATCAGTTAACGATGAAATCAATTAACGATGAAATCAGTTAACGATGAAATCAGTTAAATGAAGATGAAATCAGTTAACGATGAAATCAGTTAACGATGAAATCAGTTAAATGAAGATGAAATCAGTTAACGATGAAATCAGTTAACGATGAAATCAGTTAACGATGAAATCAGTTAAATGAAGATGAAATCAGTTAACGATGAAATCAGTTAACGATGAAATCAGTTAACGATGAAATCAATTAAATGAAGATGAAATCAGTTAACGATGAAATCAGTTAAATGAAGAATGAAAATGAAATCAGTTAAATGAAGATGAAATCAGTTAACGATGAAATCAGTTAACGATGAAATCAGTTAAATGAAGATGAAATCAGTTAACGATGAAATCAGTTAACGATGAAATCAGTTAACGATGAAATCAATTAAATGAAGATGAAATCAGTTAACGATGAAATCAGTTAAATGAAGATGAAATCAGTTAACGATGAAATCAGTTAAAGATGAAATCAGTTAACGATGAAATCAGTTAACGATGAAATCAGTTAACGATGAAATCAGTTAAATGAAGATGAAATCAGTTAACGATGAAATCAGTTAAATGAAGAATGAAAATGAAATCAGTTAAATGAAGATGAAATCAGTTAACGATGAAATCAGTTAACGATGAAATCAGTTAACGATGAAATCAGTTAAATGAGGATGAAATCAGTTAACGATGAAATCAGTTAACAATGAAATCAGTTAAATGAAGATGAAATCAGTTAACGATGAAATCAGTTAACGATGAAATCAGTTAACGATGAAATCAGTTAAATGAAGATGAAATCAGTTAACGATGAAATCAGTTAAATGAAGATGAAATCAGTTAACGATGAAATCAGTTAACGATGAAATCAGTTAAATGAAGATGAAATCAGTTAACGATGAAATCAGTTAACGATGAAATCAATTAAATGAAGATGAAATCAGTTAACGATGAAATCAATTAAATGAAGATGAAATCAGTTAACGATGAAATCAGTTAACAATGAAATCAGTTAAATGAAGATGAAATCAGTTAACGATGAAATCAGTTAACGATGAAATCAGTTAAAGATGAAATCAGTTAACGATGAAATCAGTTAACGATGAAATCAGTTAACGATGAAATCAGTTAAATGAAGATGAAATCAGTTAACGATGAAATCAATTAACGATGAAATCAGTTAACAATGAAATCAGTTAAATGAAGATGAAATCAGTTAACGATGAAATCAGTTAACGATGAAATCAGTTAAAGATGAAATCAGTTAACGATGAAATCAGTTAACGATGAAATCAGTTAACGATGAAATCAGTTAAATGAAGATGAAATCAGTTAACGATGAAATCAGTTAAATGAAGAATGAAAATGAAATCAGTTAAATGAAGATGAAATCAGTTAACGATGAAATCAGTTAACGATGAAATCAGTTAACGATGAAATCAGTTAAATGAAGATGAAATCAGTTAACGATGAAATCAGTTAACAATGAAATCAGTTAAATGAAGATGAAATCAGTTAACGATGAAATCAGTTAACGATGAAATCAGTTAACGATGAAATCAGTTAACGATGAAATCAGTTAAATGAAGATGAAATCAGTTAACGATGAAATCAGTTAACGATGAAATCAGTTAAATGAAGATGAAATCAGTTAACGATGAAATCAGTTAACGATGAAATCAGTTAAATGAAGAATGAAAATGAAATCAGTTAACGATGAAATCAGTTAACGATGAAATCAGTTAACGATGAAATCAATTAAATGAAGATGAAATCAGTTAACGATGAAATCAGTTAAATGAAGAATGAAAATGAAATCAGTTAAATGAAGATGAAATCAGTTAACGATTGAAATCAGTTAACGATGAAATCAGTTAAATGAAGATGAAATCAGTTAACGATGAAATCAGTTAAAGATGAAATCAGTTAACGATGAAATCAGTTAACGATGAAATCAGTTAACGATGAAATCAGTTAAATGAAGATGAAATCAGTTAACGATGAAATCAGTTAAATGAAGAATGAAAATGAAATCAGTTAAATGAAGATGAAATCAGTTAACGATGAAATCAGTTAACGATGAAATCAGTTAAATGAAGATGAAATCAGTTAACGATGAAATCAGTTAACGATGAAATCAGTTAAATGAAGATGAAATCAGTTAACGATGAAATCAGTTAACAATGAAATCAGTTAAATGAAGATGAAATCAGTTAACGATGAAATCAGTTAAATGAAGATGAAATCAGTTAACGATGAAATCAGTTAACGATGAAATCAGTTAAATGAAGATGAAATCAGTTAACGATGAAATCAGTTAACAATGAAATCAGTTAAATGAAGATGAAATCAGTTAACGATGAAATCAGTTAACGATGAAATCAGTTAACGATGAAATCAGTTAACGATGAAATCAGTTAAATGAAGATGAAATCAGTTAAATGAAGATGAAATCAGTTAACGATGAAATCAGTTAAATGAAGATGAAATCAGTTAACGATGAAATCAGTTAACGATGAAATCAGTTAAATGAAGATGAAATCAGTTAACGATGAAATCAGTTAACGATGAAATCAGTTAACGATGAAATCAGTTAAATGAAGAATGAAAATGAAATCAGTTAACGATGAAATCAATTAACGATGAAATCAGTTAACGATGAAATCAGTTAAATGAAGATGAAATCACTTAACGATGAAATCAGTTAACGATGAAATCAGTTAAATGAAGATGAAATCAGTTAACGATGAAATCAGTTAACGATGAAATCAATTAAATGAAGATGAAATCAGTTAACGATGAAATCAGTTAAATGAAGAATGAAAATGAAATCAGTTAAATGAAGATGAAATCAGTTAACGATGAAATCAGTTAACGATGAAATCAGTTAAATGAAGATGAAATCAGTTAACGATGAAATCAGTTAACGATGAAATCAGTTAACGATGAAATCAGTTAACGATGAAATCAGTTAAATGAAGATGAAATCAGTTAACGATGAAATCAGTTAACGATGAAATCAATTAAATGAAGATGAAATCAGTTAACGATGAAATCAGTTAAATGAAGAATGAAAATGAAATCAGTTAAATGAAGATGAAATCAGTTAACGATGAAATCAGTTAACGATGAAATCAGTTAAATGAAGATGAAATCAGTTAACGATGAAATCAGTTAACGATGAAATCAGTTAACGATGAAATCAATTAAATGAAGATGAAATCAGTTAACGATGAAATCAGTTAAATGAAGATGAAATCAGTTAACGATGAAATCAGTTAACGATGAAATCAGTTAAAGATGAAATCAGTTAACGATGAAATCAGTTAACGATGAAATCAGTTAAATGAAGATGAAATCAGTTAACGATGAAATCAGTTAAATGAAGAATGAAAATGAAATCAGTTAAATGAAGATGAAATCAGTTAACGATGAAATCAGTTAACGATGAAATCAGTTAACGATGAAATCAGTTAAATGAAGATGAAATCAGTTAACGATGAAATCAGTTAACAATGAAATCAGTTAAATGAAGATGAAATCAGTTAACGATGAAATCAGTTAACGATGAAATCAGTTAACGATGAAATCAGTTAAATGAAGATGAAATCAGTTAAAGATGAAATCAGTTAACGATGAAATCAGTTAACGATGAAATCAGTTAAATGAAGATGAAATCAGTTAACGATGAAATCAGTTAACGATGAAATCAGTTAACGATGAAATCAATTAACGATGAAATCAGTTAAATGAAGATGAAATCAGTTAACGATGAAATCAGTTAAAGATGAAATCAGTTAAATGAAGAATGAAGATGAAATCAGTTAACGATGAAATCAGTTAAATGAAGATGAAATCAGTTAACGATGAAATCAGTTAACGATGAAATCAGTTAACGATGAAATCAGTTAAATGAAGATGAAATCAGTTAACGATGAAATCAGTTAAATGAAGAATGAAGATGAAATCAGTTAACGATGAAATCAGTTAAATGAAGATGAAATCAGTTAACGATGAAATCAGTTAAATGAAGAATGAAGATGAAATCAGTTAACGATGAAATCAATTAACGATGAAATCAGTTAACGATGAAATCAGTTAAATGAAGATGAAATCAGTTAAATGAAGATGAAATCAGTTAACGATGAAATCAATTAACGATGAAATCAGTTAACGATGAAATCAGTTAAATGAAGATGAAATCAGTTAACGATGAAATCAGTTAACGATGAAATCAGTTAAATGAAGAATGAAAATGAAATCAGTTAACGATGAAATCAATTAACGATGAAATCAGTTAACGATGAAATCAGTTAAATGAAGATGAAATCAGTTAACGATGAAATCAGTTAACGATGAAATCAGTTAAATGAAGATGAAATCAGTTAACGATGAAATCAGTTAACGATGAAATCAGTTAACGATGAAATCAGTTAAATGAAGATGAAATCAGTTAACGATGAAATCAGTTAACGATGAAATCAGTTAACGATGAAATCAATTAAATGAAGATGAAATCAGTTAACGATGAAATCAGTTAACGATGAAATCAGTTAAATGAAGATGAAATCAGTTAACGATGAAATCAGTTAACGATGAAATCAGTTAACGATGAAATCAGTTAACGATGAAATCAGTTAAATGAAGATGAAATCAGTTAAAGATGAAATCAGTTAACGATGAAATCAGTTAACGATGAAATCAGTTAAATGAAGATGAAATCAGTTAACGATGAAATCAGTTAACGATGAAATCAATTAACGATGAAATCAGTTAACGATGAAATCAATTAACGATGAAATCAGTTAAATGAAGATGAAATCAGTTAACGATGAAATCAGTTAACGATGAAATCAGTTAAATGAAGAATGAAAATGAAATCAGTTAACGATGAAATCAATTAACGATGAAATCAGTTAACGATGAAATCAGTTAAATGAAGATGAAATCAGTTAACGATGAAATCAGTTAACGATGAAATCAGTTAAATGAAGATGAAATCAGTTAACGATGAAATCAGTTAACGATGAAATCAGTTAACGATGAAATCAGTTAAATGAAGATGAAATCAGTTAACGATGAAATCAGTTAACGATGAAATCAGTTAACGATGAAATCAATTAAATGAAGATGAAATCAGTTAACGATGAAATCAGTTAAATGAAGAATGAAAATGAAATCAGTTAAATGAAGATGAAATCAGTTAACGATGAAATCAGTTAACGATGAAATCAGTTAAATGAAGATGAAATCAGTTAACGATGAAATCAGTTAACGATGAAATCAGTTAACGATGAAATCAATTAAATGAAGATGAAATCAGTTAACGATGAAATCAGTTAAATGAAGATGAAATCAGTTAACGATGAAATCAGTTAAAGATGAAATCAGTTAACGATGAAATCAGTTAACGATGAAATCAGTTAACGATGAAATCAGTTAAATGAAGATGAAATCAGTTAACGATGAAATCAGTTAAATGAAGAATGAAAATGAAATCAGTTAAATGAAGATGAAATCAGTTAACGATGAAATCAGTTAACGATGAAATCAGTTAACGATGAAATCAGTTAAATGAAGATGAAATCAGTTAACGATGAAATCAGTTAACAATGAAATCAGTTAAATGAAGATGAAATCAGTTAACGATGAAATCAGTTAACGATGAAATCAGTTAACGATGAAATCAGTTAACGATGAAATCAGTTAAATGAAGATGAAATCAGTTAACGATGAAATCAGTTAACGATGAAATCAGTTAAATGAAGATGAAATCAGTTAACGATGAAATCAGTTAACGATGAAATCAGTTAAATGAAGATGAAATCAGTTAACGATGAAATCAGTTAACGATGAAATCAGTTAACGATGAAATCAATTAAATGAAGATGAAATCAGTTAACGATGAAATCAATTAAATGAAGATGAAATCAGTTAACGATGAAATCAGTTAACAATGAAATCAGTTAAATGAAGATGAAATCAGTTAACGATGAAATCAGTTAACGATGAAATCAGTTAACGATGAAATCAGTTAAATGAAGATGAAATCAGTTAACGATGAAATCAGTTAAATGAAGAATGAAAATGAAATCAGTTAAATGAAGATGAAATCAGTTAACGATGAAATCAGTTAACGATGAAATCAGTTAACGATGAAATCAGTTAAATGAAGATGAAATCAGTTAACGATGAAATCAGTTAACAATGAAATCAGTTAAATGAAGATGAAATCAGTTAACGATGAAATCAGTTAACGATGAAATCAGTTAACGATGAAATCAGTTAAATGAAGATGAAATCAGTTAACGATGAAATCAGTTAACGATGAAATCAGTTAAATGAAGATGAAATCAGTTAACGATGAAATCAGTTAACGATGAAATCAGTTAACGATGAAATCAGTTAAATGAAGATGAAATCAGTTAACGATGAAATCAGTTAAAGATGAAATCAGTTAACGATGAAATCAGTTAACGATGAAATCAGTTAACGATGAAATCAGTTAAATGAAGATGAAATCAGTTAACGATGAAATCAGTTAAATGAGGAATGAAAATGAAATCAGTTAAATGAAGATGAAATCAGTTAACGATGAAATCAGTTAACGATGAAATCAGTTAACGATGAAATCAGTTAAATGAAGATGAAATCAGTTAACGATGAAATCAGTTAACAATGAAATCAGTTAAATGAAGATGAAATCAGTTAACGATGAAATCAGTTAACGATGAAATCAGTTAACAATGAAATCAGTTAAATGAAGATGAAATCAGTTAACGATGAAATCAGTTAACGATGAAATCAGTTAACAATGAAATCAGTTAAATGAAGATGAAATCAGTTAACGATGAAATCAGTTAACGATGAAATCAGTTAACGATGAAATCAGTTAAATGAAGATGAAATCAGTTAAAGATCAAATCAGTTAACGATGAAATCAGTTAACGATGAAATCAGTTAAATGAAGATGAAATCAGTTAACGATGAAATCAGTTAACGATGAAATCAATTAACGATGAAATCAGTTAAATGAAGATGAAATCAGTTAACGATGAAATCAGTTAAAGATGAAATCAGTTAAATGAAGAATGAAGATGAAATCAGTTAACGATGAAATCAGTTAAATGAAGATGAAATCAGTTAACGATGAAATCAGTTAACGATGAAATCAGTTAAATGAAGATGAAATCAGTTAACGATGAAATCAGTTAAATGAAGAATGAAGATGAAATCAGTTAACGATGAAATCAATTAACGATGAAATCAGTTAACGATGAAATCAGTTAAATGAAGATGAAATCAGTTAACGATGAAATCAGTTAACGATGAAATCAGTTAAATGAAGAATGAAAATGAAATCAGTTAACGATGAAATCAATTAACGATGAAATCAGTTAACGATGAAATCAGTTAAATGAAGATGAAATCAGTTAACGATGAAATCAGTTAACGATGAAATCAGTTAAATGAAGATGAAATCAGTTAACGATGAAATCAGTTAACGATGAAATCAGTTAACGATGAAATCAGTTAAATGAAGATGAAATCAGTTAACGATGAAATCAGTTAACGATGAAATCAGTTAACGATGAAATCAATTAAATGAAGATGAAATCAGTTAACGATGAAATCAGTTAACGATGAAATCAGTTAAATGAAGATGAAATCAGTTAACGATGAAATCAGTTAACGATGAAATCAGTTAACGATGAAATCAGTTAAATGAAGATGAAATCAGTTAAAGATGAAATCAGTTAACGATGAAATCAGTTAACGATGAAATCAGTTAAATGAAGATGAAATCAGTTAACGATGAAATCAGTTAACGATGAAATCAATTAACGATGAAATCAGTTAAATGAAGATGAAATCAGTTAACGATGAAATCAGTTAGAGATGAAATCAGTTAAATGAAGAATGAAGATGAAATCAGTTAACGATGAAATCAGTTAAATGAAGATGAAATCAGTTAACGATGAAATCAATTAACGATGAAATCAGTTAACGATGAAATCAATTAACGATGAAATCAGTTAAATGAAGATGAAATCAGTTAACGATGAAATCAGTTAAAGATGAAATCAGTTAAATGAAGAATGAAGATGAAATCAGTTAACGATGAAATCAGTTAACGATGAAATCAGTTAACGATGAAATCAATTAACGATGAAATCAGTTAAATGAAGATGAAATCAGTTAACGATGAAATCAATTAACGATGAAATCAGTTAACGATGAAATCAGTTAAATGAAGATGAAATCAGTTAACGATGAAATCAGTTAACGATGAAATCAGTTAAATGAAGAATGAAAATGAAATCAGTTAACGATGAAATCAATTAACGATGAAATCAGTTAACGATGAAATCAGTTAAATGAAGATGAAATCAGTTAACGATGAAATCAGTTAAATGAAGATGAAATCAGTTAACGATGAAATCAGTTAACGATGAAATCAGTTAACGATGAAATCAGTTAAATGAAGATGAAATCAGTTAACGATGAAATCAGTTAACGATGAAATCAGTTAACGATGAAATCAATTAAATGAAGATGAAATCAGTTAACGATGAAATCAGTTAACGATGAAATCAGTTAAATGAAGATGAAATCAGTTAAATGAAGATGAAATCAGTTAACGATGAAATCAGTTAACGATGAAATCAGTTAACGATGAAATCAGTTAAATGAAGATGAAATCAGTTAAAGATGAAATCAGTTAACGATGAAATCAGTTAACGATGAAATCAGTTAAATGAAGATGAAATCAGTTAACGATGAAATCAGTTAACGATGAAATCAATTAACGATGAAATCAGTTAAATGAAGATGAAATCAGTTAACGATGAAATCAGTTAAAGATGAAATCAGTTAAATGAAGAATGAAGATGAAATCAGTTAACGATGAAATCAGTTAAATGAAGATGAAATCAGTTAACGATGAAATCAATTAACGATGAAATCAGTTAACGATGAAATCAATTAACGATGAAATCAGTTAAATGAAGATGAAATCAGTTAACGATGAAATCAGTTAACGATGAAATCAGTTAAATGAAGAATGAAAATGAAATCAGTTAACGATGAAATCAATTAACGATGAAATCAGTTAACGATGAAATCAGTTAAATGAAGATGAAATCAGTTAACGATGAAATCAGTTAACGATGAAATCAGTTAAATGAAGATGAAATCAGTTAACGATGAAATCAGTTAACGATGAAATCAGTTAACGATGAAATCAGTTAAATGAAGATGAAATCAGTTAACGATGAAATCAGTTAACGATGAAATCAGTTAACGATGAAATCAATTAAATGAAGATGAAATCAGTTAACGATGAAATCAGTTAAATGAAGAATGAAAATGAAATCAGTTAAATGAAGATGAAATCAGTTAACGATGAAATCAGTTAACGATGAAATCAGTTAAATGAAGATGAAATCAGTTAACGATGAAATCAGTTAACGATGAAATCAGTTAACGATGAAATCAATTAAATGAAGATGAAATCAGTTAACGATGAAATCAGTTAAATGAAGATGAAATCAGTTAACGATGAAATCAGTTAAAGATGAAATCAGTTAACGATGAAATCAGTTAACGATGAAATCAGTTAACGATGAAATCAGTTAAATGAAGATGAAATCAGTTAACGATGAAATCAGTTAAATGAAGAATGAAAATGAAATCAGTTAAATGAAGATGAAATCAGTTAACGATGAAATCAGTTAACGATGAAATCAGTTAACGATGAAATCAGTTAAATGAAGATGAAATCAGTTAACGATGAAATCAGTTAACAATGAAATCAGTTAAATGAAGATGAAATCAGTTAACGATGAAATCAGTTAACGATGAAATCAGTTAACGATGAAATCAGTTAACGATGAAATCAGTTAAATGAAGATGAAATCAGTTAACGATGAAATCAGTTAACGATGAAATCAGTTAAATGAAGAATGAAAATGAAATCAGTTAACGATGAAATCAATTAACGATGAAATCAGTTAACGATGAAATCAGTTAAATGAAGATGAAATCAGTTAACGATGAAATCAGTTAAATGAAGATGAAATCAGTTAACGATGAAATCAGTTAAAGATGAAATCAGTTAACGATGAAATCAGTTAACGATGAAATCAGTTAAATGAAGATGAAATCAGTTAACGATGAAATCAGTTAAATGAAGAATGAAAATGAAATCAGTTAAATGAAGATGAAATCAGTTAACGATGAAATCAGTTAACGATGAAATCAGTTAAATGAAGATGAAATCAGTTAACGATGAAATCAGTTAACGATGAAATCAGTTAACGATGAAATCAATTAAATGAAGATGAAATCAGTTAACGATGAAATCAGTTAAATGAAGATGAAATCAGTTAACGATGAAATCAGTTAAAGATGAAATCAGTTAACGATGAAATCAGTTAACGATGAAATCAGTTAAATGAAGATGAAATCAGTTAACGATGAAATCAGTTAAATGAAGAATGAAAATGAAATCAGTTAAATGAAGATGAAATCAGTTAACGATGAAATCAGTTAACGATGAAATCAGTTAAATGAAGATGAAATCAGTTAACGATGAAATCAGTTAACAATGAAATCAGTTAAATGAAGATGAAATCAGTTAACGATGAAATCAGTTAACGATGAAATCAGTTAAATGAAGATGAAATCAGTTAAAGATGAAATCAGTTAACGATGAAATCAGTTAACGATGAAATCAGTTAAATGAAGATGAAATCAGTTAACGATGAAATCAGTTAACGATGAAATCAATTAACGATGAAATCAGTTAAAGATGAAATCAGTTAACGATGAAATCAGTTAACGATGAAATCAGTTAAATGAAGATGAAATCAGTTAACGATGAAATCAGTTAACGATGAAATCAATTAACGATGAAATCAGTTAAATGAAGATGAAATCAGTTAACGATGAAATCAGTTAACGATGAAATCAGTTAAATGAAGAATGAAGATGAAATCAGTTAACGATGAAATCAGTTAAATGAAGATGAAATCAGTTAACGATGAAATCAGTTAACGATGAAATCAGTTAACGATGAAATCAGTTAAATGAAGATGAAATCAGTTAACGATGAAATCAGTTAAATGAAGAATGAAGATGAAATCAGTTAACGATGAAATCAATTAACGATGAAATCAGTTAACGATGAAATCAGTTAAATGAAGATGAAATCAGTTAACGATGAAATCAGTTAACGATGAAATCAGTTAAATGAAGAATGAAAATGAAATCAGTTAACGATGAAATCAATTAACGATGAAATCAGTTAACGATGAAATCAGTTAAATGAAGATGAAATCAGTTAACGATGAAATCAGTTAACGATGAAATCAGTTAAATGAAGATGAAATCAGTTAACGATGAAATCAGTTAACGATGAAATCAGTTAACGATGAAATCAGTTAACGATGAAATCAATTAAATGAAGATGAAATCAGTTAACGATGAAATCAGTTAACGATGAAATCAGTTAACGATGAAATCAATTAACGATGAAATCAGTTAACGATGAAATCAATTAACGATGAAATCAGTTAAATGAAGATGAAATCAGTTAACGATGAAATCAGTTAACGATGAAATCAGTTAACGATGAAATCAATTAACGATGAAATCAGTTAAATGAAGATGAAATCAGTTAACGATGAAATCAGTTAAAGATGAAATCAGTTAAATGAAGAATGAAGATGAAATCAGTTAACGATGAAATCAGTTAACGATGAAATCAGTTAAATGAAGATGAAATCAGTTAACGATGAAATCAGTTAACGATGAAATCAGTTAACGATGAAATCAGTTAAATGAAGATGAAATCAGTTAACGATGAAATCAGTTAAATGAAGAATGAAGATGAAATCAGTTAACGATGAAATCAATTAACGATGAAATCAGTTAACGATGAAATCAGTTAAATGAAGATGAAATCAGTTAACGATGAAATCAGTTAACGATGAAATCAGTTAAATGAAGAATGAAAATGAAATCAGTTAACGATGAAATCAATTAACGATGAAATCAGTTAACGATGAAATCAGTTAAATGAAGATGAAATCAGTTAACGATGAAATCAGTTAACGATGAAATCAGTTAAATGAAGATGAAATCAGTTAACGATGAAATCAGTTAACGATGAAATCAGTTAACGATGAAATCAGTTAAATGAAGATGAAATCAGTTAACGATGAAATCAGTTAACGATGAAATCAGTTAACGATGAAATCAGTTAAATGAAGATGAAATCAGTTAACGATGAAATCAGTTAAATGAAGAATGAAAATGAAATCAGTTAAATGAAGATGAAATCAGTTAACGATGAAATCAGTTAACGATGAAATCAGTTAAATGAAGATGAAATCAGTTAACGATGAAATCAGTTAACGATGAAATCAGTTAACGATGAAATCAATTAAATGAAGATGAAATCAGTTAACGATGAAATCAGTTAAATGAAGATGAAATCAGTTAACGATGAAATCAGTTAAAGATGAAATCAGTTAACGATGAAATCAGTTAACGATGAAATCAGTTAACGATGAAATCAATTAACGATGAAATCAGTTAAATGAAGATGAAATCAGTTAACGATGAAATCAGTTAACGATGAAATCAGTTAACGATGAAATCAATTAACGATGAAATCAGTTAAATGAAGATGAAATCAGTTAACGATGAAATCAGTTAACGATGAAATCAGTTAAATGAAGAATGAAAATGAAATCAGTTAACGATGAAATCAATTAACGATGAAATCAGTTAACGATGAAATCAGTTAAATGAAGATGAAATCAGTTAACGATGAAATCAGTTAACGATGAAATCAGTTAAATGAAGATGAAATCAGTTAACGATGAAATCAGTTAACGATGAAATCAGTTAACGATGAAATCAATTAAATGAAGATGAAATCAGTTAACGATGAAATCAGTTAAATGAAGATGAAATCAGTTAACGATGAAATCAGTTAAAGATGAAATCAGTTAACGATGAAATCAGTTAACGATGAAATCAGTTAACGATGAAATCAGTTAAATGAAGATGAAATCAGTTAACGATGAAATCAGTTAAATGAAGAATGAAAATGAAATCAGTTAAATGAAGATGAAATCAGTTAACGATGAAATCAATTAACGATGAAATCAGTTAACGATGAAATCAGTTAAATGAAGATGAAATCAGTTAACGATGAAATCAGTTAACGATGAAATCAGTTAAATGAAGATGAAATCAGTTAACGATGAAATCAGTTAACGATGAAATCAGTTAACGATGAAATCAGTTAAATGAAGATGAAATCAGTTAACGATGAAATCAGTTAACGATGAAATCAGTTAACGATGAAATCAATTAAATGAAGATGAAATCAGTTAACGATGAAATCAGTTAAATGAAGATGAAATCAGTTAACGATGAAATCAGTTAAAGATGAAATCAGTTAACGATGAAATCAGTTAACGATGAAATCAGTTAACGATGAAATCAGTTAAATGAAGATGAAATCAGTTAACGATGAAATCAGTTAAATGAAGAATGAAAATGAAATCAGTTAAATGAAGATGAAATCAGTTAACGATGAAATCAGTTAACAATGAAATCAGTTAAATGAAGATGAAATCAGTTAACGATGAAATCAGTTAACGATGAAATCAGTTAACGATGAAATCAGTTAACGATGAAATCAGTTAAATGAAGATGAAATCAGTTAACGATGAAATCAGTTAACGATGAAATCAGTTAAATGAAGAATGAAAATGAAATCAGTTAACGATGAAATCAATTAACGATGAAATCAGTTAACGATGAAATCAGTTAAATGAAGATGAAATCAGTTAACGATGAAATCAGTTAACGATGAAATCAGTTAAATGAAGATGAAATCAGTTAACGATGAAATCAGTTAACGATGAAATCAGTTAACGATGAAATCAATTAAATGAAGATGAAATCAGTTAACGATGAAATCAGTTAAATGAAGATGAAATCAGTTAACGATGAAATCAGTTAAAGATGAAATCAGTTAACGATGAAATCAGTTAACGATGAAATCAGTTAAATGAAGATGAAATCAGTTAACGATGAAATCAGTTAAATGAAGAATGAAAATGAAATCAGTTAAATGAAGATGAAATCAGTTAACGATGAAATCAGTTAACGATGAAATCAGTTAAATGAAGATGAAATCAGTTAACGATGAAATCAGTTAACAATGAAATCAGTTAAATGAAGATGAAATCAGTTAACGATGAAATCAGTTAACGATGAAATCAGTTAAATGAAGATGAAATCAGTTAAAGATGAAATCAGTTAACGATGAAATCAGTTAACGATGAAATCAGTTAAATGAAGATGAAATCAGTTAACGATGAAATCAGTTAACGATGAAATCAATTAACGATGAAATCAGTTAAATGAAGATGAAATCAGTTAACGATGAAATCAGTTAACGATGAAATCAGTTAAATGAAGAATGAAGATGAAATCAGTTAACGATGAAATCAGTTAAATGAAGATGAAATCAGTTAACGATGAAATCAGTTAACGATGAAATCAGTTAACGATGAAATCAGTTAAATGAAGATGAAATCAGTTAACGATGAAATCAGTTAAATGAAGAATGAAGATGAAATCAGTTAACGATGAAATCAATTAACGATGAAATCAGTTAACGATGAAATCAGTTAAATGAAGATGAAATCAGTTAACGATGAAATCAGTTAACGATGAAATCAGTTAAATGAAGAATGAAAATGAAATCAGTTAACGATGAAATCAATTAACGATGAAATCAGTTAACGATGAAATCAGTTAAATGAAGATGAAATCAGTTAACGATGAAATCAGTTAACGATGAAATCAGTTAAATGAAGATGAAATCAGTTAACGATGAAATCAGTTAACGATGAAATCAGTTAACGATGAAATCAGTTAAATGAAGATGAAATCAGTTAACGATGAAATCAGTTAACGATGAAATCAGTTAACGATGAAATCAATTAAATGAAGATGAAATCAGTTAACGATGAAATCAGTTAACGATGAAATCAGTTAACGATGAAATCAATTAACGATGAAATCAGTTAACGATGAAATCAATTAACGATGAAATCAGTTAAATGAAGATGAAATCAGTTAACGATGAAATCAGTTAACGATGAAATCAGTTAACGATGAAATCAATTAACGATGAAATCAGTTAAATGAAGATGAAATCAGTTAACGATGAAATCAGTTAAAGATGAAATCAGTTAAATGAAGAATGAAGATGAAATCAGTTAACGATGAAATCAGTTAACGATGAAATCAGTTAAATGAAGATGAAATCAGTTAACGATGAAATCAGTTAACGATGAAATCAGTTAACGATGAAATCAGTTAAATGAAGATGAAATCAGTTAACGATGAAATCAGTTAAATGAAGAATGAAGATGAAATCAGTTAACGATGAAATCAATTAACGATGAAATCAGTTAACGATGAAATCAGTTAAATGAAGATGAAATCAGTTAACGATGAAATCAGTTAACGATGAAATCAGTTAAATGAAGAATGAAAATGAAATCAGTTAACGATGAAATCAATTAACGATGAAATCAGTTAACGATGAAATCAGTTAAATGAAGATGAAATCAGTTAACGATGAAATCAGTTAACGATGAAATCAGTTAAATGAAGATGAAATCAGTTAACGATGAAATCAGTTAACGATGAAATCAGTTAACGATGAAATCAGTTAAATGAAGATGAAATCAGTTAACGATGAAATCAGTTAACGATGAAATCAGTTAACGATGAAATCAATTAAATGAAGATGAAATCAGTTAACGATGAAATCAGTTAAATGAAGAATGAAAATGAAATCAGTTAAATGAAGATGAAATCAGTTAACGATGAAATCAGTTAACGATGAAATCAGTTAAATGAAGATGAAATCAGTTAACGATGAAATCAGTTAACGATGAAATCAGTTAACGATGAAATCAATTAAATGAAGATGAAATCAGTTAACGATGAAATCAGTTAAATGAAGATGAAATCAGTTAACGATGAAATCAGTTAAAGATGAAATCAGTTAACGATGAAATCAGTTAACGATGAAATCAGTTAACGATGAAATCAATTAACGATGAAATCAGTTAAATGAAGATGAAATCAGTTAACGATGAAATCAGTTAACGATGAAATCAGTTAACGATGAAATCAGTTAACGATGAAATCAATTAACGATGAAATCAGTTAAATGAAGATGAAATCAGTTAACGATGAAATCAGTTAACGATGAAATCAGTTAAATGAAGAATGAAAATGAAATCAGTTAACGATGAAATCAATTAACGATGAAATCAGTTAACGATGAAATCAGTTAAATGAAGATGAAATCAGTTAAATGAAGATGAAATCAGTTAACGATGAAATCAGTTAAATGAAGATGAAATCAGTTAACGATGAAATCAGTTAACGATGAAATCAGTTAACGATGAAATCAATTAAATGAAGATGAAATCAGTTAACGATGAAATCAGTTAAATGAAGATGAAATCAGTTAACGATGAAATCAGTTAAAGATGAAATCAGTTAACGATGAAATCAGTTAACGATGAAATCAGTTAACGATGAAATCAGTTAAATGAAGATGAAATCAGTTAACGATGAAATCAGTTAAATGAAGAATGAAAATGAAATCAGTTAAATGAAGATGAAATCAGTTAACGATGAAATCAGTTAACGATGAAATCAGTTAACGATGAAATCAGTTAACGATGAAATCAGTTAAATGAAGATGAAATCAGTTAACGATGAAATCAGTTAACGATGAAATCAGTTAACGATGAAATCAGTTAAATGAAGATGAAATCAGTTAAAGATGAAATCAGTTAACGATGAAATCAGTTAACGATGAAATCAGTTAAATGAAGATGAAATCAGTTAACGATGAAATCAGTTAACGATGAAATCAATTAACGATGAAATCAGTTAAATGAAGATGAAATCAGTTAACGATGAAATCAGTTAAAGATGAAATCAGTTAAATGAAGAATGAAGATGAAATCAGTTAACGATGAAATCAGTTAAATGAAGATGAAATCAGTTAACGATGAAATCAGTTAACGATGAAATCAGTTAAATGAAGATGAAATCAGTTAACGATGAAATCAGTTAAATGAAGAATGAAGATGAAATCAGTTAACGATGAAATCAATTAACGATGAAATCAGTTAACGATGAAATCAGTTAAATGAAGATGAAATCAGTTAACGATGAAATCAGTTAACGATGAAATCAGTTAAATGAAGAATGAAAAGGAAATCAGTTAACGATGAAATCAATTAACGATGAAATCAGTTAACGATGAAATCAGTTAAATGAAGATGAAATCAGTTAACGATGAAATCAGTTAACGATGAAATCAGTTAAATGAAGATGAAATCAGTTAACGATGAAATCAGTTAACGATGAAATCAGTTAACGATGAAATCAGTTAAATGAAGATGAAATCAGTTAACGATGAAATCAGTTAACGATGAAATCAGTTAACGATGAAATCAATTAAATGAAGATGAAATCAGTTAACGATGAAATCAGTTAACGATGAAATCAGTTAACGATGAAATCAATTAACGATGAAATCAGTTAACGATGAAATCAATTAACGATGAAATCAGTTAAATGAAGATGAAATCAGTTAACGATGAAATCAGTTAACGATGAAATCAATTAACGATGAAATCAGTTAAATGAAGATGAAATCAGTTAACGATGAAATCAGTTAAAGATGAAATCAGTTAAATGAAGAATGAAGATGAAATCAGTTAACGATGAAATCAGTTAAATGAAGATGAAATCAGTTAACGATGAAATCAGTTAACGATGAAATCAGTTAACGATGAAATCAGTTAAATGAAGATGAAATCAGTTAACGATGAAATCAGTTAAATGAAGAATGAAGATGAAATCAGTTAACGATGAAATCAATTAACGATGAAATCAGTTAACGATGAAATCAGTTAAATGAAGATGAAATCAGTTAACGATGAAATCAGTTAACGATGAAATCAGTTAAATGAAGAATGAAAATGAAATCAGTTAACGATGAAATCAATTAACGATGAAATCAGTTAACGATGAAATCAGTTAAATGAAGATGAAATCAGTTAACGATGAAATCAGTTAACGATGAAATCAGTTAAATGAAGATGAAATCAGTTAACGATGAAATCAGTTAACGATGAAATCAGTTAACGATGAAATCAGTTAAATGAAGATGAAATCAGTTAACGATGAAATCAGTTAACGATGAAATCAGTTAACGATGAAATCAATTAAATGAAGATGAAATCAGTTAACGATGAAATCAGTTAAATGAAGAATGAAAATGAAATCAGTTAAATGAAGATGAAATCAGTTAACGATGAAATCAGTTAACGATGAAATCAGTTAAATGAAGATGAAATCAGTTAACGATGAAATCAGTTAACGATGAAATCAGTTAACGATGAAATCAATTAAATGAAGATGAAATCAGTTAACGATGAAATCAGTTAAATGACGATGAAATCAGTTAACGATGAAATCAGTTAACGATGAAATCAGTTAACGATGAAATCAGTTAAATGAAGATGAAATCAGTTAACGATGAAATCAGTTAAATGAAGAATGAAAATGAAATCAGTTAAATGAAGATGAAATCAGTTAACGATGAAATCAGTTAACGATGAAATCAGTTAAATGAAGATGAAATCAGTTAAATGAAGATGAAATCAGTTAACGATGAAATCAGTTAACAATGAAATCAGTTAAATGAAGATGAAATCAGTTAACGATGAAATCAGTTAACGATGAAATCAGTTAACGATGAAATCAGTTAACGATGAAATCAGTTAAATGAAGATGAAATCAGTTAACGATGAAATCAGTTAACGATGAAATCAGTTAAATGAAGATGAAATCAGTTAACGATGAAATCAGTTAACGATGAAATCAGTTAAATGAAGAATGAAAATGAAATCAGTTAACGATGAAATCAATTAACGATGAAATCAGTTAACGATGAAATCAGTTAAATGAAGATGAAATCAGTTAACGATGAAATCAGTTAACGATGAAATCAGTTAAATGAAGATGAAATCAGTTAACGATGAAATCAGTTAACGATGAAATCAGTTAACGATGAAATCAATTAAATGAAGATGAAATCAGTTAACGATGAAATCAGTTAAATGAAGATGAAATCAGTTAACGATGAAATCAGTTAAAGATGAAATCAGTTAACGATGAAATCAGTTAACGATGAAATCAGTTAACGATGAAATCAGTTAAATGAAGATGAAATCAGTTAACGATGAAATCAGTTAAATGAAGAATGAAAATGAAATCAGTTAAATGAAGATGAAATCAGTTAACGATGAAATCAGTTAACGATGAAATCAGTTAACGATGAAATCAGTTAAATGAAGATGAAATCAGTTAACGATGAAATCAGTTAACGATGAAATCAGTTAACGATGAAATCAGTTAAATGAAGATGAAATCAGTTAAAGATGAAATCAGTTAACGATGAAATCAGTTAACGATGAAATCAGTTAAATGAAGATGAAATCAGTTAACGATGAAATCAGTTAACGATGAAATCAGTTAAAGATGAAATCAGTTAAATGAAGATGAAATCAGTTAAAGATGAAATCAGTTAACGATGAAATCAGTTAACGATGAAATCAGTTAAATGAAGATGAAATCAGTTAACGATGAAATCAGTTAACAATGAAATCAGTTAAATGAAGATGAAATCAGTTAACGATGAAATCAGTTAACGATGAAATCAGTTAACGATGAAATCAGTTAAATGAAGATGAAATCAGTTAAAGATGAAATCAGTTAACGATGAAATCAGTTAACGATGAAATCAGTTAAATGAAGATGAAATCAGTTAACGATGAAATCAGTTAACGATGAAATCAATTAACGATGAAATCAGTTAAATGAAGATGAAATCAGTTAACGATGAAATCAGTTAAAGATGAAATCAGTTAAATGAAGAATGAAGATGAAATCAGTTAACGATGAAATCAGTTAAATGAAGATGAAATCAGTTAACGATGAAATCAGTTAACGATGAAATCAGTTAACGATGAAATCAGTTAAATGAAGATGAAATCAGTTAACGATGAAATCAGTTAAATGAAGAATGAAGATGAAATCAGTTAACGATGAAATCAATTAACGATGAAATCAGTTAACGATGAAATCAGTTAAATGAAGATGAAATCAGTTAACGATGAAATCAGTTAACGATGAAATCAGTTAAATGAAGAATGAAAATGAAATCAGTTAACGATGAAATCAATTAACGATGAAATCAGTTAACGATGAAATCAGTTAAATGAAGATGAAATCAGTTAACGATGAAATCAGTTAACGATGAAATCAGTTAAATGAAGATGAAATCAGTTAACGATGAAATCAGTTAACGATGAAATCAGTTAACGATGAAATCAGTTAAATGAAGATGAAATCAGTTAACGATGAAATCAGTTAACGATGAAATCAGTTAACGATGAAATCAATTAAATGAAGATGAAATCAGTTAACGATGAAATCAGTTAACGATGAAATCAGTTAAATGAAGATGAAATCAGTTAAATGAAGATGAAATCAGTTAACGATGAAATCAGTTAACGATGAAATCAGTTAAATGAAGATGAAATCAGTTAACGATGAAATCAGTTAACGATGAAATCAATTAACGATGAAATCAGTTAAATGAAGATGAAATCAGTTAACGATGAAATCAGTTAAAGATGAAATCAGTTAAATGAAGAATGAAGATGAAATCAGTTAACGATGAAATCAGTTAAATGAAGATGAAATCAGTTAACGATGAAATCAATTAACGATGAAATCAGTTAACGATGAAATCAATTAACGATGAAATCAGTTAAATGAAGATGAAATCAGTTAACGATGAAATCAGTTAAAGATGAAATCAGTTAAATGAAGAATGAAGATGAAATCAGTTAACGATGAAATCAGTTAACGATGAAATCAGTTAACGATGAAATCAATTAACGATGAAATCAGTTAAATGAAGATGAAATCAGTTAACGATGAAATCAGTTAAAGATGAAATCAGTTAAATGAAGAATGAAGATGAAATCAGTTAACGATGAAATCAGTTAAATGAAGATGAAATCAGTTAACGATGAAATCAGTTAACGATGAAATCAGTTAACGATGAAATCAATTAAATGAAGATGAAATCAGTTAACGATGAAATCAGTTAAATGAAGATGAAATCAGTTAACGATGAAATCAGTTAAAGATGAAATCAGTTAACGATGAAATCAGTTAACGATGAA
Source organism: Semicossyphus pulcher (assembly GCF_022749685.1). NCBI lineage: Eukaryota > Metazoa > Chordata > Actinopteri > Labriformes > Labridae > Semicossyphus > Semicossyphus pulcher. The sequence goes on along the minus strand of NW_027211733.1, from coordinate 189,168 downwards.
ATCAGTTAACGATGAAATCAGTTAAATGAAGATGAAATCAGTTAACGATGAAATCAGTTAAATGAAGAATGAAAATGAAATCAGTTAAATGAAGATGAAATCAGTTAACGATGAAATCAGTTAACGATGAAATCAGTTAACGATGAAATCAGTTAAATGAAGATGAAATCAGTTAACGATGAAATCAGTTAACAATGAAATCAGTTAAATGAAGATGAAATCAGTTAACGATGGAATCAGTTAACGATGAAATCAGTTAACGATGAAATCAGTTAACGATGAAATCAGTTAAATGAAGATGAAATCAGTTAACGATGAAATCAGTTAAATGAAGAATGAAGATGAAATCAGTTAACGATGAAATCAATTAACGATGAAATCAGTTAACGATGAAATCAGTTAAATGAAGATGAAATCAGTTAACGATGAAATCAGTTAACGATGAAATCAGTTAAATGAAGATGAAATCAGTTAACGATGAAATCAGTTAACGATGAAATCAGTTAAATGAAGATGAAATCAGTTAACGATGAAATCAGTTAACGATGAAATCAGTTAACGATGAAATCAGTTAAATGAAGATGAAATCAGTTAACGATGAAATCAGTTAACGATGAAATCAGTTAACGATGAAATCAATTAAATGAAGATGAAATCAGTTAACGATGAAATCAGTTAAATGAAGAATGAAAATGAAATCAGTTAAATGAAGATGAAATCAGTTAACGATGAAATCAGTTAACGATGAAATCAGTTAAATGAAGATGAAATCAGTTAACGATGAAATCAGTTAACGATGAAATCAGTTAACGATGAAATCAATTAAATGAAGATGAAATCAGTTAACGATGAAATCAGTTAAATGAAGATGAAATCAGTTAACGATGAAATCAGTTAAAGATGAAATCAGTTAACGATGAAATCAGTTAACGATGAAATCAGTTAACGATGAAATCAGTTAAATGAAGATGAAATCAGTTAACGATGAAATCAGTTAAATGAAGAATGAAAATGAAATCAGTTAAATGAAGAAGAAATCAGTTAACGATGAAATCAGTTAACGATGAAATCAGTTAACGAGGAAATCAGTTAAATGAAGATGAAATCAGTTAACGATGAAATCAGTTAACAATGAAATCAGTTAAATGAAGATGAAATCAGTTAACGATGAAATCAGTTAACGATGAAATCAGTTAACGATGAAATCAGTTAAATGAAGATGAAATCAGTTAAAGATGAAATCAGTTAACGATGAAATCAGTTAACGATGAAATCAGTTAAATGAAGATGAAATCAGTTAACGATGAAATCAGTTAACGATGAAATCAATTAACGATGAAATCAGTTAAATGAAGATGAAATCAGTTAACGATGAAATCAGTTAAATGAAGAATGAAGATGAAATCAGTTAACGATGAAATCAATTAACGATGAAATCAGTTAACGATGAAATCAGTTAAATGAAGATGAAATCAGTTAACGATGAAATCAGTTAACGATGAAATCAGTTAAATGAAGAATGAAAATGAAATCAGTTAACGATGAAATCAATTAACGATGAAATCAGTTAACGATGAAATCAGTTAAATGAAGATGAAATCAGTTAACGATGAAATCAGTTAACGATGAAATCAGTTAAATGAAGATGAAATCAGTTAACGATGAAATCAGTTAACGATGAAATCAGTTAACGATGAAATCAGTTAAATGAAGATGAAATCAGTTAACGATGAAATCAGTTAACGATGAAATCAGTTAACGATGAAATCAATTAAATGAAGATGAAATCAGTTAACGATGAAATCAGTTAACGATGAAATCAGTTAAATGAAGATGAAATCAGTTAAATGAAGATGAAATCAGTTAACGATGAAATCAGTTAACGATGAAATCAGTTAACGATGAAATCAGTTAAATGAAGATGAAATCAGTTAAAGATGAAATCAGTTAACCATGAAATCAGTTAACGATGAAATCAGTTAAATGAAGATGAAATCAGTTAACGATGAAATCAGTTAACGATGAAATCAATTAACGATGAAATCAGTTAAATGAAGATGAAATCAGTTAACGATGAAATCAGTTAAAGATGAAATCAGTTAAATGAAGAATGAAGATGAAATCAGTTAACGATGAAATCAGTTAAATGAAGATGAAATCAGTTAACGATGAAATCAATTAACGATGAAATCAGTTAACGATGAAATCAATTAACGATGAAATCAGTTAAATGAAGATGAAATCAGTTAACGATGAAATCAGTTAAAGATGAAATCAGTTAAATGAAGAATGAAGATGAAATCAGTTAACGATGAAATCAGTTAAATGAAGATGAAATCAGTTAACGATGAAATCAATTAACGATGAAATCAGTTAACGATGAAATCAATTAACGATGAAATCAGTTAAATGAAGATGAAATCAGTTAACGATGAAATCAGTTAACGATGAAATCAGTTAACGATGAAATCAATTAACGATGAAATCAGTTAAATGAAGATGAAATCAGTTAAAGATGAAATCAGTTAACGATGAAATCAGTTAACGATGAAATCAGTTAAATGAAGATGAAATCAGTTAACGATGAAATCAGTTAACGATGAAATCAATTAACGATGAAATCAGTTAAATGAAGATGAAATCAGTTAACGATGAAATCAGTTAAAGATGAAATCAGTTAAATGAAGAATGAAGATGAAATCAGTTAACGATGAAATCAGTTAAATGAAGATGAAATCAGTTAACGATGAAATCAATTAACGATGAAATCAGTTAACGATGAAATCAATTAACGATGAAATCAGTTAAATGAAGATGAAATCAGTTAACGATGAAATCAGTTAAAGATGAAATCAGTTAAATGAAGAATGAAGATGAAATCAGTTAACGATGAAATCAGTTAAATGAAGATGAAATCAGTTAACGATGAAATCAATTAACGATGAAATCAGTTAACGATGAAATCAATTAACGATGAAATCAGTTAAATGAAGATGAAATCAGTTAACGATGAAATCAGTTAAAGATGAAATCAGTTAAATGAAGAATGAAGATGAAATCAGTTAACGATGAAATCAGTTAAATGAAGATGAAATCAGTTAACGATGAAATCAATTAACGATGAAATCAGTTAACGATGAAATCAATTAACGATGAAATCAGTTAAATGAAGATGAAATCAGTTAACGATGAAATCAGTTAACGATGAAATCAGTTAACGATGAAATCAGTTAAATGAAGATGAAATCAGTTAACGATGAAATCAGTTAACGATGAAATCAGTTAACGATGAAATCAGTTAACGATGAAATCAGTTAAATGAAGATGAAATCAGTTAACGATGAAATCAGTTAAATGAAGAATGAAGATGAAATCAGTTAACGATGAAATCAATTAACGATGAAATCAGTTAACGATGAAATCAGTTAAATGAAGATGAAATCAGTTAACGATGAAATCAGTTAACGATGAAATCAGTTAAATGAAGAATGAAAATGAAATCAGTTAACGATGAAATCAATTAACGATGAAATCAGTTAACGATGAAATCAGTTAAATGAAGATGAAATCAGTTAACGATGAAATCAGTTAACGATGAAATCAGTTAAATGAAGATGAAATCAGTTAACGATGAAATCAGTTAACGATGAAATCAGTTAACGATGAAATCAGTTAAATGAAGATGAAATCAGTTAACGATGAAATCAGTTAACGATGAAATCAGTTAACGATGAAATCAATTAAATGAAGATGAAATCAGTTAACGATGAAATCAGTTAAATGAAGAATGAAAATGAAATCAGTTAAATGAAGATGAAATCAGTTAACGATGAAATCAGTTAACGATGAAATCAGTTAAATGAAGATGAAATCAGTTAACGATGAAATCAGTTAACGATGAAATCAGTTAACGATGAAATCAATTAAATGAAGATGAAATCAGTTAACGATGAAATCAGTTAAATGAAGATGAAATCAGTTAACGATGAAATCAGTTAAAGATGAAATCAGTTAACGATGAAATCAGTTAACGATGAAATCAGTTAAATGAAGATGAAATCAGTTAACGATGAAATCAGTTAAATGAAGAATGAAAATGAAATCAGTTAAATGAAGATGAAATCAGTTAACGATGAAATCAGTTAACGATGAAATCAGTTAACGATGAAATCAGTTAAATGAAGATGAAATCAGTTAACGATGAAATCAGTTAACAATGAAATCAGTTAAATGAAGATGAAATCAGTTAACGATGAAATCAGTTAACGATGAAATCAGTTAACGATGAAATCAGTTAAATGAAGATGAAATCAGTTAACGATGAAATCAGTTAAATGAAGAATGAAGATGAAATCAGTTAACGATGAAATCAATTAACGATGAAATCAGTTAACGATGAAATCAGTTAAATGAAGATGAAATCAGTTAACGATGAAATCAGTTAACGATGAAATCAGTTAAATGAAGAATGAAAATGAAATCAGTTAACGATGAAATCAATTAACGATGAAATCAGTTAACGATGAAATCAGTTAAATGAAGATGAAATCAGTTAACGATGAAATCAGTTAAATGAAGATGAAATCAGTTAACGATGAAATCAGTTAACGATGAAATCAGTTAACGATGAAATCAATTAAATGAAGATGAAATCAGTTAACGATGAAATCAGTTAAATGAAGAATGAAAATGAAATCAGTTAAATGAAGATGAAATCAGTTAACGATGAAATCAGTTAACGATGAAATCAGTTAAATGAAGATGAAATCAGTTAACGATGAAATCAGTTAACGATGAAATCAGTTAACGATGAAATCAATTAAATGAAGATGAAATCAGTTAACGATGAAATCAGTTAAATGAAGATGAAATCAGTTAACGATGAAATCAGTTAAAGATGAAATCAGTTAACGATGAAATCAGGTAACGATGAAATCAGTTAAATGAAGATGAAATCAGTTAACGATGAAATCAGTTAAATGAAGAATGAAAATGAAATCAGTTAAATGAAGATGAAATCAGTTAACGATGAAATCAGTTAACGATGAAATCAGTTAACGAGGAAATCAGTTAAATGAAGATGAAATCAGTTAACGATGAAATCAGTTAACAATGAAATCAGTTAAATGAAGATGAAATCAGTTAACGATGAAATCAGTTAACGATGAAATCAGTTAACGATGAAATCAGTTAAATGAAGATGAAATCAGTTAAAGATGAAATCAGTTAACGATGAAATCAGTTAACGATGAAATCAGTTAAATGAAGATGAAATCAGTTAACGATGAAATCAGTTAACGATGAAATCAATTAACGATGAAATCAGTTAAATGAAGATGAAATCAGTTAACGATGAAATCAGTTAAAGATGAAATCAGTTAAATGAAGAATGAAGATGAAATCAGTTAACGATGAAATCAATTAACGATGAAATCAGTTAACGATGAAATCAGTTAAATGAAGATGAAATCAGTTAACGATGAAATCAGTTAACGATGAAATCAGTTAACGATGAAATCAGTTAAATGAAGATGAAATCAGTTAACGATGAAATCAGTTAACGATGAAATCAGTTAACGATGAAATCAATTAAATGAAGATGAAATCAGTTAACGATGAAATCAGTTAACGATGAAATCAGTTAAATGAAGATGAAATCAGTTAAATGAAGATGAAATCAGTTAACGATGAAATCAGTTAACGATGAAATCAGTTAACGATGAAATCAGTTAAATGAAGATGAAATCAGTTAAAGATGAAATCAGTTAAATGAAGAATGAAGATGAAATCAGTTAACGATGAAATCAATTAACGATGAAATCAGTTAACGATGAAATCAGTTAAATGAAGATGAAATCAGTTAACGATGAAATCAGTTAACGATGAAATCAGTTAAATGAAGAATGAAAATGAAATCAGTTAACGATGAAATCAATTAACGATGAAATCAGTTAACGATGAAATCAGTTAAATGAAGATGAAATCAGTTAACGATGAAATCAGTTAACGATGAAATCAGTTAAATGAAGATGAAATCAGTTAACGATGAAATCAGTTAACGATGAAATCAGTTAAATGAAGAATGAAAATGAAATCAGTTAACGATGAAATCAATTAACGATGAAATCAGTTAACGATGAAATCAGTTAAATGAAGATGAAATCAGTTAACGATGAAATCAGTTAACGATGAAATCAGTTAAATGAAGATGAAATCAGTTAACGATGAAATCAGTTAACGATGAAATCAGTTAAATGAAGATGAAATCAGTTAACGATGAAATCAGTTAAATGAAGATGAAATCAGTTAACGATGAAATCAGTTAAATGAAGAATGAAAATGAAATCAGTTAAATGAAGATGAAATCAGTTAACGATGAAATCAGTTAACGATGAAATCAGTTAACGATGAAATCAGTTAAATGAAGATGAAATCAGTTAACGATGAAATCAGTTAACAATGAAATCAGTTAAATGAAGATGAAATCAGTTAACGATGAAATCAGTTAACGATGAAATCAGTTAACGATGAAATCAGTTAACGATGAAATCAGTTAAATGAAGATGAAATCAGTTAAAGATGAAATCAGTTAACGATGAAATCAGTTAACGATGAAATCAGTTAAATGAAGATGAAATCAGTTAACGATGAAATCAGTTAACGATGAAATCAATTAACGATGAAATCAGTTAAATGAAGATGAAATCAGTTAACGATGAAATCAGTTAAAGATGAAATCAGTTAAATGAAGAATGAAGATGAAATCAGTTAACGATGAAATCAGTTAAATGAAGATGAAATCAGTTAACGATGAAATCAGTTAACGATGAAATCAGTTAACGATGAAATCAGTTAAATGAAGATGAAATCAGTTAAATGAAGAATGAAGATGAAATCAGTTAACGATGAAATCAATTAACGATGAAATCAGTTAACGATGAAATCAGTTAAATGAAGATGAAATCAGTTAACGATGAAATCAGTTAACGATGAAATCAGTTAAATGAAGAATGAAAATGAAATCAGTTAACGATGAAATCAATTAACGATGAAATCAGTTAACGATGAAATCAGTTAAATGAAGATGAAATCAGTTAACGATGAAATCAGTTAACGATGAAATCAGTTAAATGAAGATGAAATCAGTTAACGATGAAATCAGTTAACGATGAAATCAGTTAACGATGAAATCAGTTAAATGAAGATGAAATCAGTTAACGATGAAATCAGTTAACGATGAAATCAGTTAACGATGAAATCAATTAAATGAAGATGAAATCAGTTAACGATGAAATCAGTTAAATGAAGATGAAATCAGTTAACGATGAAATCAGTTAACAATGAAATCAGTTAACGATGAAATCAGTTAAATGAAGATGAAATCAGTTAAAGATGAAATCAGTTAACGATGAAATCAGTTAACGATGAAATCAGTTAAATGAAGATGAAATCAGTTAACGATGAAATCAGTTAACGATGAAATCAATTAACGATGAAATCAGTTAAATGAAGATGAAATCAGTTAACGATGAAATCAGTTAAAGATGAAATCAGTTAAATGAAGAATGAAGATGAAATCAGTTAACGATGAAATCAGTTAAATGAAGATGAAATCAGTTAACGATGAAATCAATTAACGATGAAATCAGTTAACGATGAAATCAATTAACGATGAAATCAGTTAAATGAAGATGAAATCAGTTAACGATGAAATCAGTTAAAGATGAAATCAGTTAAATGAAGAATGAAGATGAAATCAGTTAACGATGAAATCAGTTAAATGAAGATGAAATCAGTTAACGATGAAATCAATTAACGATGAAATCAGTTAACGATGAAATCAATTAACGATGAAATCAGTTAAATGAAGATGAAATCAGTTAACGATGAAATCAGTTAAAGATGAAATCAGTTAAATGAAGAATGAAGATGAAATCAGTTAACGATGAAATCAGTTAAATGAAGATGAAATCAGTTAACGATGAAATCAGTTAACGATGAAATCAGTTAACGATGAAATCAGTTAAATGAAGATGAAATCAGTTAACGATGAAATCAGTTAAATGAAGAATGAAGATGAAATCAGTTAACGATGAAATCAATTAACGATGAAATCAGTTAACGATGAAATCAGTTAAATGAAGATGAAATCAGTTAACGATGAAATCAGTTAACGATGAAATCAGTTAAATGAAGATGAAATCAGTTAACGATGAAATCAGTTAACGATGAAATCAGTTAAATGAAGATGAAATCAGTTAACGATGAAATCAGTTAACGATGAAATCAGTTAACGATGAAATCAATTAAATGAAGATGAAATCAGTTAACGATGAAATCAGTTAACGATGAAATCAGTTAAATGAAGATGAAATCAGTTAACGATGAAATCAGTTAACGATGAAATCAGTTAACGATGAAATCAGTTAACGATGAAATCAGTTAAATGAAGATGAAATCAGTTAACGATGAAATCAGTTAACGATGAAATCAATTAACGATGAAATCAGTTAAATGAAGATGAAATCAGTTAACGATGAAATCAGTTAACGATGAAATCAGTTAAATGAAGAATGAAGATGAAATCAGTTAACGATGAAATCAGTTAAATGAAGATGAAATCAGTTAACGATGAAATCAATTAACGATGAAATCAGTTAACGATGAAATCAATTAACGATGAAATCAGTTAAATGAAGATGAAATCAGTTAACGATGAAATCAGTTAAAGATGAAATCAGTTAAATGAAGAATGAAGATGAAATCAGTTAACGATGAAATCAGTTAAATGAAGATGAAATCAGTTAACGATGAAATCAATTAACGATGAAATCAGTTAACGATGAAATCAATTAACGATGAAATCAGTTAAATGAAGATGAAATCAGTTAACGATGAAATCAGTTAAAGATGAAATCAGTTAAATGAAGAATGAAGATGAAATCAGTTAACGATGAAATCAGTTAAATGAAGATGAAATCAGTTAACGATGAAATCAATTAACGATGAAATCAGTTAACGATGAAATCAATTAACGATGAAATCAGTTAAATGAAGATGAAATCAGTTAACGATGAAATCAATTAACGATGAAATCAGTTAACGATGAAATCAGTTAACGATGAAATCAGTTAAAGATGAAATCAGTTAAATGAAGAATGAAGATGAAATCAGTTAACGATGAAATCAGTTAAATGAAGATGAAATCAGTTAACGATGAAATCAGTTAACGATGAAATCAGTTAACGATGAAATCAGTTAAATGAAGATGAAATCAGTTAACGATAAAATCAGTTAAATGAAGAATGAAGATGAAATCAGTTAACGATGAAATCAATTAACGATGAAATCAGTTAACGATGAAATCAGTTAAATGAAGATGAAATCAGTTAACGATGAAATCAATTAACGATGAAATCAGTTAACGATGAAATCAGTTAAATGAAGATGAAATCAGTTAACGATGAAATCAGTTAACGATGAAATCAGTTAAATGAAGATGAAATCAGTTAACGATGAAATCAGTTAACGATGAAATCAGTTAACGATGAAATCAGTTAAATGAAGATGAAATCAGTTAACGATGAAATCAGTTAACGATGAAATCAGTTAACGATGAAATCAATTAAATGAAGATGAAATCAGTTAACGATGAAATCAGTTAAATGAAGAATGAAAATGAAATCAGTTAAATGAAGATGAAATCAGTTAACGATGAAATCAGTTAACGATGAAATCAGTTAAATGAAGATGAAATCAGTTAACGATGAAATCAGTTAACGATGAAATCAGTTAACGATGAAATCAATTAAATGAAGATGAAATCAGTTAACGATGAAATCAGTTAAATGAAGATGAAATCAGTTAACGATGAAATCAGTTAACGATGAAATCAGTTAACGATGAAATCAGTTAACGATGAAATCAGTTAAATGAAGATGAAATCAGTTAACGATGAAATCAGTTAAATGAAGAATGAAAATGAAATCAGTTAAATGAAGATGAAATCAGTTAACGATGAAATCAGTTAACGATGAAATCAGTTAACGATGAAATCAGTTAAATGAAGATGAAATCAGTTAACGATGAAATCAGTTAACAATGAAATCAGTTAAATGAAGATGAAATCAGTTAACGATGAAATCAGTTAACGATGAAATCAGTTAACGATGAAATCAGTTAAATGAAGATGAAATCAGTTAACGATGAAATCAGTTAACGATGAAATCAGTTAAATGAAGATGAAATCAGTTAACGATGAAATCAGTTAAATGAAGATGAAATCAGTTAACGATGAAATCAGTTAACGATGAAATCAGTTAACGATGAAATCAATTAAATGAAGATGAAATCAGTTAACGATGAAATCAATTAAATGAAGATGAAATCAGTTAACGATGAAATCAGTTAACAATGAAATCAGTTAAATGAAGATGAAATCAGTTAACGATGAAATCAGTTAACGATGAAATCAGTTAAAGATGAAATCAGTTAACGATGAAATCAGTTAACGATGAAATCAGTTAACGATGAAATCAGTTAAATGAAGATGAAATCAGTTAACGATGAAATCAATTAACGATGAAATCAGTTAAATGAAGATGAAATCAGTTAACGATGAAATCAGTTAACGATGAAATCAGTTAAATGAAGAATGAAAATGAAATCAGTTAACGATGAAATCAATTAACGATGAAATCAGTTAACGATGAAATCAGTTAAATGAAGATGAAATCAGTTCACGATGAAATCAGTTAAATGAAGAATGAAAATGAAATCAGTTAAATGAAGATGAAATCAGTTAACGATGAAATCAGTTAAATGAAGAATGAAAATGAAATCAGTTAAATGAAGATGAAATCAGTTAACGATGAAATCAGTTAAATGAAGATGAAATCAGTTAACGATGAAATCAGTTAACGATGAAATCAATTAAATGAAGATGAAATCAGTTAACGATGAAATCAGTTAAATGAAGAATGAAAATGAAATCAGTTAAATGAAGATGAAATCAGTTAACGATGAAATCAGTTAACGATGAAATCAGTTAAATGAAGATGAAATCAGTTAACGATGAAATCAGTTAAATGAAGATGAAATCAGTTAACGATGAAATCAGTTAAATGAAGATGAAATCAGTTAACGATGAAATCAGTTAACGATGAAATCAATTAAATGAAGATGAAATCAGTTAACGATGAAATCAGTTAACGATGAAATCAGTTAAATGAAGAATGAAAATGAAATCAGTTAACGATGAAATCAATTAACGATGAAATCAGTTAAATGAAGATGAAATCAGTTAACGATGAAATCAGTTAACGATGAAATCAGTTAAATGAAGATGAAATCAGTTAACGATGAATTCAGTTAATGATGAAATCAGTTAACGATGAAATCAGTTAAATGAAGATGAAATCAGTTAACGATGAAATCAGTTAACGATGAAATCAGTTAACGATGAAATCAATTAAATGAAGATGAAATCAGTTAACGATGAAATCAGTTAAATGAAGAATGAAAATGAAATCAGTTAAATGAAGATGAAATCAGTTAACGATGAAATCAGTTAACGATGAAATCAGTTAAATGAAGATGAAATCAGTTAACGATGAAATCAGTTAACGATGAAATCAGTTAACGATGAAATCAATTAAATGAAGATGAAATCAGTTAACGATGAAATCAGTTAAATGAAGATGAAATCAGTTAACGATGAAATCAGTTAAAGATGAAATCAGTTAACGATGAAATCAGTTAACGATGAAATCAGTTAACGATGAAATCAGTTAAATGAAGATGAAATCAGTTAACGATGAAATCAGTTAAATGAAGAATGAAAATGAAATCAGTTAAATGAAGATGAAATCAGTTAACGATGAAATCAGTTAACGATGAAATCAGTTAACGATGAAATCAGTTAAATGAAGATGAAATCAGTTAACGATGAAATCAGTTAACAATGAAATCAGTTAAATGAAGATGAAATCAGTTAACGATGAAATCAGTTAACGATGAAATCAGTTAACGATGAAATCAGTTAACGATGAAATCAGTTAAATGAAGATGAAATCAGTTAAAGATGAAATCAGTTAACGATGAAATCAGTTAACGATGAAATCAGTTAAATGAAGATGAAATCAGTTAACGATGAAATCAGTTAACGATGAAATCAATTAACGATGAAATCAGTTAAATGAAGATGAAATCAGTTAACGATGAAATCAGTTAAAGATGAAATCAGTTAAATGAAGAATGAAGATGAAATCAGTTAACGATGAAATCAGTTAAATGAAGATGAAATCAGTTAACGATGAAATCAGTTAACGATGAAATCAGTTAACGATGAAATCAGTTAAATGAAGATGAAATCAGTTAACGATGAAATCAGTTAAATGAAGAATGAAGATGAAATCAGTTAACGATGAAATCAATTAACGATGAAATCAGTTAACGATGAAATCAGTTAAATGAAGATGAAATCAGTTAAATGAAGAATGAAAATGAAATCAGTTAACGATGAAATCAATTAACGATGAAATCAGTTAACGATGAAATCAGTTAAATGAAGATGAAATCAGTTAACGATGAAATCAGTTAACGATGAAATCAGTTAAATGAAGATGAAATCAGTTAACGATGAAATCAGTTAACGATGAAATCAGTTAACGATGAAATCAGTTAAATGAAGATGAAATCAGTTAACGATGAAATCAGTTAACGATGAAATCAGTTAACGATGAAATCAATTAAATGAAGATGAAATCAGTTAACGATGAAATCAGTTAAATGAAGAATGAAAATGAAATCAGTTAAATGAAGATGAAATCAGTTAACGATGAAATCAGTTAACGATGAAATCAGTTAACGATGAAATCAGTTAAATGAAGATGAAATCAGTTAACGATGAAATCAGTTAACGATGAAATCAATTAAATGAAGATGAAATCAGTTAACGATGAAATCAGTTAAATGAAGAATGAAAATGAAATCAGTTAAATGAAGATGAAATCAGTTAACGATGAAATCAGTTAAAGATGAAATCAGTTAACGATGAAATCAGTTAACGATGAAATCAGTTAACGATGAAATCAGTTAAATGAAGATGAAATCAGTTAAATGAAGAATGAAAATGAAATCAGTTAAATGAAGATGAAATCAGTTAACGATGAAATCAGTTAACGATGAAATCAGTTAACGATGAAATCAGTTAAATGAAGATGAAATCAGTTAACGATGAAATCAGTTAACAATGAAATCAGTTAAATGAAGATGAAATCAGTTAACGATGAAATCAGTTAACGATGAAATCAGTTAAATGAAGATGAAATCAGTTAACGATGAAATCAGTTAACGATGAAATCAGTTAAATGAAGATGAAATCAGTTAACGATGAAATCAGTTAACGATGAAATCAATTAACGATGAAATCAGTTAAATGAAGATGAAATCAGTTAACGATGAAATCAGTTAACGATGAAATCAGTTAAAGATGAAATCAGTTAAATGAAGAATGAAGATGAAATCAGTTAACGATGAAATCAGTTAAATGAAGATGAAATCAGTTAACGATGAAATCAGTTAACGATGAAATCAGTTAAATGAAGATGAAATCAGTTAACGATGAAATCAGTTAAATGAAGAATGAAGATGAAATCAGTTAACGATGAAATCAATTAACGATGAAATCAGTTAACGATGAAATCAGTTAAATGAAGATGAAATCAGTTAACGATGAAATCAGTTAACGATGAAATCAGTTAAATGAAGAATGAAAATGAAATCAGTTAACGATGAAATCAATTAAATGAAGATGAAATCAGTTAACGATGAAATCAGTTAACGATGAAATCAGTTAAATGAAGATGAAATCAGTTAAATGAAGATGAAATCAGTTAACGATGAAATCAGTTAACGATGAAATCAGTTAACGATGAAATCAGTTAAATGAAGATGAAATCAGTTAAAGATGAAATCAGTTAACGATGAAATCAGTTAACGATGAAATCAGTTAAATGAAGATGAAATCAGTTAACGATGAAATCAGTTAACGATGAAATCAATTAACGATGAAATCAGTTAACGATGAAATCAGTTAAAGATGAAATCAGTTAAATGAAGAATGAAGATGAAATCAGTTAACGATGAAATCAGTTAAATGAAGATGAAATCAGTTAACGATGAAATCAATTAACGATGAAATCAGTTAACGATGAAATCAATTAACGATGAAATCAGTTAAATGAAGATGAAATCAGTTAACGATGAAATCAGTTAAAGATGAAATCAGTTAAATGAAGAATGAAGATGAAATCAGTTAACGATGAAATCAGTTAAATGAAGATGAAATCAGTTAACGATGAAATCAATTAACGATGAAATCAGTTAACGATGAAATCAATTAACGATGAAATCAGTTAAATGAAGATGAAATCAGTTAACGATGAAATCAGTTAAAGATGAAATCAGTTAAATGAAGAATGAAGATGAAATCAGTTAACGATGAAATCAGTTAAATGAAGATGAAATCAGTTAACGATGAAATCAGTTAAAGATGAAATCAGTTAACGATGAAATCAGTTAAATGAAGATGAAATCAGTTAACGATGAAATCAGTTAAATGAAGAATGAAGATGAAATCAGTTAACGATGAAATCAATTAACGATGAAATCAGTTAACGATGAAATCAGTTAAATGAAGATGAAATCAGTTAACGATGAAATCAGTTAACGATGAAATCAGTTAAATGAAGAATGAAAATGAAATCAGTTAACGATGAAATCAATTAACGATGAAATCAGTTAACGATGAAATCAGTTAAATGAAGATGAAATCAGTTAACGATGAAATCAGTTAACGATGAAATCAGTTAAATGAAGATGAAATCAGTTAACGATGAAATCAGTTAACGATGAAATCAGTTAACGATGAAATCAGTTAACGATGAAATCAGTTAAATGAAGATGAAATCAGTTAACGATGAAATCAGTTAACGATGAAATCAGTTAACGATGAAATCAATTAAATGAAGATGAAATCAGTTAACGATGAAATCAGTTAAATGAAGAATGAAAATGAAATCAGTTAAATGAAGATGAAATCAGTTAACGATGAAATCAGTTAACGATGAAATCAGTTAAATGAAGATGAAATCAGTTAACGATGAAATCAGTTAACGATGAAATCAGTTAACGATGAAATCAGTTAACGATGAAATCAGTTAAATGAAGATGAAATCAGTTAACGATGAAATCAGTTAAAGATGAAATCAGTTAACGATGAAATCAGTTAACGATGAAATCAGTTAACGATGAAATCAGTTAAATGAAGATGAAATCAGTTAACGATGAAATCAGTTAAATGAAGAATGAAAATGAAATCAGTTAAATGAAGATGAAATCAGTTAACGATGAAATCAGTTAACGATGAAATCAGTTAACGATGAAATCAGTTAAATGAAGATGAAATCAGTTAACGATGAAATCAGTTAACAATGAAATCAGTTAAATGAAGATGAAATCAGTTAACGATGAAATCAGTTAACGATGAAATCAGTTAACGATGAAATCAGTTAACGATGAAATCAGTTAAATGAAGATGAAATCAGTTAACGATGAAATCAGTTAACGATGAAATCAGTTAAATGAAGATGAAATCAGTTAACGATGAAATCAGTTAACGATGAAATCAGTTAACGATGAAATCAATTAAATGAAGATGAAATCAGTTAACGATGAAATCAGTTAAATGAAGATGAAATCAGTTAACGATGAAATCAGTTAAAGATGAAATCAGTTAACGATGAAATCAGTTAACGATGAAATCAGTTAACGATGAAATCAATTAACGATGAAATCAGTTAAATGAAGATGAAATCAGTTAACGATGAAATCAGTTAAAGATGAAATCAGTTAAATGAAGAATGAAGATGAAATCAGTTAACGATGAAATCAGTTAAATGAAGATGAAATCAGTTAACGATGAAATCAGTTAACGATGAAATCAGTTAACGATGAAATCAGTTAACGATGAAATCAGTTAAATGAAGATGAAATCAGTTAACGATGAAATCAGTTAAATGAAGAATGAAGATGAAATCAGTTAACGATGAAATCAATTAACGATGAAATCAGTTAACGATGAAATCAGTTAAATGAAGATGAAATCAGTTAACGATGAAATCAGTTAACGATGAAATCAGTTAAATGAAGAATGAAAATGAAATCAGTTAACGATGAAATCAATTAACGATGAAATCAGTTAACGATGAAATCAGTTAAATGAAGATGAAATCAGTTAACGATGAAATCAGTTAACGATGAAATCAGTTAAATGAAGATGAAATCAGTTAACGATGAAATCAGTTAACGATGAAATCAGTTAAATGAAGATGAAATCAGTTAACGATGAAATCAGTTAACGATGAAATCAGTTAACGATGAAATCAATTAAATGAAGATGAAATCAGTTAACGATGAAATCAGTTAACGATGAAATCAGTTAAATGAAGATGAAATCAGTTAAATGAAGATGAAATCAGTTAACGATGAAATCAGTTAACGATGAAATCAGTTAACGATGAAATCAGTTAAATGAAGATGAAATCAGTTAAAGATGAAATCAGTTAACGATGAAATCAGTTAACGATGAAATCAGTTAAATGAAGATGAAATCAGTTAACGATGAAATCAGTTAACGATGAAATCAATTAACGATGAAATCAGTTAAATGAAGATGAAATCAGTTAACGATGAAATCAGTTAAAGATGAAATCAGTTAAATGAAGAATGAAGATGAAATCAGTTAACGATGAAATCAGTTAAATGAAGATGAAATCAGTTAACGATGAAATCAATTAACGATGAAATCAGTTAACGATGAAATCAATTAACGATGAAATCAGTTAAATGAAGATGAAATCAGTTAACGATGAAATCAGTTAAAGATGAAATCAGTTAAATGAAGAATGAAGATGAAATCAGTTAACGATGAAATCAGTTAAATGAAGATGAAATCAGTTAACGATGAAATCAATTAACGATGAAATCAGTTAACGATGAAATCAATTAACGATGAAATCAGTTAAATGAAGATGAAATCAGTTAACGATGAAATCAGTTAAAGATGAAATCAGTTAAATGAAGAATGAAGATGAAATCAGTTAACGATGAAATCAGTTAAATGAAGATGAAATCAGTTAACGATGAAATCAATTAACGATGAAATCAGTTAACGATGAAATCAATTAACGATGAAATCAGTTAAATGAAGATGAAATCAGTTAACGATGAAATCAGTTAAAGATGAAATCAGTTAAATGAAGAATGAAGATGAAATCAGTTAACGATGAAATCAGTTAAATGAAGATGAAATCAGTTAACGATGAAATCAGTTAAAGATGAAATCAGTTAACGATGAAATCAGTTAAATGAAGATGAAATCAGTTAACGATGAAATCAGTTAAATGAAGAATGAAGATGAAATCAGTTAACGATGAAATCAATTAACGATGAAATCAGTTAACGATGAAATCAGTTAAATGAAGATGAAATCAGTTAACGATGAAATCAGTTAACGATGAAATCAGTTAAATGAAGAATGAAAATGAAATCAGTTAACGATGAAATCAATTAACGATGAAATCAGTTAACGATGAAATCAGTTAAATGAAGATGAAATCAGTTAACGATGAAATCAGTTAACGATGAAATCAGTTAAATGAAGATGAAATCAGTTAACGATGAAATCAGTTAACGATGAAATCAGTTAACGATGAAATCAGTTAAATGAAGATGAAATCAGTTAACGATGAAATCAGTTAACGATGAAATCAATTAAATGAAGATGAAATCAGTTAACGATGAAATCAGTTAAATGAAGAATGAAAATGAAATCAGTTAAATGAAGATGAAATCAGTTAACGATGAAATCAGTTAACGATGAAATCAGTTAAATGAAGATGAAATCAGTTAACGATGAAATCAGTTAACGATGAAATCAGTTAACGATGAAATCAGTTAACGATGAAATCAGTTAAATGAAGATGAAATCAGTTAACGATGAAATCAGTTAAAGATGAAATCAGTTAACGATGAAATCAGTTAACGATGAAATCAGTTAACGATGAAATCAGTTAAATGAAGATGAAATCAGTTAACGATGAAATCAGTTAAATGAAGAATGAAGATGAAATCAGTTAACGATGAAATCAATTAACGATGAAATCAGTTAACGATGAAATCAGTTAACGATGAAATCAGTTAAATGAAGATGAAATCAGTTAACGATGAAATCAGTTAACGATGAAATCAGTTAAATGAAGAATGAAAATGAAATCAGTTAACGATGAAATCAATTAACGATGAAATCAGTTAACGATGAAATCAGTTAAATGAAGATGAAATCAGTTAACGATGAAATCAGTTAACGATGAAATCAGTTAAATGAAGATGAAATCAGTTAACGATGAAATCAGTTAACGATGAAATCAGTTAACGATGAAATCAGTTAAATGAAGATGAAATCAGTTAACGATGAAATCAGTTAACGATGAAATCAGTTAACGATGAAATCAATTAACGATGAAATCAGTTAAATGAAGATGAAATCAGTTAACGATGAAATCAGTTAAAGATGAAATCAGTTAAATGAAGAATGAAGATGAAATCAGTTAACGATGAAATCAGTTAAATGAAGATGAAATCAGTTGACGATGAAATCAATTAACGATGAAATCAGTTAACGATGAAATCAATTAACGATGAAATCAGTTAAATGAAGATGAAATCAGTTAACGATGAAATCAGTTAAAGATGAAATCAGTTAAATGAAGAATGAAGATGAAATCAGTTAACGATGAAATCAGTTAAATGAAGATGAAATCAGTTAACGATGAAATCAATTAACGATGAAATCAGTTAACGATGAAATCAATTAACGATGAAATCAGTTAAATGAAGATGAAATCAGTTAACGATGAAATCAGTTAACGATGAAATCAGTTAACGATGAAATCAGTTAAATGAAGATGAAATCAGTTAACGATGAAATCAGTTAAATGAAGAATGAAGATGAAATCAGTTAACGATGAAATCAATTAACGATGAAATCAGTTAACGATGAAATCAGTTAAATGAAGATGAAATCAGTTAACGATGAAATCAGTTAACGATGAAATCAGTTAAATGAAGAATGAAAATGAAATCAGTTAACGATGAAATCAATTAACGATGAAATCAGTTAACGATGAAATCAGTTAAATGAAGATGAAATCAGTTAACGATGAAATCAGTTAACGATGAAATCAGTTAAATGAAGATGAAATCAGTTAACGATGAAATCAGTTAACGATGAAATCAGTTAACGATGAAATCAGTTAAATGAAGATGAAATCAGTTAACGATGAAATCAGTTAACGATGAAATCAGTTAACGATGAAATCAATTAAATGAAGATGAAATCAGTTAACGATGAAATCAGTTAAATGAAGAATGAAAATGAAATCAGTTAAATGAAGATGAAATCAGTTAACGATGAAATCAGTTAACGATGAAATCAGTTAAATGCAGATGAAATCAGTTAACGATGAAATCAGTTAACGATGAAATCAGTTAACGATGAAATCAATTAAATGAAGATGAAATCAGTTAACGATGAAATCAGTTAACGATGAAATCAGTTAAATGAAGATGAAATCAGTTAAATGAAGATGAAATCAGTTAACGATGAAATCAGTTAACGATGAAATCAGTTAAATGAAGATGAAATCAGTTAAAGATGAAATCAGTTAACGATGAAATCAGTTAAATGAAGATGAAATCAGTTAACGATGAAATCAGTTAACGATGAAATCAATTAACGATGAAATCAGTTAAATGAAGATGAAATCAGTTAACGATGAAATCAGTTAAAGATGAAATCAGTTAAATGAAGAATGAAGATGAAATCAGTTAACGATGAAATCAGTTAAATGAAGATGAAATCAGTTAACGATGAAATCAATTAACGATGAAATCAGTTAACGATGAAATCAATTAACGATGAAATCAGTTAAATGAAGATGAAATCAGTTAACGATGAAATCAGTTAAAGATGAAATCAGTTAAATGAAGAATGAAGATGAAATCAGTTAACGATGAAATCAGTTAAATGAAGATGAAATCAGTTAACGATGAAATCAATTAACGATGAAATCAGTTAACGATGAAATCAATTAACGATGAAATCAGTTAAATGAAGATGAAATCAGTTAACGATGAAATCAGTTAAAGATGAAATCAGTTAAATGAAGAATGAAGATGAAATCAGTTAACGATGAAATCAGTTAAATGAAGATGAAATCAGTTAACGATGAAATCAATTAACGATGAAATCAGTTAACGATGAAATCAATTAACGATGAAATCAGTTAAATGAAGATGAAATCAGTTAACGATGAAATCAGTTAACGATGAAATCAGTTAACGATGAAATCAATTAACGATGAAATCAGTTAAATGAAGATGAAATCAGTTAACGATGAAATCAGTTAAAGATGAAATCAGTTAAATGAAGAATGAAGATGAAATCAGTTAACGATGAAATCAGTTAAATGAAGATGAAATCAGTTAACGATGAAATCAGTTAACGATGAAATCAGTTAACGATGAAATCAGTTAAATGAAGATGAAATCAGTTAACGATGAAATCAGTTAAATGAAGAATGAAGATGAAATCAGTTAACGATGAAATCAATTAACGATGAAATCAGTTAACGATGAAATCAGTTAAATGAAGATGAAATCAGTTAACGATGAAATCAGTTAACGATGAAATCAGTTAAATGAAGAATGAAAATGAAATCAGTTAACGATGAAATCAATTAACGATGAAATCAGTTAACGATGAAATCAGTTAAATGAAGATGAAATCAGTTAACGATGAAATCAGTTAACGATGAAATCAGTTAAATGAAGATGAAATCAGTTAACGATGAAATCAGTTAACGATGAAATCAGTTAAATGAAGATGAAATCAGTTAACGATGAAATCAGTTAACGATGAAATCAGTTAACGATGAAATCAATTAAATGAAGATGAAATCAGTTAACGATGAAATCAGTTAAATGAAGAATGAAAATGAAATCAGTTAAATGAAGATGAAATCAGTTAACGATGAAATAAGTTAACGATGAAATCAGTTAAATGAAGATGAAATCAGTTAACGATGAAATCAGTTAACGATGAAATCAGTTAACGATGAAATCAATTAAATGAAGATGAAATCAGTTAACGATGAAATCAGTTAAATGAAGATGAAATCAGTTAACGATGAAATCAGTTAAAGATGAAATCAGTTAACGATGAAATCAGTTAACGATGAAATCAGTTAAATGAAGATGAAATCAGTTAACGATGAAATCAGTTAAATGAAGAATGAAAATGAAATCAGTTAAATGAAGATGAAATCAGTTAACGATGAAATCAGTTAACAATGAAATCAGTTAAATGAAGATGAAATCAGTTAACGATGAAATCAGTTAACGATGAAATCAGTTAACGATGAAATCAGTTAAATGAAGATGAAATCAGTTAACGATGAAATCAGTTAACGATGAAATCAGTTAAATGAAGATGAAATCAGTTAACGATGAAATCAGTTAACGATGAAATCAGTTAAATGAAGAATGAAAATGAAATCAGTTAACGATGAAATCAATTAACGATGAAATCAGTTAACGATGAAATCAGTTAAATGAAGATGAAATCAGTTAACGATGAAATCAGTTAACGATGAAATCAGTTAAATGAAGATGAAATCAGTTAACGATGAAATCAGTTAACGATGAAATCAATTAAATGAAGATGAAATCAGTTAACGATGAAATCAGTTAAATGAAGAATGAAAATGAAATCAGTTAAATGAAGATGAAATCAGTTAACGATGAAATCAGTTAAATGAAGAATGAAGATGAAATCAGTTAACGATGAAATCAATTAACGATGAAATCAGTTAACGATGAAATCAGTTAAATGAAGATGAAATCAGTTAACGATGAAATCAGTTAACGATGAAATCAGTTAAATGAAGAATGAAAATGAAATCAGTTAACGATGAAATCAATTAACGATGAAATCAGTTAACGATGAAATCAGTTAAATGAAGATGAAATCAGTTAACGATGAAATCAGTTAACGATGAAATCAGTTAAATGAAGATGAAATCAGTTAACGATGAAATCAGTTAACGATGAAATCAGTTAACGATGAAATCAGTTAAATGAAGATGAAATCAGTTAACGATGAAATCAGTTAACGATGAAATCAGTTAACGATGAAATCAATTAAATGAAGATGAAATCAGTTAACGATGAAATCAGTTAAATGAAGAATGAAAATGAAATCAGTTAAATGAAGATGAAATCAGTTAACGATGAAATCAGTTAACGATGAAATCAGTTAAATGAAGATGAAATCAGTTAATGATGAAATCAGTTAACGATGAAATCAGTTAACGATGAAATCAATTAAATGAAGATGAAATCAGTTAACGATGAAATCAGTTAAATGAAGATGAAATCAGTTAACGATGAAATCAGTTAAAGATGAAATCAGTTAACGATGAAATCAGTTAACGATGAAATCAGTTAACGATGAAATCAGTTAAATGAAGATGAAATCAGTTAACGATGAAATCAGTTAAATGAAGAATGAAAATGAAATCAGTTAAATGAAGATGAAATCAGTTAACGATGAAATCAGTTAACGATGAAATCAGTTAACGATGAAATCAGTTAAATGAAGATGAAATCAGTTAACGATGAAATCAGTTAACAATGAAATCAGTTAAATGAAGATGAAATCAGTTAACGATGAAATCAGTTAACGATGAAATCAGTTAACGATGAAATCAGTTAAATGAAGATGAAATCAGTTAACGATGAAATCAGTTAACGATGAAATCAGTTAACGATGAAATCAATTAAATGAAGATGAAATCAGTTAACGATGAAATCAGTTAAATGAAGATGAAATCAGTTAACGATGAAATCAGTTAACGATGAAATCAGTTAAATGAAGATGAAATCAGTTAACGATGAAATCAGTTAACGATGAAATCAGTTAACGATGAAATCAATTAAATGAAGATGAAATCAGTTAACGATGAAATCAGTTAAATGAAGATGAAATCAGTTAACGATGAAATCAGTTAAAGATGAAATCAGTTAACGATGAAATCAGTTAACGATGAAATCAGTTAACGATGAAATCAGTTAAATGAAGATGAAATCAGTTAACGATGAAATCAGTTAACGATGAAATCAGTTAACGATGAAATCAATTAAATGAAGATGAAATCAGTTAACGATGAAATCAGTTAAATGAAGATGAAATCAGTTAACGATGAAATCAGTTAAAGATGAAATCAGTTAACGATGAAATCAGTTAACGATGAAATCAGTTAACGATGAAATCAGTTAAATGAAGATGAAATCAGTTAACGATGAAATCAGTTAAATGAAGAATGAAAATGAAATCAGTTAAATGAATATGAAATCAGTTAACGATGAAATCAGTTAACGATGAAATCAGTTAACGATGAAATCAGTTAAATGAAGATGAAATCAGTTAACGATGAAATCAGTTAACAATGAAATCAGTTAAATGAAGATGAAATCAGTTAACGATGAAATCAGTTAACGATGAAATCAGTTAAAGATGAAATCAGTTAACGATGAAATCAGTTAAATGAAGATGAAATCAGTTAACGATGAAATCAGTTAACGATGAAATCAATTAACGATGAAATCAGTTAAATGAAGATGAAATCAGTTAACGATGAAATCAGTTAAAGATGAAATCAGTTAAATGAAGAATGAAGATGAAATCAGTTAACGATGAAATCAGTTAAATGAAGATGAAATCAGTTAACGATGAAATCAGTTAACGATGAAATCAGTTAACGATGAAATCAGTTAAATGAAGATGAAATCAGTTAACGATGAAATCAGTTAAATGAAGAATGAAGATGAAATCAGTTAACGATGAAATCAATTAACGATGAAATCAGTTAACGATGAAATCAGTTAAATGAAGATGAAATCAGTTAACGATGAAATCAGTTAACGATGAAATCAGTTAAATGAAGAATGAAAATGAAATCAGTTAACGATGAAATCAATTAACGATGAAATCAGTTAACGATGAAATCAGTTAAATGAAGATGAAATCAGTTAACGATGAAATCAGTTAACGATGAAATCAGTTAAATGAAGATGAAATCAGTTAACGATGAAATCAGTTAACGATGAAATCAGTTAACGATGAAATCAGTTAACGATGAAATCAGTTAACGATGAAATCAATTAAATGAAGATGAAATCAGTTAACGATGAAATCAGTTAACGATGAAATCAGTTAAATGAAGATGAAATCAGTTAACGATGAAATCAGTTAACGATGAAATCAGTTAACGATGAAATCAATTAAATGAAGATGAAATCAGTTAACGATGAAATCAGTTAACGATGAAATCAGTTAAATGAAGATGAAATCAGTTAACGATGAAATCAGTTAACGATGAAATCAGTTAACGATGAAATCAATTAAATGAAGATGAAATCAGTTAACGATGAAATCAGTTAAATGAAGATGGAATCAGTTAACGATGAAATCAGTTAACGATGAAATCAGTTAACGATGAAATCAGTTAAATGAAGATGAAATCAGTTAACGATGAAATCAGTTAAATGAAGAATGAAAATGAAATCAGTTAAATGAAGATGAAATCAGTTAACGATGAAATCAGTTAACGATGAAATCAGTTAAATGAAGATGAAATCAGTTAACGATGAAATCAGTTAAATGAAGAATGAAAATGAAATCAGTTAAATGAATATGAAATCAGTTAACGATGAAATCAGTTAACGATGAAATCAGTTAACGATGAAATCAGTTAAATGAAGATGAAATCAGTTAACGATGAAATCAGTTAACAATGAAATCAGTTAAATGAAGATGAAATCAGTTAACGATGAAATCAGTTAACGATGAAATCAGTTAACGATGAAATCAGTTAAAGATGAAATCAGTTAACGATGAAATCAGTTAAATGAAGATGAAATCAGTTAACGATGAAATCAGTTAACGATGAAATCAATTAACGATGAAATCAGTTAAATGAAGATGAAATCAGTTAACGATGAAATCAGTTAAAGATGAAATCAGTTAAATGAAGAATGAAGATGAAATCAGTTAACGATGAAATCAGTTAAATGAAGATGAAATCAGTTAACGATGAAATCAGTTAACGATGAAATCAGTTAACGATGAAATCAGTTAAATGAAGATGAAATCAGTTAACGATGAAATCAGTTAAATGAAGAATGAAGATGAAATCAGTTAACGATGAAATCAATTAACGATGAAATCAGTTAACGATGAAATCAGTTAAATGAAGATGAAATCAGTTAACGATGAAATCAGTTAACGATGAAATCAGTTAAATGAAGAATGAAAATGAAATCAGTTAACGATGAAATCAATTAACGATGAAATCAGTTAACGATGAAATCAGTTAAATGAAGATGAAATCAGTTAACGATGAAATCAGTTAACGATGAAATCAGTTAAATGAAGATGAAATCAGTTAACGATGAAATCAGTTAACGATGAAATCAGTTAACGATGAAATCAGTTAACGATGAAATCAATTAAATGAAGATGAAATCAGTTAACGATGAAATCAGTTAACGATGAAATCAGTTAAATGAAGATGAAATCAGTTAACGATGAAATCAGTTAACGATGAAATCAGTTAACGATGAAATCAATTAAATGAAGATGAAATCAGTTAACGATGAAATCAGTTAACGATGAAATCAGTTAAATGAAGATGAAATCAGTTAACGATGAAATCAGTTAACGATGAAATCAGTTAACGATGAAATCAGTTAAATGAAGATGAAATCAGTTAACGATGAAATCAGTTAACGATGAAATCAGTTAACGATGAAATCAATTAAATGAAGATGAAATCAGTTAACGATGAAATCAGTTAAATGAAGATGGAATCAGTTAACGATGAAATCAGTTAACGATGAAATCAGTTAACGATGAAATCAGTTAACGATGAAATCAGTTAAATGAAGATGAAATCAGTTAACGATGAAATCAGTTAAATGAAGAATGAAAATGAAATCAGTTAAATGAAGATGAAATCAGTTAACGATGAAATCAGTTAACGATGAAATCAGTTAACGATGAAATCAGTTAAATGAAGATGAAATCAGTTAACGATGAAATCAGTTAACAATGAAATCAGTTAAATGAAGATGAAATCAGTTAACGATGAAATCAGTTAACGATGAAATCAGTTAACGATGAAATCAGTTAAATGAAGATGAAATCAGTTAAAGATGAAATCAGTTAACGATGAAATCAGTTAACGATGAAATCAGTTAAATGAAGATGAAATCAGTTAACGATGAAATCAGTTAACGATGAAATCAATTAACGATGAAATCAGTTAAATGAAGATGAAATCAGTTAACGATGAAATCAGTTAAAGATGAAATCAGTTAAATGAAGAATGAAGATGAAATCAGTTAACGATGAAATCAGTTAAATGAAGATGAAATCAGTTAACGATGAAATCAGTTAACGATGAAATCAGTTAACGATGAAATCAGTTAAATGAAGATGAAATCAGTTAACGATGAAATCAGTTAAATGAAGAATGAAGATGAAATCAGTTAACGATGAAATCAATTAACGATGAAATCAGTTAACGATGAAATCAGTTAAATGAAGATGAAATCAGTTAACGATGAAATCAGTTAACGATGAAATCAGTTAAATGAAGAATGAAAATGAAATCAGTTAACGATGAAATCAATTAACGATGAAATCAGTTAACGATGAAATCAGTTAAATGAAGATGAAATCAGTTAACGATGAAATCAGTTAACGATGAAATCAGTTAAATGAAGATGAAATCAGTTAACGATGAAATCAGTTAACGATGAAATCAGTTAACGATGAAATCAGTTAAATGAAGATGAAATCAGTTAACGATGAAATCAGTTAACGATGAAATCAGTTAACGATGAAATCAATTAAATGAAGATGAAATCAGTTAACGATGAAATCAGTTAACGATGAAATCAGTTAAATGAAGATGAAATCAGTTAAAGATGAAATCAGTTAACGATGAAATCAGTTAACGATGAAATCAGTTAAATGAAGATGAAATCAGTTAACGATGAAATCAATTAACGATGAAATCAGTTAACGATGAAATCAGTTAAATGAAGATGAAATCAGTTAACGATGAAATCAGTTAACGATGAAATCAGTTAAATGAAGATGAAATCAGTTAACGATGAAATCAGTTAACGATGAAATCAGTTAACGATGAAATCAATTAAATGAAGATGAAATCAGTTAACGATGAAATCAGTTAAAGATGAAATCAGTTAACGATGAAATCAGTTAACGATGAAATCAGTTAACGATGAAATCAGTTAAATGAAGATGAAATCAGTTAACGATGAAATCAGTTAACGATGAAATCAATTAAATGAAGATGAAATCAGTTAACGATGAAATCAGTTAAATGAAGATGAAATCAGTTAACGATGAAATCAGTTAAAGATGAAATCAGTTAACGATGAAATCAGTTAACGATGAAATCAGTTAACGATGAAATCAGTTAAATGAAGATGAAATCAGTTAACGATGAAATCAGTTAAATGAAGAATGAAAATGAAATCAGTTAAATGAAGATGAAATCAGTTAACGATGAAATCAGTTAACGATGAAATCAGTTAACGATGAAATCAGTTAAATGAAGATGAAATCAGTTAACGATGAAATCAGTTAACAATGAAATCAGTTAAATGAAGATGAAATCAGTTAACGATGAAATCAGTTAACGATGAAATCAGTTAACGATGAAATCAGTTAAATGAAGATGAAATCAGTTAAAGATGAAATCAGTTAACGATGAAATCAGTTAACGATGAAATCAGTTAAATGAAGATGAAATCAGTTAACGATGAAATCAGTTAACGATGAAATCAATTAACGATGAAATCAGTTAAATGAAGATGAAATCAGTTAACGATGAAATCAGTTAAAGATGAAATCAGTTAAATGAAGAATGAAGATGAAATCAGTTAACGATGAAATCAGTTAAATGAAGATGAAATCAGTTAACGATGAAATCAGTTAACGATGAAATCAGTTAACGATGAAATCAGTTAAATGAAGATGAAATCAGTTAACGATGAAATCAGTTAAATGAAGAATGAAGATGAAATCAGTTAACGATGAAATCAATTAACGATGAAATCAGTTAACGATGAAATCAGTTAAATGAAGATGAAATCAGTTAACGATGAAATCAGTTAACGATGAAATCAGTTAAATGAAGAATGAAAATGAAATCAGTTAACGATGAAATCAATTAACGATGAAATCAGTTAACGATGAAATCAGTTAAATGAAGATGAAATCAGTTAACGATGAAATCAGTTAACGATGAAATCAGTTAAATGAAGATGAAATCAGTTAACGATGAAATCAGTTAACGATGAAATCAGTTAACGATGAAATCAGTTAAATGAAGATGAAATCAGTTAACGATGAAATCAGTTAACGATGAAATCAGTTAACGATGAAATCAATTAAATGAAGATGAAATCAGTTAACGATGAAATCAGTTAACGATGAAATCAGTTAAATGAAGATGAAATCAGTTAACGATGAAATCAGTTAACGATGAAATCAGTTAACGATGAAATCAATTAAATGAAGATGAAATCAGTTAACGATGAAATCAGTTAACGATGAAATCAGTTAAATGAAGATGAAATCAGTTAAATGAAGATGAAATCAGTTAACGATGAAATCAGTTAACGATGAAATCAGTTAACGATGAAATCAGTTAAATGAAGATGAAATCAGTTAAAGATGAAATCAGTTAACGATGAAATCAGTTAACGATGAAATCAGTTAAATGAAGATGAAATCAGTTAACGATGAAATCAGTTAACGATGAAATCAATTAACGATGAAATCAGTTAAATGAAGATGAAATCAGTTAACGATGAAATCAGTTAAAGATGAAATCAGTTAAATGAAGAATGAAGATGAAATCAGTTAACGATGAAATCAGTTAAATGAAGATGAAATCAGTTAACGATGAAATCAGTTAACGATGAAATCAGTTAACGATGAAATCAGTTAAATGAAGATGAAATCAGTTAACGATGAAATCAGTTAAATGAAGAATGAAGATGAAATCAGTTAACGATGAAATCAATTAACGATGAAATCAGTTAACGATGAAATCAGTTAAATGAAGATGAAATCAGTTAACGATGAAATCAGTTAACGATGAAATCAGTTAAATGAAGAATGAAAATGAAATCAGTTAACGATGAAATCAATTAACGATGAAATCAGTTAACGATGAAATCAGTTAAATGAAGATGAAATCAGTTAACGATGAAATCAGTTAACGATGAAATCAGTTAAATGAAGATGAAATCAGTTAACGATGAAATCAGTTAACGATGAAATCAGTTAACGATGAAATCAGTTAAATGAAGATGAAATCAGTTAACGATGAAATCAGTTAACGATGAAATCAGTTAACGATGAAATCAATTAAATGAAGATGAAATCAGTTAACGATGAAATCAGTTAACGATGAAATCAGTTAAATGAAGATGAAATCAGTTAAATGAAGATGAAATCAGTTAACGATGAAATCAGTTAACGATGAAATCAGTTAAAGATGAAATCAGTTAAATGAAGAATGAAGATGAAATCAGTTAACGATGAAATCAGTTAAATGAAGATGAAATCAGTTAACGATGAAATCAATTAACGATGAAATCAGTTAAATGAAGATGAAATCAGTTAACGATGAAATCAGTTAAAGATGAAATCAGTTAAATGAAGAATGAAGATGAAATCAGTTAACGATGAAATCAGTTAAATGAAGATGAAATCAGTTAACGATGAAATCAGTTAACGATGAAATCAGTTAACGATGAAATCAGTTAAATGAAGATGAAATCAATTAACGATGAAATCAGTTAACGATGAAATCAGTTAAATGAAGATGAAATCAGTTAACGATGAAATCAGTTAACGATGAAATCAGTTAAATGAAGATGAAATCAGTTAACGATGAAATCAGTTAACGATGAAATCAGTTAACGATGAAATCAGTTAAATGAAGATGAAATCAGTTAACGATGAAATCAGTTAACGATGAAATCAGTTAACGATGAAATCAATTAAATGAAGATGAAATCAGTTAACGATGAAATCAGTTAAATGAAGAATGAAAATGAAATCAGTTAAATGAAGATGAAATCAGTTAACGATGAAATCAGTTAACGATGAAATCAGTTAAATGAAGATGAAATCAGTTAACGATGAAATCAGTTAACGATGAAATCAGTTAACGATGAAATCAATTAAATGAAGATGAAATCAGTTAACGATGAAATCAGTTAAATGAAGATGAAATCAGTTAACGATGAAATCAGTTAAAGATGAAATCAGTTAACGATGAAATCAGTTAACGATGAAATCAGTTAACGATGAAATCAGTTAAATGAAGATGAAATCAGTTAACGATGAAATCAGTTAAATGAAGAATGAAAATGAAATCAGTTAAATGAAGATGAAATCAGTTAACGATGAAATCAGTTAACGATGAAATCAGTTAACGATGAAATCAGTTAACGATGAAATCAGTTAAATGAAGATGAAATCAGTTAACGATGAAATCAGTTAACAATGAAATCAGTTAAATGAAGATGAAATCAGTTAACGATGAAATCAGTTAACGATGAAATCAGTTAACGATGAAATCAGTTAAATGAAGATGAAATCAGTTAACGATGAAATCAGTTAAATGAAGAATGAAGATGAAATCAGTTAACGATGAAATCAATTAACGATGAAATCAGTTAACGATGAAATCAGTTAAATGAAGATGAAATCAGTTAACGATGAAATCAGTTAACGATGAAATCAGTTAAATGAAGAATGAAAATGAAATCAGTTAACGATGAAATCAATTAACGATGAAATCAGTTAACGATGAAATCAGTTAAATGAAGATGAAATCAGTTAACGATGAAATCAGTTAACGATGAAATCAGTTAAATGAAGATGAAATCAGTTAACGATGAAATCAGTTAACGATGAAATCAGTTAAATGAAGAATGAAAATGAAATCAGTTAACGATGAAATCAATTAACGATGAAATCAGTTAACGATGAAATCAGTTAAATGAAGATGAAATCAGTTAACGATGAAATCAGTTAACGATGAAATCAGTTAAATGAAGATGAAATCAGTTAACGATGAAATCAGTTAACGATGAAATCAGTTAACGATGAAATCAATTAAATGAAGATGAAATCAGTTAACGATGAAATCAGTTAAATGAAGATGAAATCAGTTAACGATGAAATCAGTTAAAGATGAAATCAGTTAACGATGAAATCAGTTAACGATGAAATCAGTTAAATGAAGATGAAATCAGTTAACGATGAAATCAGTTAACGATGAAATCAGTTAACGATGAAATCAATTAAATGAAGATGAAATCAGTTAACGATGAAATCAGTTAAATGAAGATGAAATCAGTTAACGATGAAATCAGTTAACGATGAAATCAGTTAACGATGAAATCAGTTAACGATGAAATCAGTTAAATGAAGATGAAATCAGTTAACGATGAAATCAGTTAAATGAAGAATGAAAATGAAATCAGTTAAATGAAGATGAAATCAGTTAACGATGAAATCAGTTAACGATGAAATCAGTTAAATGAAGATGAAATCAGTTAACGATGAAATCAGTTAACGATGAAATCAGTTAACGATGAAATCAGTTAACAATGAAATCAGTTAAATGAAGATGAAATCAGTTAAAGATGAAATCAGTTAACGATGAAATCAGTTAACGATGAAATCAGTTAAATGAAGATGAAATCAGTTAACGATGAAATCAGTTAACGATGAAATCAATTAACGATGAAATCAGTTAAATGAAGATGAAATCAGTTAACGATGAAATCAGTTAAAGATGAAATCAGTTAAATGAAGAATGAAGATGAAATCAGTTAACGATGAAATCAGTTAAATGAAGATGAAATCAGTTAACGATGAAATCAGTTAACGATGAAATCAGTTAACGATGAAATCAGTTAAATGAAGATGAAATCAGTTAACGATGAAATCAGTTAAATGAAGAATGAAGATGAAATCAGTTAACGATGAAATCAATTAACGATGAAATCAGTTAACGATGAAATCAGTTAAATGAAGATGAAATCAGTTAACGATGAAATCAGTTAACGATGAAATCAGTTAAATGAAGAATGAAAATGAAATCAGTTAACGATGAAATCAATTAACGATGAAATCAGTTAACGATGAAATCAGTTAAATGAAGATGAAATCAGTTAACGATGAAATCAGTTAACGATGAAATCAGTTAAATGAAGATGAAATCAGTTAACGATGAAATCAGTTAACGATGAAATCAGTTAACGATGAAATCAGTTAACGATGAAATCAGTTAAATGAAGATGAAATCAGTTAACGATGAAATCAGTTAACGATGAAATCAGTTAACGATGAAATCAATTAAATGAAGATGAAATCAGTTAACGATGAAATCAGTTAACGATGAAATCAGTTAAATGAAGATGAAATCAGTTAACGATGAAATCAGTTAAAGATGAAATCAGTTAAATGAAGAATGAAGATGAAATCAGTTAACGATGAAATCAGTTAAATGAAGATGAAATCAGTTAACGATGAAATCAATTAACGATGAAATCAGTTAACGATGAAATCAATTAACGATGAAATCAGTTAAATGAAGATGAAATCAGTTAACGATGAAATCAGTTAAATGAAGATGAAATCAGTTAACGATGAAATCAGTTAAAGATGAAATCAGTTAAATGAAGATGAAATCAGTTAACGATGAAATCAATTAACGATGAAATCAGTTAACGATGAAATCAATTAACGATGAAATCAGTTAAATGAAGATGAAATCAGTTAACGATGAAATCAGTTAACGATGAAATCAGTTAACGATGAAATCAATTAACGATGAAATCAGTTAAATGAAGATGAAATCAGTTAACGATGAAATCAGTTAAAGATGAAATCAGTTAAATGAAGAATGAAGATGAAATCAGTTAACGATGAAATCAGTTAAATGAAGATGAAATCAGTTAACGATGAAATCAGTTAACGATGAAATCAGTTAACGATGAAATCAGTTAAATGAAGATGAAATCAGTTAACGATGAAATCAGTTAAATGAAGAATGAAGATGAAATCAGTTAACGATGAAATCAATTAACGATGAAATCAGTTAACGATGAAATCAGTTAAATGAAGATGAAATCAGTTAACGATGAAATCAGTTAACGATGAAATCAGTTAAATGAAGAATGAAAATGAAATCAGTTAACGATGAAATCAATTAACGATGAAATCAGTTAACGATGAAATCAGTTAAATGAAGATGAAATCAGTTAACGATGAAATCAGTTAACGATGAAATCAGTTAAATGAAGATGAAATCAGTTAACGATGAAATCAGTTAACGATGAAATCAGTTAAATGAAGATGAAATCAGTTAACGATGAAATCAGTTAAATGAAGATGAAATCAGTTAACGATGAAATCAATTAAATGAAGATGAAATCAGTTAACGATGAAATCAGTTAAATGAAGAATGAAAATGAAATCAGTTAAATGAAGATGAAATCAGTTAACGATGAAATCAGTTAACGATGAAATCAGTTAAATGAAGATGAAATCAGTTAACGATGAAATCAGTTAACGATGAAATCAGTTAACGATGAAATCAATTAAATGAAGATGAAATCAGTTAACGATGAAATCAGTTAAATGAAGATGAAATCAGTTAACGATGAAATCAGTTAAAGATGAAATCAGTTAACGATGAAATCAGTTAACGATGAAATCAGTTAAATGAAGATGAAATCAGTTAACGATGAAATCAGTTAAATGAAGAATGAAAATGAAATCAGTTAAATGAAGATGAAATCAGTTAACGATGAAATCAGTTAACGATGAAATCAGTTAACGATGAAATCAGTTAAATGAAGATGAAATCAGTTAACGATGAAATCAGTTAACAATGAAATCAGTTAAATGAAGATGAAATCAGTTAACGATGAAATCAGTTAACGATGAAATCAGTTAACGATGAAATCAGTTAAATGAAGATGAAATCAGTTAACGATGAAATCAGTTAACGATGAAATCAGTTAAATGAAGATGAAATCAGTTAACGATGAAATCAGTTAACGATGAAATCAGTTAACGATGAAATCAATTAAATGAAGATGAAATCAGTTAACGATGAAATCAATTAAATGAAGATGAAATCAGTTAACGATGAAATCAGTTAACAATGAAATCAGTTAAATGAAGATGAAATCAGTTAACGATGAAATCAGTTAACGATGAAATCAGTTAAAGATGAAATCAGTTAACGATGAAATCAGTTAACGATGAAATCAGTTAACGATGAAATCAGTTAAATGAAGATGAAATCAGTTAACGATGAAATCAATTAACGATGAAATCAGTTAACAATGAAATCAGTTAAATGAAGATGAAATCAGTTAACGATGAAATCAGTTAACGATGAAATCAGTTAAATGAAGATGAAATCAGTTAACGATGAAATCAGTTAAAGATGAAATCAGTTAACGATGAAATCAGTTAAATGAAGATGAAATCAGTTAACGATGAAATCAGTTAACGATGAAATCAGTTAACGATGAAATCAGTTAAATGAAGATGAAATCAGTTAACGATGAAATCAGTTAAATGAAGAATGAAGATGAAATCAGTTAACGATGAAATCAATTAACGATGAAATCAGTTAACGATGAAATCAGTTAAATGAAGATGAAATCAGTTAACGATGAAATCAGTTAAATGAAGAATGAAAATGAAATCAGTTAACGATGAAATCAATTAACGATGAAATCAGTTAACGATGAAATCAGTTAAATGAAGATGAAATCAGTTAACGATGAAATCAGTTAACGATGAAATCAGTTAAATGAAGATGAAATCAGTTAACGATGAAATCAGTTAACGATGAAATCAGTTAACGATGAAATCAGTTAACGATGAAATCAGTTAAATGAAGATGAAATCAGTTAACGATGAAATCAGTTAACGATGAAATCAGTTAACGATGAAATCAATTAAATGAAGATGAAATCAGTTAACGATGAAATCAGTTAACGATGAAATCAGTTAAATGAAGATGAAATCAGTTAAATGAAGATGAAATCAGTTAACGATGAAATCAGTTAACGATGAAATCAGTTAAAGATGAAATCAGTTAAATGAAGAATGAAGATGAAATCAGTTAACGATGAAATCAGTTAAATGAAGATGAAATCAGTTAACGATGAAATCAATTAACGATGAAATCAGTTAAATGAAGATGAAATCAGTTAACGATGAAATCAGTTAAAGATGAAATCAGTTAAATGAAGAATGAAGATGAAATCAGTTAACGATGAAATCAGTTAAATGAAGATGAAATCAGTTAACGATGAAATCAGTTAACGATGAAATCAGTTAAATGAAGATGAAATCAGTTAACGATGAAATCAGTTAAATGAAGAATGAAGATGAAATCAGTTAACGATGAAATCAATTAACGATGAAATCAGTTAACGATGAAATCAGTTAAATGAAGATGAAATCAGTTAACGATGAAATCAGTTAACGATGAAATCAGTTAAATGAAGAATGAAAATGAAATCAGTTAACGATGAAATCAATTAACGATGAAATCAGTTAACGATGAAATCAGTTAAATGAAGATGAAATCAGTTAACGATGAAATCAGTTAACGATGAAATCAGTTAAATGAAGATGAAATCAGTTAACGATGAAATCAGTTAACGATGAAATCAGTTAAAGATGAAATCAGTTAAATGAAGATGAAATCAGTTAACGATGAAATCAGTTAACGATGAAATCAGTTAACGATGAAATCAATTAAATGAAGATGAAATCAGTTAACGATGAAATCAGTTAAATGAAGAATGAAAATGAAATCAGTTAAATGAAGATGAAATCAGTTAACGATGAAATCAGTTAACGATGAAATCAGTTAAATGAAGATGAAATCAGTTAACGATGAAATCAGTTAACGATGAAATCAGTTAACGATGAAATCAATTAAATGAAGATGAAATCAGTTAACGATGAAATCAGTTAAATGAAGATGAAATCAGTTAACGATGAAATCAGTTAAAGATGAAATCAGTTAACGATGAAATCAGTTAACGATGAAATCAGTTAACGATGAAATCAGTTAAATGAAGATGAAATCAGTTAACGATGAAATCAGTTAAATGAAGAATGAAAATGAAATCAGTTAAATGAAGATGAAATCAGTTAACGATGAAATCAGTTAACGATGAAATCAGTTAACGATGAAATCAGTTAAATGAAGATGAAATCAGTTAACGATGAAATCAGTTAACAATGAAATCAGTTAAATGAAGATGAAATCAGTTAACGATGAAATCAGTTAACGATGAAATCAGTTAACGATGAAATCAGTTAACGATGAAATCAGTTAAATGAAGATGAAATCAGTTAACGATGAAATCAGTTAAATGAAGAATGAAGATGAAATCAGTTAACGATGAAATCAATTAACGATGAAATCAGTTAACGATGAAATCAGTTAAATGAAGATGAAATCAGTTAACGATGAAATCAGTTAACGATGAAATCAGTTAAATGAAGAATGAAAATGAAATCAGTTAACGATGAAATCAATTAACGATGAAATCAGTTAACGATGAAATCAGTTAAATGAAGATGAAATCAGTTAACGATGAAATCAGTTAACGATGAAATCAATTAAATGAAGATGAAATCAGTTAACGATGAAATCAGTTAACGATGAAATCAGTTAAATGAAGAATGAAAATGAAATCAGTTAACGATGAAATCAATTAACGATGAAATCAGTTAACGATGAAATCAGTTAAATGAAGATGAAATCAGTTAACGATGAAATCAGTTAACGATGAAATCAGTTAAATGAAGATGAAATCAGTTAACGATGAAATCAGTTAACGATGAAATCAGTTAACGATGAAATCAATTAAATGAAGATGAAATCAGTTAACGATGAAATCAGTTAAATGAAGATGAAATCAGTTAACGATGAAATCAGTTAAAGATGAAATCAGTTAACGATGAAATCAGTTAACGATGAAATCAGTTAACGATGAAATCAGTTAAATGAAGATGAAATCAGTTAACGATGAAATCAGTTAACGATGAAATCAGTTAACGATGAAATCAATTAAATGAAGATGAAATCAGTTAACGATGAAATCAGTTAAATGAAGATGAAATCAGTTAACGATGAAATCAGTTAAAGATGAAATCAGTTAACGATGAAATCAGTTAACGATGAAATCAGTTAACGATGAAATCAGTTAAATGAAGATGAAATCAGTTAACGATGAAATCAGTTAAATGAAGAATGAAAATGAAATCAGTTAAATGAAGATGAAATCAGTTAACGATGAAATCAGTTAACGATGAAATCAGTTAAATGAAGATGAAATCAGTTAACGAT
The DNA here is from genome assembly GCF_022749685.1 of Semicossyphus pulcher. Taxonomy (NCBI): domain Eukaryota; kingdom Metazoa; phylum Chordata; class Actinopteri; order Labriformes; family Labridae; genus Semicossyphus; species Semicossyphus pulcher. Next base: position 151,468 of record NW_027211733.1, on the reverse strand, counting down.
GAAATCAGTTAACGATGAAATCAGTTAACAATGAAATCAGTTAAATGAAGATGAAATCAGTTAACGATGAAATCAGTTAACGATGAAATCAGTTAACGATGAAATCAGTTAAATGAAGATGAAATCAGTTAAAGATGAAATCAGTTAACGATGAAATCAGTTAACGATGAAATCAGTTAAATGAAGATGAAATCAGTTAACGATGAAATCAGTTAACGATGAAATCAATTAACGATGAAATCAGTTAAATGAAGATGAAATCAGTTAACGATGAAATCAGTTAAAGATGAAATCAGTTAAATGAAGAATGAAGATGAAATCAGTTAACGATGAAATCAGTTAAATGAAGATGAAATCAGTTAACGATGAAATCAGTTAACGATGAAATCAGTTAACGATGAAATCAGTTAAATGAAGATGAAATCAGTTAACGATGAAATCAGTTAAATGAAGAATGAAGATGAAATCAGTTAACGATGAAATCAATTAACGATGAAATCAGTTAACGATGAAATCAGTTAAATGAAGATGAAATCAGTTAACGATGAAATCAGTTAACGATGAAATCAGTTAAATGAAGAATGAAAATGAAATCAGTTAACGATGAAATCAATTAACGATGAAATCAGTTAACGATGAAATCAGTTAAATGAAGATGAAATCAGTTAACGATGAAATCAGTTAACGATGAAATCAGTTAAATGAAGATGAAATCAGTTAACGATGAAATCAGTTAACGATGAAATCAGTTAAATGAAGAATGAAAATGAAATCAGTTAACGATGAAATCAATTAACGATGAAATCAGTTAACGATGAAATCAGTTAAATGAAGATAAAATCAGTTAACGATGAAATCAGTTAACGATGAAATCAGTTAAATGAAGATGAAATCAGTTAACGATGAAATCAGTTAACGATGAAATCAGTTAACGATGAAATCAATTAAATGAAGATGAAATCAGTTAACGATGAAATCAGTTAAATGAAGATGAAATCAGTTAACGATGAAATCAGTTAACGATGAAATCAGTTAACGATGAAATCAGTTAACGATGAAATCAGTTAAATGAAGATGAAATCAGTTAACGATGAAATCAGTTAACGATGAAATCAGTTAACGATGAAATCAATTAAATGAAGATGAAATCAGTTAACGATGAAATCAGTTAAATGAAGATGAAATCAGTTAACGATGAAATCAGTTAAAGATGAAATCAGTTAACGATGAAATCAGTTAACGATGAAATCAGTTAACGATGAAATCAGTTAAATGAAGATGAAATCAGTTAACGATGAAATCAGTTAAATGAAGAATGAAAATGAAATCAGTTAAATGAAGATGAAATCAGTTAACGATGAAATCAGTTAACGATGAAATCAGTTAACGATGAAATCAGTTAACGATGAAATCAGTTAAATGAAGATGAAATCAGTTAACGATGAAATCAGTTAACGATGAAATCAGTTAACGATGAAATCAGTTAACGATGAAATCAGTTAACGATGAAATCAGTTAAATGAAGATGAAATCAGTTAAAGATGAAATCAGTTAACGATGAAATCAGTTAACGATGAAATCAGTTAAATGAAGATGAAATCAGTTAACGATGAAATCAGTTAACGATGAAATCAATTAACGATGAAATCAGTTAAATGAAGATGAAATCAGTTAACGATGAAATCAGTTAAAGATGAAATCAGTTAAATGAAGAATGAAGATGAAATCAGTTAACGATGAAATCAGTTAAATGAAGATGAAATCAGTTAACGATGAAATCAGTTAACGATGAAATCAGTTAACGATGAAATCAGTTAAATGAAGATGAAATCAGTTAACGATGAAATCAGTTAAATGAAGAATGAAGATGAAATCAGTTAACGATGAAATCAATTAACGATGAAATCAGTTAACGATGAAATCAGTTAAATGAAGATGAAATCAGTTAACGATGAAATCAGTTAACGATGAAATCAGTTAAATGAAGAATGAAAATGAAATCAGTTAACGATGAAATCAATTAACGATGAAATCAGTTAACGATGAAATCAGTTAAATGAAGATGAAATCAGTTAACGATGAAATCAATTAACGATGAAATCAGTTAAATGAAGATGAAATCAGTTAACGATGAAATCAGTTAAAGATGAAATCAGTTAAATGAAGAATGAAGATGAAATCAGTTAACGATGAAATCAGTTAAATGAAGATGAAATCAGTTAACGATGAAATCAGTTAACGATGAAATCAGTTAACGATGAAATCAGTTAAATGAAGATGAAATCAGTTAACGATGAAATCAGTTAAATGAAGAATGAAGATGAAATCAGTTAACGATGAAATCAATTAACGATGAAATCAGTTAACGATGAAATCAGTTAAATGAAGATGAAATCAGTTAACGATGAAATCAGTTAACGATGAAATCAGTTAAATGAAGAATGAAAATGAAATCAGTTAACGATGAAATCAATTAACGATGAAATCAGTTAACGATGAAATCAGTTAAATGAAGATGAAATCAGTTAACGATGAAATCAGTTAACGATGAAATCAGTTAAATGAAGATGAAATCAGTTAACGATGAAATCAGTTAACGATGAAATCAGTTAACGATGAAATCAGTTAAATGAAGATGAAATCAGTTAACGATGAAATCAGTTAACGATGAAATCAGTTAACGATGAAATCAATTAAATGAAGATGAAATCAGTTAACGATGAAATCAGTTAACGATGAAATCAGTTAAATGAAGATGAAATCAGTTAACGATGAAATCAGTTAAAGATGAAATCAGTTAAATGAAGAATGAAGATGAAATCAGTTAACGATGAAATCAGTTAAATGAAGATGAAATCAGTTAACGATGAAATCAATTAACGATGAAATCAGTTAACGATGAAATCAATTAACGATGAAATCAGTTAAATGAAGATGAAATCAGTTAACGATGAAATCAGTTAAAGATGAAATCAGTTAAATGAAGAATGAAGATGAAATCAGTTAACGATGAAATCAGTTAAATGAAGATGAAATCAGTTAACGATGAAATCAATTAACGATGAAATCAGTTAACGATGAAATCAATTAACGATGAAATCAGTTAAATGAAGATGAAATCAGTTAACGATGAAATCAGTTAACGATGAAATCAGTTAACGATGAAATCAATTAACGATGAAATCAGTTAAATGAAGATGAAATCAGTTAACGATGAAATCAGTTAAAGATGAAATCAGTTAAATGAAGAATGAAGATGAAATCAGTTAACGATGAAATCAGTTAAATGAAGATGAAATCAGTTAACGATGAAATCAGTTAACGATGAAATCAGTTAAATGAAGATGAAATCAGTTAACGATGAAATCAGTTAAATGAAGAATGAAGATGAAATCAGTTAACGATGAAATCAATTAACGATGAAATCAGTTAACGATGAAATCAGTTAAATGAAGATGAAATCAGTTAACGATGAAATCAGTTAACGATGAAATCAGTTAAATGAAGAATGAAAATGAAATCAGTTAACGATGAAATCAATTAACGATGAAATCAGTTAACGATGAAATCAGTTAAATGAAGATGAAATCAGTTAACGATGAAATCAGTTAACGATGAAATCAGTTAAATGAAGATGAAATCAGTTAACGATGAAATCAGTTAACGATGAAATCAGTTAACGATGAAATCAGTTAAATGAAGATGAAATCAGTTAACGATGAAATCAGTTAAATGAAGATGAAATCAGTTAACGATGAAATCAGTTAACGATGAAATCAGTTAACGATGAAATCAATTAAATGAAGATGAAATCAGTTAACGATGAAATCAGTTAAATGAAGAATGAAAATGAAATCAGTTAAATGAAGATGAAATCAGTTAACGATGAAATCAGTTAACGATGAAATCAGTTAAATGAAGATGAAATCAGTTAACGATGAAATCAGTTAACGATGAAATCAGTTAACGATGAAATCAATTAAATGAAGATGAAATCAGTTAACGATGAAATCAGTTAAATGAAGATGAAATCAGTTAACGATGAAATCAGTTAAAGATGAAATCAGTTAACGATGAAATCAGTTAACGATGAAATCAGTTAACGATGAAATCAGTTAAATGAAGATGAAATCAGTTAACGATGAAATCAGTTAAATGAAGAATGAAAATGAAATCAGTTAAATGAAGATGAAATCAGTTAACGATGAAATCAGTTAACGATGAAATCAGTTAACGATGAAATCAGTTAACGATGAAATCAGTTAAATGAAGATGAAATCAGTTAACGATGAAATCAGTTAACAATGAAATCAGTTAAATGAAGATGAAATCAGTTAACGATGAAATCAGTTAACGATGAAATCAGTTAACGATGAAATCAGTTAACGATGAAATCAGTTAAATGAAGATGAAATCAGTTAACGATGAAATCAGTTAACGATGAAATCAGTTAAATGAAGATGAAATCAGTTAACGATGAAATCAGTTAACGATGAAATCAGTTAACGATGAAATCAATTAAATGAAGATGAAATCAGTTAACGATGAAATCAGTTAACAATGAAATCAGTTAAATGAAGATGAAATCAGTTAACGATGAAATCAGTTAAATGAAGATGAAATCAGTTAACGATGAAATCAGTTAACGATGAAATCAGTTAAAGATGAAATCAGTTAACGATGAAATCAGTTAAATGAAGATGAAATCAGTTAACGATGAAATCAGTTAAATGAAGATGAAATCAGTTAACGATGAAATCAGTTAAAGATGAAATCAGTTAACGATGAAATCAGTTAACGATGAAATCAGTTAACGATGAAATCAGTTAAATGAAGATGAAATCAGTTAACGATGAAATCAGTTAAATGAAGAATGAAAATGAAATCAGTTAAATGAAGATGAAATCAGTTAACGATGAAATCAGTTAACGATGAAATCAGTTAACGATGAAATCAGTTAAATGAAGATGAAATCAGTTAACGATGAAATCAGTTAACGATGAAATCAGTTAACGATGAAATCAATTAAATGAAGATGAAATCAGTTAACGATGAAATCAGTTAAATGAAGATGAAATCAGTTAACGATGAAATCAGTTAAAGATGAAATCAGTTAACGATGAAATCAGTTAACGATGAAATCAGTTAACGATGAAATCAGTTAAATGAAGATGAAATCAGTTAACGATGAAATCAGTTAACGATGAAATCAGTTAACGATGAAATCAATTAAATGAAGATGAAATCAGTTAACGATGAAATCAGTTAAATGAAGATGAAATCAGTTAACGATGAAATCAGTTAAAGATGAAATCAGTTAACGATGAAATCAGTTAACGATGAAATCAGTTAACGATGAAATCAGTTAAATGAAGATGAAATCAGTTAAATGAAGATGAAATCAGTTAACGATGAAATCAGTTAAATGAAGAATGAAAATGAAATCAGTTAAATGAAGATGAAATCAGTTAACGATGAAATCAGTTAACGATGAAATCAGTTAACGATGAAATCAGTTAAATGAAGATGAAATCAGTTAACGATGAAATCAGTTAACAATGAAATCAGTTAAATGAAGATGAAATCAGTTAACGATGAAATCAGTTAACGATGAAATCAGTTAACGATGAAATCAGTTAACGATGAAATCAGTTAAATGAAGATGAAATCAGTTAACGATGAAATCAGTTAACGATGAAATCAATTAACGATGAAATCAGTTAAATGAAGATGAAATCAGTTAACGATGAAATCAGTTAAAGATGAAATCAGTTAAATGAAGAATGAAGATGAAATCAGTTAACGATGAAATCAGTTAAATGAAGATGAAATCAGTTAACGATGAAATCAGTTAACGATGAAATCAGTTAACGATGAAATCAGTTAAATGAAGATGAAATCAGTTAACGATGAAATCAGTTAAATGAAGAATGAAGATGAAATCAGTTAACGATGAAATCAATTAACGATGAAATCAGTTAACGATGAAATCAGTTAAATGAAGATGAAATCAGTTAACGATGAAATCAGTTAACGATGAAATCAGTTAAATGAAGAATGAAAATGAAATCAGTTAACGATGAAATCAATTAACGATGAAATCAGTTAACGATGAAATCAGTTAAATGAAGATGAAATCAGTTAACGATGAAATCAGTTAACGATGAAATCAGTTAAATGAAGATGAAATCAGTTAACGATGAAATCAGTTAACGATGAAATCAGTTAACGATGAAATCAGTTAAATGAAGATGAAATCAGTTAACGATGAAATCAGTTAACGATGAAATCAGTTAACGATGAAATCAATTAAATGAAGATGAAATCAGTTAACGATGAAATCAGTTAACGATGAAATCAGTTAAATGAAGATGAAATCAGTTAACGATGAAATCAGTTAACGATGAAATCAGTTAACGATGAAATCAATTAAATGAAGATGAAATCAGTTAACGATGAAATCAGTTAAATGAAGATGAAATCAGTTAAATGAAGATGAAATCAGTTAACGATGAAATCAGTTAACGATGAAATCAGTTAACGATGAAATCAGTTAAATGAAGATGAAATCAGTTAACGATGAAATCAGTTAACGATGAAATCAGTTAACGATGAAATCAATTAAATGAAGATGAAATCAGTTAACGATGAAATCAGTTAAATGAAGATGAAATCAGTTAACGATGAAATCAGTTAAAGATGAAATCAGTTAACGATGAAATCAGTTAACGATGAAATCAGTTAACGATGAAATCAGTTAAATGAAGATGAAATCAGTTAACGATGAAATCAGTTAAATGAAGAATGAAAATGAAATCAGTTAAATGAAGATGAAATCAGTTAACGATGAAATCAGTTAACGATGAAATCAGTTAAATGAAGATGAAATCAGTTAACGATGAAATCAGTTAACAATGAAATCAGTTAAATGAAGATGAAATCAGTTAACGATGAAATCAGTTAACGATGAAATCAGTTAACGATGAAATCAGTTAAATGAAGATGAAATCAGTTAACGATGAAATCAGTTAACGATGAAATCAATTAACGATGAAATCAGTTAAATGAAGATGAAATCAGTTAACGATGAAATCAATTAACGATGAAATCAGTTAAATGAAGAATGAAGATGAAATCAGTTAACGATGAAATCAGTTAAAGATGAAATCAGTTAAATGAAGAATGAAGATGAAATCAGTTAACAATGAAATCAGTTAAATGAAGATGAAATCAGTTAACGATGAAATCAGTTAACGATGAAATCAGTTAACGATGAAATCAGTTAAATGAAGATGAAATCAGTTAACGATGAAATCAGTTAAATGAAGAATGAAGATGAAATCAGTTAACGATGAAATCAATTAACGATGAAATCAGTTAACGATGAAATCAGTTAAATGAAGATGAAATCAGTTAACGATGAAATCAGTTAACGATGAAATCAGTTAAATGAAGATGAAATCAGTTAACGATGAAATCAGTTAACGATGAAATCAGTTAACGATGAAATCAGTTAAATGAAGATGAAATCAGTTAACGATGAAATCAGTTAACGATGAAATCAGTTAACGATGAAATCAATTAAATGAAGATGAAATCAGTTAACGATGAAATCAGTTAACGATGAAATCAGTTAAATGAAGATGAAATCAGTTAAAGATGAAATCAGTTAACGATGAAATCAGTTAACGATGAAATCAGTTAAATGAAGATGAAATCAGTTAACGATGAAATCAATTAACGATGAAATCAGTTAACGATGAAATCAGTTAAATGAAGATGAAATCAGTTAACGATGAAATCAGTTAACGATGAAATCAGTTAAATGAAGATGAAATCAGTTAACGATGAAATCAGTTAACGATGAAATCAGTTAACGATGAAATCAATTAAATGAAGATGAAATCAGTTAACGATGAAATCAGTTAAATGAAGATGAAATCAGTTAACGATGAAATCAGTTAAAGATGAAATCAGTTAACGATGAAATCAGTTAACGATGAAATCAGTTAAATGAAGATGAAATCAGTTAACGATGAAATCAGTTAACGATGAAATCAGTTAACGATGAAATCAATTAAATGAAGATGAAATCAGTTAACGATGAAATCAGTTAAATGAAGATGAAATCAGTTAACGATGAAATCAGTTAAAGATGAAATCAGTTAACGATGAAATCAGTTAACGATGAAATCAGTTAACGATGAAATCAGTTAAATGAAGATGAAATCAGTTAACGATGAAATCAGTTAAATGAAGAATGAAAATGAAATCAGTTAAATGAAGATGAAATCAGTTAACGATGAAATCAGTTAACGATGAAATCAGTTAACGATGAAATCAGTTAAATGAAGATGAAATCAGTTAACGATGAAATCAGTTAACAATGAAATCAGTTAAATGAAGATGAAATCAGTTAACGATGAAATCAGTTAACGATGAAATCAGTTAACGATGAAATCAGTTAAATGAAGATGAAATCAGTTAAAGATGAAATCAGTTAACGATGAAATCAGTTAAATGAAGATGAAATCAGTTAACGATGAAATCAGTTAACGATGAAATCAATTAACGATGAAATCAGTTAAATGAAGATGAAATCAGTTAACGATGAAATCAGTTAAAGATGAAATCAGTTAAATGAAGAATGAAGATGAAATCAGTTAACGATGAAATCAGTTAAATGAAGATGAAATCAGTTAACGATGAAATCAGTTAACGATGAAATCAGTTAACGATGAAATCAGTTAAATGAAGATGAAATCAGTTAACGATGAAATCAGTTAAATGAAGAATGAAGATGAAATCAGTTAACGATGAAATCAATTAACGATGAAATCAGTTAACGATGAAATCAGTTAAATGAAGATGAAATCAGTTAACGATGAAATCAGTTAACGATGAAATCAGTTAAATGAAGAATGAAAATGAAATCAGTTAACGATGAAATCAATTAACGATGAAATCAGTTAACGATGAAATCAGTTAAATGAAGATGAAATCAGTTAACGATGAAATCAGTTAACGATGAAATCAGTTAAATGAAGATGAAATCAGTTAACGATGAAATCAGTTAACTATGAAATCAGTTAACGATGAAATCAGTTAAATGAAGATGAAATCAGTTAACGATGAAATCAGTTAACGATGAAATCAGTTAACGATGAAATCAATTAAATGAAGATGAAATCAGTTAACGATGAAATCAGTTAACGATGAAATCAGTTAAATGAAGATGAAATCAGTTAACGATGAAATCAGTTAACGATGAAATCAGTTAACGATGAAATCAATTAAATGAAGATGAAATCAGTTAACGATGAAATCAGTTAACGATGAAATCAGTTAAATGAAGATGAAATCAGTTAAATGAAGATGAAATCAGTTAACGATGAAATCAGTTAACGATGAAATCAGTTAAATGAAGATGAAATCAGTTAAAGATGAAATCAGTTAACGATGAAATCAGTTAACGATGAAATCAGTTAAATGAAGATGAAATCAGTTAACGATGAAATCAATTAACGATGAAATCAGTTAAATGAAGATGAAATCAGTTAACGATGAAATCAGTTAAAGATGAAATCAGTTAAATGAAGAATGAAGATGAAATCAGTTAACGATGAAATCAGTTAAATGAAGATGAAATCAGTTAACGATGAAATCAGTTAACGATGAAATCAGTTAACGATGAAATCAGTTAAATGAAGATGAAATCAGTTAACGATGAAATCAGTTAAATGAAGAATGAAGATGAAATCAGTTAACGATGAAATCAATTAACGATGAAATCAGTTAACGATGAAATCAGTTAAATGAAGATGAAATCAGTTAACGATGAAATCAGTTAACGATGAAATCAGTTAAATGAAGAATGAAAATGAAATCAGTTAACGATGAAATCAATTAACGATGAAATCAGTTAACGATGAAATCAGTTAAATGAAGATGAAATCAGTTAACGATGAAATCAGTTAACGATGAAATCAGTTAAATGAAGATGAAATCAGTTAACGATGAAATCAGTTAACGATGAAATCAGTTAACGATGAAATCAGTTAAATGAAGATGAAATCAGTTAACGATGAAATCAGTTAACGATGAAATCAGTTAACGATGAAATCAATTAAATGAAGATGAAATCAGTTAACGATGAAATCAGTTAACGATGAAATCAGTTAAATGAAGATGAAATCAGTTAAATGAAGATGAAATCAGTTAACGATGAAATCAGTTAACGATGAAATCAGTTAAAGATGAAATCAGTTAAATGAAGAATGAAGATGAAATCAGTTAACGATGAAATCAGTTAAATGAAGATGAAATCAGTTAACGATGAAATCAATTAACGATGAAATCAGTTAAATGAAGATGAAATCAGTTAACGATGAAATCAGTTAAAGATGAAATCAGTTAAATGAAGAATGAAGATGAAATCAGTTAACGATGAAATCAGTTAAATGAAGATGAAATCAGTTAACGATGAAATCAGTTAACGATGAAATCAGTTAACGATGAAATCAGTTAAATGAAGATGAAATCAGTTAACGATGAAATCAGTTAAATGAAGAATGAAGATGAAATCAGTTAACGATGAAATCAATTAACGATGAAATCAGTTAACGATGAAATCAGTTAAATGAAGATGAAATCAGTTAACGATGAAATCAGTTAACGATGAAATCAGTTAACGATGAAATCAATTAAATGAAGATGAAATCAGTTAACGATGAAATCAGTTAAATGAAGAATGAAAATGAAATCAGTTAAATGAAGATGAAATCAGTTAACGATGAAATCAGTTAACGATGAAATCAGTTAACGATGAAATCAGTTAAATGAAGATGAAATCAGTTAACGATGAAATCAGTTAACGATGAAATCAATTAAATGAAGATGAAATCAGTTAACGATGAAATCAGTTAAATGAAGATGAAATCAGTTAACGATGAAATCAGTTAACGATGAAATCAGTTAACGATGAAATCAGTTAACGATGAAATCAGTTAAATGAAGATGAAATCAGTTAACGATGAAATCAGTTAAATGAAGAATGAAAATGAAATCAGTTAAATGAAGATCAAATCAGTTAACGATGAAATCAGTTAACGATGAAATCAGTTAACGATGAAATCAGTTAAATGAAGATGAAATCAGTTAACGATGAAATCAGTTAACAATGAAATCAGTTAAATGAAGATGAAATCAGTTAACGATGAAATCAGTTAACGATGAAATCAGTTAACGATGAAATCAGTTAACGATGAAATCAGTTAAATGAAGATGAAATCAGTTAACGATGAAATCAGTTAAATGAAGAATGAAGATGAAATCAGTTAACGATGAAATCAATTAACGATGAAATCAGTTAACGATGAAATCAGTTAAATGAAGATGAAATCAGTTAACGATGAAATCAGTTAACGATGAAATCAGTTAAATGAAGAATGAAAATGAAATCAGTTAACGATGAAATCAATTAACGATGAAATCAGTTAACGATGAAATCAGTTAAATGAAGATGAAATCAGTTAACGATGAAATCAGTTAACGATGAAATCAGTTAAATGAAGATGAAATCAGTTAACGATGAAATCAGTTAACGATGAAATCAGTTAAATGAAGAATGAAAATGAAATCAGTTAACGATGAAATCAATTAACGATGAAATCAGTTAACGATGAAATCAGTTAAATGAAGATGAAATCAGTTAACGATGAAATCAGTTAACGATGAAATCAGTTAAATGAAGATGAAATCAGTTAACGATGAAATCAGTTAACGATGAAATCAGTTAACGATGAAATCAATTAAATGAAGATGAAATCAGTTAACGATGAAATCAGTTAAATGAAGATGAAATCAGTTAACGATGAAATCAGTTAACGATGAAATCAGTTAACGATGAAATCAGTTAAATGAAGATGAAATCAGTTAACGATGAAATCAGTTAACGATGAAATCAGTTAACGATGAAATCAATTAAATGAAGATGAAATCAGTTAACGATGAAATCAGTTAAATGAAGATGAAATCAGTTAACGATGAAATCAGTTAAAGATGAAATCAGTTAACGATGAAATCAGTTAACGATGAAATCAGTTAACGATGAAATCAGTTAAATGAAGATGAAATCAGTTAACGATGAAATCAGTTAAATGAAGAATGAAAATGAAATCAGTTAAATGAAGATGAAATCAGTTAACGATGAAATCAGTTAACGATGAAATCAGTTAACGATGAAATCAGTTAAATGAAGATGAAATCAGTTAACGATGAAATCAGTTAACGATGAAATCAGTTAACGATGAAATCAGTTAAATGAAGATGAAATCAGTTAAAGATGAAATCAGTTAACGATGAAATCAGTTAACGATGAAATCAGTTAAATGAAGATGAAATCAGTTAACGATGAAATCAGTTAACGATGAAATCAATTAACGATGAAATCAGTTAAATGAAGATGAAATCAGTTAACGATGAAATCAGTTAAAGATGAAATCAGTTAAATGAAGAATGAAGATGAAATCAGTTAACGATGAAATCAGTTAAATGAAGATGAAATCAGTTAACGATGAAATCAGTTAACGATGAAATCAGTTAACGATGAAATCAGTTAAATGAAGATGAAATCAGTTAACGATGAAATCAGTTAAATGAAGAATGAAGATGAAATCAGTTAACGATGAAATCAATTAACGATGAAATCAGTTAACGATGAAATCAGTTAAATGAAGATGAAATCAGTTAACGATGAAATCAGTTAACGATGAAATCAGTTAAATGAAGAATGAAAATGAAATCAGTTAACGATGAAATCAATTAACGATGAAATCAGTTAACGATGAAATCAGTTAAATGAAGATGAAATCAGTTAACGATGAAATCAGTTAACGATGAAATCAGTTAAATGAAGATGAAATCAGTTAACGATGAAATCAGTTAACGATGAAATCAGTTAACGATGAAATCAATTAAATGAAGATGAAATCAGTTAACGATGAAATCAGTTAACGATGAAATCAGTTAAATGAAGATGAAATCAGTTAACGATGAAATCAGTTAAAGATGAAATCAGTTAAATGAAGAATGAAGATGAAATCAGTTAACGATGAAATCAGTTAAATGAAGATGAAATCAGTTAACGATGAAATCAATTAACGATGAAATCAGTTAACGATGAAATCAGTTAACGATGAAATCAGTTAACGATGAAATCAGTTAAATGAAGAATGAAGATGAAATCAGTTAACGATGAAATCAATTAACGATGAAATCAGTTAACGATGAAATCAGTTAAATGAAGATGAAATCAGTTAACGATGAAATCAGTTAACGATGAAATCAGTTAAATGAAGAATGAAAATGAAATCAGTTAACGATGAAATCAATTAACGATGAAATCAGTTAACGATGAAATCAGTTAAATGAAGATGAAATCAGTTAACGATGAAATCAGTTAACGATGAAATCAGTTAACGATGAAATCAGTTAAATGAAGATGAAATCAGTTAACGATGAAATCAGTTAACGATGAAATCAGTTAACGATGAAATCAGTTAACGATGAAATCAGTTAAATGAAGATGAAATCAGTTAACGATGAAATCAGTTAACGATGAAATCAGTTAACGATGAAATCAATTAAATGAAGATGAAATCAGTTAACGATGAAATCAGTTAAATGAAGAATGAAAATGAAATCAGTTAAATGAAGATGAAATCAGTTAACGATGAAATCAGTTAACGATGAAATCAGTTAAATGAAGATGAAATCAGTTAACGATGAAATCAGTTAACGATGAAATCAGTTAACGATGAAATCAATTAAATGAAGATGAAATCAGTTAACGATGAAATCAGTTAAATGAAGATGAAATCAGTTAACGATGAAATCAGTTAAAGATGAAATCAGTTAACGATGAAATCAGTTAACGATGAAATCAGTTAACGATGAAATCAGTTAAATGAAGATGAAATCAGTTAACGATGAAATCAGTTAAATGAAGAATGAAAATGAAATCAGTTAAATGAAGATGAAATCAGTTAACGATGAAATCAGTTAACGATGAAATCAGTTAACGATGAAATCAGTTAAATGAAGATGAAATCAGTTAACGATGAAATCAGTTAACAATGAAATCAGTTAAATGAAGATGAAATCAGTTAACGATGAAATCAGTTAACGATGAAATCAGTTAACGATGAAATCAGTTAAATGAAGATGAAATCAGTTAACGATGAAATCAGTTAAATGAAGAATGAAGATGAAATCAGTTAACGATGAAATCAATTAACGATGAAATCAGTTAACGATGAAATCAGTTAAATGAAGATGAAATCAGTTAACGATGAAATCAGTTAACGATGAAATCAGTTAAATGAAGAATGAAAATGAAATCAGTTAACGATGAAATCAATTAACGATGAAATCAGTTAACGATGAAATCAGTTAAATGAAGATGAAATCAGTTAACGATGAAATCAGTTAACGATGAAATCAGTTAAATGAAGATGAAATCAGTTAACGATGAAATCAGTTAACGATGAAATCAGTTAACGATGAAATCAATTAAATGAAGATGAAATCAGTTAACGATGAAATCAATTAAATGAAGATGAAATCAGTTAACGATGAAATCAGTTAACAATGAAATCAGTTAAATGAAGATGAAATCAGTTAACGATGAAATCAGTTAACGATGAAATCAGTTAAAGATGAAATCAGTTAACGATGAAATCAGTTAACGATGAAATCAGTTAAATGAAGATGAAATCAGTTAACGATGAAATCAATTAACGATGAAATCAGTTAACAATGAAATCAGTTAAATGAAGATGAAATCAGTTAACGATGAAATCAGTTAACGATGAAATCAGTTAACGATGAAATCAGTTAACGATGAAATCAGTTAAATGAAGATGAAATCAGTTAACGATGAAATCAGTTAACGATGAAATCAGTTAACGATGAAATCAGTTAAATGAAGATGAAATCAGTTAACGATGAAATCAGTTAAATGAAGAATGAAGATGAAATCAGTTAACGATGAAATCAATTAACGATGAAATCAGTTAACGATGAAATCAGTTAAATGAAGATGAAATCAGTTAACGATGAAATCAGTTAACGATGAAATCAGTTAAATGAAGAATGAAAATGAAATCAGTTAACGATGAAATCAATTAACGATGAAATCAGTTAACGATGAAATCAGTTAACGATGAAATCAGTTAACGATGAAATCAGTTAAATGAAGATGAAATCAGTTAACGATGAAATCAGTTAATGAAATCAGTTAACGATGAAATCAGTTAACGATGAAATCAGTTAAATGAAGATGAAATCAGTTAACGATGAAATCAGTTAACGATGAAATCAATTAAATGAAGATGAAATCAGTTAACGATGAAATCAGTTAACGATGAAATCAGTTAACGATGAAATCAGTTAAAGATGAAATCAGTTAAATGAAGAATGAAGATGAAATCAGTTAACGATGAAATCAGTTAAATGAAGATGAAATCAGTTAACGATGAAATCAGTTAACGATGAAATCAGTTAACGATGAAATCAGTTAAATGAAGATGAAATCAGTTAACGATGAAATCAGTTAAATGAAGAATGAAGATGAAATCAGTTAACGATGAAATCAATTAACGATGAAATCAGTTAACGATGAAATCAGTTAAATGAAGATGAAATCAGTTAACGATGAAATCAGTTAACGATGAAATCAGTTAAATGAAGAATGAAAATGAAATCAGTTAACGATGAAATCAGTTAACGATGAAATCAGTTAACGATGAAATCAGTTAAATGAAGATGAAATCAGTTAACGATGAAATCAGTTAACGATGAAATCAGTTAACGATGAAATCAATTAAATGAAGATGAAATCAGTTAACGATGAAATCAGTTAACGATGAAATCAGTTAAATGAAGATGAAATCAGTTAAATGAAGATGAAATCAGTTAACGATGAAATCAGTTAACGATGAAATCAGTTAACGATGAAATCAGTTAAATGAAGATGAAATCAGTTAAAGATGAAATCAGTTAACGATGAAATCAGTTAACGATGAAATCAGTTAAATGAAGATGAAATCAGTTAACGATGAAATCAGTTAACGATGAAATCAATTAACGATGAAATCAGTTAAATGAAGATGAAATCAGTTAACGATGAAATCAGTTAAAGATGAAATCAGTTAAATGAAGAATGAAGATGAAATCAGTTAACGATGAAATCAGTTAAATGAAGATGAAATCAGTTAACGATGAAATCAATTAACGATGAAATCAGTTAACGATGAAATCAATTAACGATGAAATCAGTTAAATGAAGATGAAATCAGTTAACGATGAAATCAGTTAAAGATGAAATCAGTTAAATGAAGAATGAAGATGAAATCAGTTAACGATGAAATCAGTTAAATGAAGATGAAATCAGTTAACGATGAAATCAGTTAACGATGAAATCAGTTAACGATGAAATCAGTTAAATGAAGATGAAATCAGTTAACGATGAAATCAGTTAAATGAAGAATGAAGATGAAATCAGTTAACGATGAAATCAATTAACGATGAAATCAGTTAACGATGAAATCAGTTAAATGAAGATGAAATCAGTTAACGATGAAATCAGTTAACGATGAAATCAGTTAAATGAAGAATGAAAATGAAATCAGTTAACGATGAAATCAATTAACGATGAAATCAGTTAACGATGAAATCAGTTAAATGAAGATGAAATCAGTTAACGATGAAATCAGTTAACGATGAAATCAGTTAAATGAAGATGAAATCAGTTAACGATGAAATCAGTTAACGATGAAATCAGTTAACGATGAAATCAGTTAAATGAAGATGAAATCAGTTAACGATGAAATCAGTTAACGATGAAATCAGTTAACGATGAAATCAATTAAATGAAGATGAAATCAGTTAACGATGAAATCAGTTAAATGAAGAATGAAAATGAAATCAGTTAAATGAAGATGAAATCAGTTAACGATGAAATCAGTTAACGATGAAATCAGTTAAATGAAGATGAAATCAGTTAACGATGAAATCAGTTAACGATGAAATCAGTTAAATGAAGAATGAAAATGAAATCAGTTAACGATGAAATCAATTAACGATGAAATCAGTTAACGATGAAATCAGTTAAATGAAGATGAAATCAGTTAACGATGAAATCAGTTAACGATGAAATCAGTTAAATGAAGATGAAATCAGTTAACGATGAAATCAGTTAACGATGAAATCAGTTAACGATGAAATCAGTTAAATGAAGATGAAATCAGTTAACGATGAAATCAGTTAACGATGAAATCAATTAAATGAAGATGAAATCAGTTAACGATGAAATCAGTTAACGATGAAATCAGTTAAATGAAGATGAAATCAGTTAAATGAAGATGAAATCAGTTAACGATGAAATCAGTTAACGATGAAATCAGTTAACGATGAAATCAGTTAAATGAAGATGAAATCAGTTAAAGATGAAATCAGTTAACGATGAAATCAGTTAACGATGAAATCAGTTAAATGAAGATGAAATCAGTTAACGATGAAATCAGTTAACGATGAAATCAATTAACGATGAAATCAGTTAAATGAAGATGAAATCAGTTAACGATGAAATCAGTTAAAGATGAAATCAGTTAAATGAAGAATGAAGATGAAATCAGTTAACGATGAAATCAGTTAAATGAAGATGAAATCAGTTAACGATGAAATCAATTAACGATGAAATCAGTTAACGATGAAATCAATTAACGATGAAATCAGTTAAATGAAGATGAAATCAGTTAACGATGAAATCAGTTAACGATGAAATCAGTTAAATGAAGAATGAAAATGAAATCAGTTAACGATGAAATCAATTAACGATGAAATCAGTTAACGATGAAATCAGTTAAATGAAGATGAAATCAGTTAACGATGAAATCAGTTAACGATGAAATCAGTTAAATGAAGATGAAATCAGTTAACGATGAAATCAGTTAACGATGAAATCAGTTAACGATGAAATCAGTTAAATGAAGATGAAATCAGTTAACGATGAAATCAGTTAACGATGAAATCAGTTAACGATGAAATCAATTAAATGAAGATGAAATCAGTTAACGATGAAATCAGTTAAATGAAGAATGAAAATGAAATCAGTTAAATGAAGATGAAATCAGTTAACGATGAAATCAGTTAACGATGAAATCAGTTAAATGAAGATGAAATCAGTTAACGATGAAATCAGTTAACGATGAAATCAGTTAACGATGAAATCAGTTAACGATGAAATCAATTAAATGAAGATGAAATCAGTTAACGATGAAATCAGTTAAATGAAGATGAAATCAGTTAACGATGAAATCAGTTAAAGATGAAATCAGTTAACGATGAAATCAGTTAACGATGAAATCAGTTAAATGAAGATGAAATCAGTTAACGATGAAATCAGTTAAATGAAGAATGAAAATGAAATCAGTTAAATGAAGATGAAATCAGTTAACGATGAAATCAGTTAACGATGAAATCAGTTAACGATGAAATCAGTTAAATGAAGATGAAATCAGTTAACGATGAAATCAGTTAACAATGAAATCAGTTAAATGAAGATGAAATCAGTTAACGATGAAATCAGTTAACGATGAAATCAGTTAACGATGAAATCAGTTAAATGAAGATGAAATCAGTTAACGATGAAATCAGTTAACGATGAAATCAGTTAAATGAAGATGAAATCAGTTAACGATGAAATCAGTTAACGATGAAATCAGTTAAATGAAGATGAAATCAGTTAACGATGAAATCAGTTAACGATGAAATCAGTTAACGATGAAATCAATTAAATGAAGATGAAATCAGTTAACGATGAAATCAATTAAATGAAGATGAAATCAGTTAACGATGAAATCAGTTAACAATGAAATCAGTTAAATGAAGATGAAATCAGTTAACGATGAAATCAGTTAACGATGAAATCAGTTAACGATGAAATCAGTTAAATGAAGATGAAATCAGTTAACGATGAAATCAATTAACGATGAAATCAGTTAACAATGAAATCAGTTAAATGAAGATGAAATCAGTTAACGATGAAATCAGTTAAATGAAGATGAAATCAGTTAACGATGAAATCAGTTAAATGAAGAATGAAAATGAAATCAGTTAAATGAAGATGAAATCAGTTAACGATGAAATCAGTTAACAATGAAATCAGTTAAATGAAGATGAAATCAGTTAACGATGAAATCAGTTAACGATGAAATCAGTTAACGATGAAATCAGTTAAATGAAGATGAAATCAGTTAACGATGAAATCAGTTAACGATGAAATCAGTTAAATGAAGATGAAATCAGTTAACGATGAAATCAGTTAACGATGAAATCAGTTAAATGAAGAATGAAAATGAAATCAGTTAACGATGAAATCAGTTAACGATGAAATCAGTTAACGATGAAATCAATTAAATGAAGATGAAATCAGTTAACGATGAAATCAGTTAAATGAAGAATGAAAATGAAATCAGTTAAATGAAGATGAAATCAGTTAACGATGAAATCAGTTAACGATGAAATCAGTTAAATGAAGATGAAATCAGTTAACGATGAAATCAGTTAACGATGAAATCAGTTAACGATGAAATCAATTAAATGAAGATGAAATCAGTTAACGATGAAATCAGTTAAATGAAGATGAAATCAGTTAACGATGAAATCAGTTAAAGATGAAATCAGTTAACGATGAAATCAGTTAACGATGAAATCAGTTAACGATGAAATCAGTTAAATGAAGATGAAATCAGTTAACGATGAAATCAGTTAAATGAAGAATGAAAATGAAATCAGTTAAATGAAGATGAAATCAGTTAACGATGAAATCAGTTAACGATGAAATCAGTTAACGATGAAATCAGTTAAATGAAGATGAAATCAGTTAACGATGAAATCAGTTAACAATGAAATCAGTTAAATGAAGATGAAATCAGTTAACGATGAAATCAGTTAACGATGAAATCAGTTAACGATGAAATCAGTTAACGATGAAATCAGTTAAATGAAGATGAAATCAGTTAACGATGAAATCAGTTAACGATGAAATCAGTTAAATGAAGATGAAATCAGTTAACGATGAAATCAGTTAACGATGAAATCAGTTAACGATGAAATCAATTAAATGAAGATGAAATCAGTTAACGATGAAATCAATTAAATGAAGATGAAATCAGTTAACGATGAAATCAGTTAACAATGAAATCAGTTAAATGAAGATGAAATCAGTTAACGATGAAATCAGTTAACGATGAAATCAGTTAACGATGAAATCAGTTAACGATGAAATCAGTTAACGATGAAATCAGTTAAATGAAGATGAAATCAGTTAACGATGAAATCAGTTAACGATGAAATCAGTTAAATGAAGATGAAATCAATTAACGATGAAATCAGTTAACGATGAAATCAGTTAAATGAAGATGAAATCAGTTAACGATGAAATCAGTTAACGATGAAATCAGTTAAATGAAGATGAAATCAGTTAACGATGAAATCAGTTAACGATGAAATCAATTAAATGAAGATGAAATCAGTTAACGATGAAATCAGTTAAATGAAGAATGAAAATGAAATCAGTTAAATGAAGATGAAATCAGTTAACGATGAAATCAGTTAACGATGAAATCAGTTAAATGAAGATGAAATCAGTTAACGATGAAATCAGTTAACGATGAAATCAGTTAAATGAAGATGAAATCAGTTAACGATGAAATCAGTTAACGATGAAATCAATTAAATGAAGATGAAATCAGTTAACGATGAAATCAGTTAAATGAAGAATGAAAATGAAATCAGTTAAATGAAGATGAAATCAGTTAACGATGGAATCAGTTAACGATGAAATCAATTAAATGAAGATGAAATCAGTTAACGATGAAATCAGTTAAATGAAGATGAAATCAGTTAACGATGAAATCAGTTAAAGATGAAATCAGTTAACGATGAAATCAGTTAACGATGAAATCAGTTAACGATGAAATCAGTTAAATGAAGATGAAATCAGTTAACGATGAAATCAGTTAAATGAAGAATGAAAATGAAATCAGTTAAATGAAGATGAAATCAGTTAACGATGAAATCAGTTAACGATGAAATCAGTTAACGATGAAATCAGTTAACGATGAAATCAGTTAAATGAAGATGAAATCAGTTAACGATGAAATCAGTTAACAATGAAATCAGTTAAATGAAGATGAAATCAGTTAACGATGAAATCAGTTAACGATGAAATCAGTTAACGATGAAATCAGTTAAATGAAGATGAAATCAGTTAACGATGAAATCAGTTAACGATGAAATCAATTAACGATGAAATCAGTTAAATGAAGATGAAATCAGTTAACGATGAAATCAGTTAAAGATGAAATCAGTTAAATGAAGAATGAAGATGAAATCAGTTAACGATGAAATCAGTTAAATGAAGATGAAATCAGTTAACGATGAAATCAGTTAACGATGAAATCAGTTAAATGAAGATGAAATCAGTTAACGATGAAATCAGTTAAATGAAGAATGAAGATGAAATCAGTTAACGATGAAATCAATTAACGATGAAATCAGTTAACGATGAAATCAGTTAAATGAAGATGAAATCAGTTAACGATGAAATCAGTTAACGATGAAATCAGTTAAATGAAGAATGAAAATGAAATCAGTTAACGATGAAATCAGTTAAATGAAGATGAAATCAGTTAACGATGAAATCAGTTAACGATGAAATCAGTTAAATGAAGATGAAATCAGTTAACGATGAAATCAGTTAACGATGAAATCAGTTAACGATGAAATCAGTTAAATGAAGATGAAATCAGTTAACGATGAAATCAGTTAACGATGAAATCAGTTAACGATGAAATCAATTAAATGAAGATGAAATCAGTTAACGATGAAATCAGTTAACGATGAAATCAGTTAAATGAAGATGAAATCAGTTAAATGAAGATGAAATCAGTTAACGATGAAATCAGTTAACGATGAAATCAGTTAACGATGAAATCAGTTAAATGAAGATGAAATCAGTTAAAGATGAAATCAGTTAACGATGAAATCAGTTAACGATGAAATCAGTTAAATGAAGATGAAATCAGTTAACGATGAAATCAGTTAACGATGAAATCAATTAACGATGAAATCAGTTAAATGAAGATGAAATCAGTTAACGATGAAATCAGTTAAAGATGAAATCAGTTAAATGAAGAATGAAGATGAAATCAGTTAACGATGAAATCAGTTAAATGAAGATGAAATCAGTTAACGATGAAATCAATTAACGATGAAATCAGTTAACGATGAAATCAATTAACGATGAAATCAGTTAAATGAAGATGAAATCAGTTAACGATGAAATCAGTTAAAGATGAAATCAGTTAAATGAAGAATGAAGATGAAATCAGTTAACGATGAAATCAGTTAACGATGAAATCAGTTAACGATGAAATCAATTAACGATGAAATCAGTTAAATGAAGATGAAATCAGTTAACGATGAAATCAATTAACGATGAAATCAGTTAACGATGAAATCAGTTAAATGAAGATGAAATCAGTTAACGATGAAATCAGTTAACGATGAAATCAGTTAAATGAAGATGAAATCAGTTAACGATGAAATCAGTTAACGATGAAATCAGTTAACGATGAAATCAGTTAAATGAAGATGAAATCAGTTAACGATGAAATCAGTTAACGATGAAATCAGTTAACGATGAAATCAATTAAATGAAGATGAAATCAGTTAACGATGAAATCAGTTAAATGAAGAATGAAAATGAAATCAGTTAAATGAAGATGAAATCAGTTAACGATGAAATCAGTTAACGATGAAATCAGTTAAATGAAGATGAAATCAGTTAACGATGAAATCAGTTAACGATGAAATCAGTTAACGATGAAATCAATTAAATGAAGATGAAATCAGTTAACGATGAAATCAGTTAAATGAAGATGAAATCAGTTAACGATGAAATCAGTTAAAGATGAAATCAGTTAACGATGAAATCAGTTAACGATGAAATCAGTTAACGATGAAATCAGTTAAATGAAGATGAAATCAGTTAACGATGAAATCAGTTAAATGAAGAATGAAAATGAAATCAGTTAAATGAAGATGAAATCAGTTAACGATGAAATCAGTTAACGATGAAATCAGTTAACGATGAAATCAGTTAAATGAAGATGAAATCAGTTAACGATGAAATCAGTTAACAATGAAATCAGTTAAATGAAGATGAAATCAGTTAACGATGAAATCAGTTAACGATGAAATCAGTTAACGATGAAATCAGTTAAATGAAGATGAAATCAGTTAACGATGAAATCAGTTAACGATGAAATCAGTTAAATGAAGATGAAATCAGTTAACGATGAAATCAGTTAAATGAAGATGAAATCAGTTAACGATGAAATCAGTTAACGATGAAATCAGTTAAATGAAGAATGAAAATGAAATCAGTTAACGATGAAATCAATTAACGATGAAATCAGTTAACGATGAAATCAGTTAAATGAAGATGAAATCAGTTAACGATGAAATCAGTTAACGATGAAATCAGTTAAATGAAGATGAAATCAGTTAACGATGAAATCAGTTAACGATGAAATCAGTTAACGATGAAATCAATTAAATGAAGATGAAATCAGTTAACGATGAAATCAGTTAAATGAAGATGAAATCAGTTAACGATGAAATCAGTTAAAGATGAAATCAGTTAACGATGAAATCAGTTAACGATGAAATCAGTTAACGATGAAATCAGTTAAATGAAGATGAAATCAGTTAACGATGAAATCAGTTAAATGAAGAATGAAAATGAAATCAGTTAAATGAAGATGAAATCAGTTAACGATGAAATCAGTTAACGATGAAATCAGTTAAATGAAGATGAAATCAGTTAACGATGAAATCAGTTAACAATGAAATCAGTTAAATGAAGATGAAATCAGTTAACGATGAAATCAGTTAACGATGAAATCAGTTAACGATGAAATCAGTTAACGATGAAATCAGTTAAATGAAGATGAAATCAGTTAAAGATGAAATCAGTTAACGATGAAATCAGTTAACGATGAAATCAGTTAAATGAAGATGAAATCAGTTAACGATGAAATCAGTTAACGATGAAATCAATTAACGATGAAATCAGTTAAATGAAGATGAAATCAGTTAACGATGAAATCAGTTAAAGATGAAATCAGTTAAATGAAGAATGAAGATGAAATCAGTTAACGATGAAATCAGTTAAATGAAGATGAAATCAGTTAACGATGAAATCAGTTAACGATGAAATCAGTTAACGATGAAATCAGTTAAATGAAGATGAAATCAGTTAACGATGAAATCAGCTAAATGAAGAATGAAGATGAAATCAGTTAACGATGAAATCAATTAACGATGAAATCAGTTAACGATGAAATCAGTTAAATGAAGATGAAATCAGTTAACGATGAAATCAGTTAACGATGAAATCAGTTAAATGAAGAATGAAAATGAAATCAGTTAACGATGAAATCAATTAACGATGAAATCAGTTAACGATGAAATCAGTTAAATGAAGATGAAATCAGTTAACGATGAAATCAGTTAACGATGAAATCAGTTAAATGAAGATGAAATCAGTTAACGATGAAATCAGTTAACGATGAAATCAGTTAACGATGAAATCAGTTAAATGAAGATGAAATCAGTTAACGATGAAATCAGTTAACGATGAAATCAGTTAACGATGAAATCAATTAAATGAAGATGAAATCAGTTAACGATGAAATCAGTTAACGATGAAATCAGTTAACGATGAAATCAATTAACGATGAAATCAGTTAACGATGAAATCAATTAACGATGAAATCAGTTAAATGAAGATGAAATCAGTTAACGATGAAATCAGTTAACGATGAAATCAGTTAACGATGAAATCAATTAACGATGAAATCAGTTAAATGAAGATGAAATCAGTTAACGATGAAATCAGTTAAAGATGAAATCAGTTAAATGAAGAATGAAGATGAAATCAGTTAACGATGAAATCAATTAACGATGAAATCAGTTAAATGAAGATGAAATCAGTTAACGATGAAATCAGTTAAAGATGAAATCAGTTAAATGAAGAATGAAGATGAAATCAGTTAACGATGAAATCAGTTAAATGAAGATGAAATCAGTTAACGATGAAATCAGTTAACGATGAAATCAGTTAACGATGAAATCAATTAAATGAAGATGAAATCAGTTAACGATGAAATCAGTTAAATGAAGATGAAATCAGTTAACGATGAAATCAGTTAAAGATGAAATCAGTTAACGATGAAATCAGTTAACGATGAAATCAGTTAAATGAAGATGAAATCAGTTAACGATGAAATCAGTTAAATGAAGAATGAAAATGAAATCAGTTAAATGAAGATGAAATCAGTTAACGATGAAATCAGTTAACGATGAAATCAGTTAACGATGAAATCAGTTAAATGAAGATGAAATCAGTTAACGATGAAATCAGTTAACAATGAAATCAGTTAAATGAAGATGAAATCAGTTAACGATGAAATCAGTTAACGATGAAATCAGTTAAATGAAGATGAAATCAGTTAACGATGAAATCAGTTAAATGAAGAATGAAGATGAAATCAGTTAACGATGAAATCAATTAACGATGAAATCAGTTAACGATGAAATCAGTTAAATGAAGATGAAATCAGTTAACGATGAAATCAGTTAACGATGAAATCAGTTAAATGAAGAATGAAAATGAAATCAGTTAACGATGAAATCAATTAACGATGAAATCAGTTAACGATGAAATCAGTTAAATGAAGATGAAATCAGTTAACGATGAAATCAGTTAACGATGAAATCAGTTAAATGAAGATGAAATCAGTTAACGATGAAATCAGTTAACGATGAAATCAGTTAACGATGAAATCAGTTAAATGAAGATGAAATCAGTTAACGATGAAATCAGTTAACGATGAAATCAGTTAACGATGAAATCAATTAAATGAAGATGAAATCAGTTAACGATGAAATCAGTTAAATGAAGAATGAAAATGAAATCAGTTAAATGAAGATGAAATCAGTTAACGATGAAATCAGTTAACGATGAAATCAGTTAAATGAAGATGAAATCAGTTAACGATGAAATCAGTTAACGATGAAATCAGTTAACGATGAAATCAATTAAATGAAGATGAAATCAGTTAACGATGAAATCAGTTAAATGAAGATGAAATCAGTTAACGATGAAATCAGTTAAAGATGAAATCAGTTAACGATGAAATCAGTTAACGATGAAATCAGTTAACGATGAAATCAGTTAAATGAAGATGAAATCAGTTAACGATGAAATCAGTTAAATGAAGAATGAAAATGAAATCAGTTAAATGAAGATGAAATCAGTTAACGATGAAATCAGTTAACGATGAAATCAGTTAAATGAAGATGAAATCAGTTAACGATGAAATCAGTTAACGATGAAATCAATTAACGATGAAATCAGTTAAATGAAGATGAAATCAGTTAACGATGAAATCAGTTAAAGATGAAATCAGTTAAATGAAGAATGAAGATGAAATCAGTTAACGATGAAATCAGTTAAATGAAGATGAAATCAGTTAACGATGAAATCAATTAACGATGAAATCAGTTAACGATGAAATCAATTAACGATGAAATCAGTTAAATGAAGATGAAATCAGTTAACGATGAAATCAGTTAAAGATGAAATCAGTTAAATGAAGAATGAAGATGAAATCAGTTAACGATGAAATCAGTTAACGATGAAATCAGTTAACGATGAAATCAATTAACGATGAAATCAGTTAAATGAAGATGAAATCAGTTAACGATGAAATCAGTTAAAGATGAAATCAGTTAAATGAAGAATGAAGATGAAATCAGTTAACGATGAAATCAGTTAAATGAAGATGAAATCAGTTAACGATGAAATCAGTTAACGATGAAATCAGTTAACGATGAAATCAGTTAACGATGAAATCAATTAAATGAAGATGAAATCAGTTAACGATGAAATCAGTTAAATGAAGATGAAATCAGTTAACGATGAAATCAGTTAAAGATGAAATCAGTTAACGATGAAATCAGTTAACGATGAAATCAGTTAAATGAAGATGAAATCAGTTAACGATGAAATCAGTTAAATGAAGAATGAAAATGAAATCAGTTAAATGAAGATGAAATCAGTTAACGATGAAATCAGTTAACGATGAAATCAGTTAACGATGAAATCAGTTAACGATGAAATCAGTTAAATGAAGATGAAATCAGTTAACGATGAAATCAGTTAACAATGAAATCAGTTAAATGAAGATGAAATCAGTTAACGATGAAATCAGTTAACGATGAAATCAGTTAACGATGAAATCAGTTAACGATGAAATCAGTTAAATGAAGATGAAATCAGTTAACGATGAAATCAGTTAAATGAAGAATGAAGATGAAATCAGTTAACGATGAAATCAATTAACGATGAAATCAGTTAACGATGAAATCAGTTAAATGAAGATGAAATCAGTTAACGATGAAATCAGTTAAATGAAGAATGAAAATGAAATCAGTTAACGATGAAATCAATTAACGATGAAATCAGTTAACGATGAAATCAGTTAAATGAAGATGAAATCAGTTAACGATGAAATCAGTTAACGATGAAATCAGTTAAATGAAGATGAAATCAGTTAACGATGAAATCAGTTAACGATGAAATCAGTTAACGATGAAATCAGTTAAATGAAGATGAAATCAGTTAACGATGAAATCAGTTAACGATGAAATCAGTTAACGATGAAATCAATTAAATGAAGATGAAATCAGTTAACGATGAAATCAGTTAAATGAAGAATGAAAATGAAATCAGTTAAATGAAGATGAAATCAGTTAACGATGAAATCAGTTAAATGAAGATGAAATCAGTTAACGATGAAATCAGTTAACGATGAAATCAGTTAACGATGAAATCAATTAAATGAAGATGAAATCAGTTAACGATGAAATCAGTTAAATGAAGATGAAATCAGTTAACGATGAAATCAGTTAACGATGAAATCAGTTAACGATGAAATCAGTTAACGATGAAATCAGTTAAATGAAGATGAAATCAGTTAACGATGAAATCAGTTAAATGAAGAATGAAAATGAAATCAGTTAAATGAAGATGAAATCAGTTAACGATGAAATCAGTTAACGATGAAATCAGTTAACGATGAAATCAGTTAAATGAAGATGAAATCAGTTAACGATGAAATCAGTTAACGATGAAATCAATTAACGATGAAATCAGTTAAATGAAGATGAAATCAGTTAACGATGAAATCAGTTAAAGATGAAATCAGTTAAATGAAGAATGAAGATGAAATCAGTTAACGATGAAATCAGTTAAATGAAGAATGAAGATGAAATCAGTTAACGATGAAATCAGTTAACGATGAAATCAGTTAACGATGAAATCAATTAACGATGAAATCAGTTAAATGAAGATGAAATCAGTTAACGATGAAATCAGTTAAAGATGAAATCAGTTAAATGAAGAATGAAGATGAAATCAGTTAACGATGAAATCAGTTAAATGAAGATGAAATCAGTTAACGATGAAATCAGTTAACGATGAAATCAGTTAACGATGAAATCAATTAAATGAAGATGAAATCAGTTAACGATGAAATCAGTTAAATGAAGATGAAATCAGTTAACGATGAAATCAGTTAAAGATGAAATCAGTTAACGATGAAATCAGTTAACGATGAAATCAGTTAACGATGAAATCAGTTAAATGAAGATGAAATCAGTTAACGATGAAATCAGTTAAATGAAGAATGAAAATGAAATCAGTTAAATGAAGATGAAATCAGTTAACGATGAAATCAGTTAACGATGAAATCAGTTAACGATGAAATCAGTTAAATGAAGATGAAATCAGTTAACGATGAAATCAGTTAACAATGAAATCAGTTAAATGAAGATGAAATCAGTTAACGATGAAATCAGTTAACGATGAAATCAGTTAAATGAAGATGAAATCAGTTAACGATGAAATCAGTTAAATGAAGAATGAAGATGAAATCAGTTAACGATGAAATCAATTAACGATGAAATCAGTTAACGATGAAATCAGTTAAATGAAGATGAAATCAGTTAACGATGAAATCAGTTAACGATGAAATCAGTTAAATGAAGAATGAAAATGAAATCAGTTAACGATGAAATCAATTAACGATGAAATCAGTTAACGATGAAATCAGTTAAATGAAGATGAAATCAGTTAACGATGAAATCAGTTAACGATGAAATCAGTTAAATGAAGATGAAATCAGTTAACGATGAAATCAGTTAACGATGAAATCAGTTAACGATGAAATCAGTTAAATGAAGATGAAATCAGTTAACGATGAAATCAGTTAACGATGAAATCAGTTAACGATGAAATCAATTAAATGAAGATGAAATCAGTTAACGATGAAATCAGTTAAATGAAGAATGAAAATGAAATCAGTTAAATGAAGATGAAATCAGTTAACGATGAAATCAGTTAACGATGAAATCAGTTAAATGAAGATGAAATCAGTTAACGATGAAATCAGTTAACGATGAAATCAGTTAACGATGAAATCAATTAAATGAAGATGAAATCAGTTAACGATGAAATCAGTTAAATGAAGAATGAAAATGAAATCAGTTAAATGAAGATGAAATCAGTTAACGATGAAATCAGTTAACGATGAAATCAGTTAAATGAAGATGAAATCAGTTAACGATGAAATCAGTTAACGATGAAATCAGTTAACGATGAAATCAATTAAATGAAGATGAAATCAGTTAACGATGAAATCAGTTAAATGAAGATGAAATCAGTTAACGATGAAATCAGTTAAAGATGAAATCAGTTAACGATGAAATCAGTTAACGATGAAATCAGTTAACGATGAAATCAGTTAAATGAAGATGAAATCAGTTAACGATGAAATCAGTTAAATGAAGAATGAAAATGAAATCAGTTAAATGAAGATGAAATCAGTTAACGATGAAATCAGTTAACGATGAAATCAGTTAACGAGGAAATCAGTTAAATGAAGATGAAATCAGTTAACGATGAAATCAGTTAACAATGAAATCAGTTAAATGAAGATGAAATCAGTTAACGATGAAATCAGTTAACGATGAAATCAGTTAACGATGAAATCAGTTAAATGAAGATGAAATCAGTTAAAGATGAAATCAGTTAACGATGAAATCAGTTAAATGAAGATGAAATCAGTTAACGATGAAATCAGTTAACGATGAAATCAATTAACGATGAAATCAGTTAAATGAAGATGAAATCAGTTAACGATGAAATCAGTTAAAGATGAAATCAGTTAAATGAAGAATGAAGATGAAATCAGTTAACGATGAAATCAATTAACGATGAAATCAGTTAACGATGAAATCAGTTAAATGAAGATGAAATCAGTTAACGATGAAATCAGTTAACGATGAAATCAGTTAAATGAAGAATGAAAATGAAATCAGTTAACGATGAAATCAATTAACTATGAAATCAGTTAACGATGAAATCAGTTAAATGAAGATGAAATCAGTTAACGATGAAATCAGTTAACGATGAAATCAGTTAAATGAAGATGAAATCAGTTAACGATGAAATCAGTTAACGATGAAATCAGTTAACGATGAAATCAGTTAAATGAAGATGAAATCAGTTAACGATGAAATCAGTTAACGATGAAATCAGTTAACGATGAAATCAATTAAATGAAGATGAAATCAGTTAACGATGAAATCAGTTAACGATGAAATCAGTTAAATGAAGATGAAATCAGTTAAATGAAGATGAAATCAGTTAACGATGAAATCAGTTAACGATGAAATCAGTTAACGATGAAATCAGTTAAATGAAGATGAAATCAGTTAAAGATGAAATCAGTTAACGATGAAATCAGTTAACGATGAAATCAGTTAAATGAAGATGAAATCAGTTAACGATGAAATCAGTTAACGATGAAATCAATTAACGATGAAATCAGTTAAATGAAGATGAAATCAGTTAACGATGAAATCAGTTAAAGATGAAATCAGTTAAATGAAGAATGAAGATGAAATCAGTTAACGATGAAATCAGTTAAATGAAGATGAAATCAGTTAACGATGAAATCAATTAACGATGAAATCAGTTAACGATGAAATCAATTAACGATGAAATCAGTTAAATGAAGATGAAATCAGTTAACGATGAAATCAGTTAAAGATGAAATCAGTTAAATGAAGAATGAAGATGAAATCAGTTAACGATGAAATCAGTTAAATGAAGATGAAATCAGTTAACGATGAAATCAATTAACGATGAAATCAGTTAACGATGAAATCAATTAACGATGAAATCAGTTAAATGAAGATGAAATCAGTTAACGATGAAATCAGTTAACGATGAAATCAGTTAACGATGAAATCAATTAACGATGAAATCAGTTAAATGAAGATGAAATCAGTTAAAGATGAAATCAGTTAACGATGAAATCAGTTAAATGAAGATGAAATCAGTTAAATGAAGATGAAATCAGTTAACGATGAAATCAGTTAACGATGAAATCAATTAACGATGAAATCAGTTAAATGAAGATGAAATCAGTTAACGATGAAATCAGTTAAAGATGAAATCAGTTAAATGAAGAATGAAGATGAAATCAGTTAACGATGAAATCAGTTAAATGAAGATGAAATCAGTTAACGATGAAATCAATTAACGATGAAATCAGTTAACGATGAAATCAATTAACGATGAAATCAGTTAAATGAAGATGAAATCAGTTAACGATGAAATCAGTTAAAGATGAAATCAGTTAAATGAAGAATGAAGATGAAATCAGTTAACGATGAAATCAGTTAAATGAAGATGAAATCAGTTAACGATGAAATCAATTAACGATGAAATCAGTTAACGATGAAATCAATTAACGATGAAATCAGTTAAATGAAGATGAAATCAGTTAACGATGAAATCAGTTAAAGATGAAATCAGTTAAATGAAGAATGAAGATGAAATCAGTTAACGATGAAATCAGTTAAATGAAGATGAAATCAGTTAACGATGAAATCAATTAACGATGAAATCAGTTAACGATGAAATCAATTAACGATGAAATCAGTTAAATGAAGATGAAATCAGTTAACGATGAAATCAGTTAACGATGAAATCAGTTAACGATGAAATCAATTAACGATGAAATCAGTTAAATGAAGATGAAATCAGTTAACGATGAAATCAGTTAAAGATGAAATCAGTTAAATGAAGAATGAAGATGAAATCAGTTAACGATGAAATCAGTTAAATGAAGATGAAATCAGTTAACGATGAAATCAGTTAACGATGAAATCAGTTAACGATGAAATCAGTTAAATGAAGATGAAATCAGTTAACGATGAAATCAGTTAAATGAAGAATGAAGATGAAATCAGTTAACGATGAAATCAATTAACGATGAAATCAGTTAACGATGAAATCAGTTAAATGAAGATGAAATCAGTTAACGATGAAATCAGTTAAATGAAGAATGAAAATGAAATCAGTTAACGATGAAATCAATTAACGATGAAATCAGTTAACGATGAAATCAGTTAAATGAAGATGAAATCAGTTAACGATGAAATCAGTTAACGATGAAATCAGTTAAATGAAGATGAAATCAGTTAACGATGAAATCAGTTAACGATGAAATCAGTTAACGATGAAATCAGTTAAATGAAGATGAAATCAGTTAACGATGAAATCAGTTAACGATGAAATCAGTTAACGATGAAATCAATTAAATGAAGATGAAATCAGTTAACGATGAAATCAGTTAAATGAAGAATGAAAATGAAATCAGTTAAATGAAGATGAAATCAGTTAACGATGGAATCAGTTAACGATGAAATCAGTTAAATGAAGATGAAATCAGTTAACGATGAAATCAGTTAACGATGAAATCAGTTAACGATGAAATCAATTAAATGAAGATGAAATCAGTTAACGATGAAATCAGTTAAATGAAGATGAAATCAGTTAACGATGAAATCAGTTAAAGATGAAATCAGTTAACGATGAAATCAGTTAACGATGAAATCAGTTAAATGAAGATGAAATCAGTTAACGATGAAATCAGTTAAATGAAGAATGAAAATGAAATCAGTTAAATGAAGATGAAATCAGTTAACGATGAAATCAGTTAACGATGAAATCAGTTAACGATGAAATCAGTTAAATGAAGATGAAATCAGTTAACGATGAAATCAGTTAACAATGAAATCAGTTAAATGAAGATGAAATCAGTTAACGATGAAATCAGTTAACGATGAAATCAGTTAAATGAAGATGAAATCAGTTAACGATGAAATCAGTTAAATGAAGAATGAAGATGAAATCAGTTAACGATGAAATCAATTAACGATGAAATCAGTTAACGATGAAATCAGTTAAATGAAGATGAAATCAGTTAACGATGAAATCAGTTAACGATGAAATCAGTTAAATGAAGAATGAAAATGAAATCAGTTAACGATGAAATCAATTAACGATGAAATCAGTTAACGATGAAATCAGTTAAATGAAGATGAAATCAGTTAACGATGAAATCAGTTAAATGAAGATGAAATCAGTTAACGATGAAATCAGTTAACGATGAAATCAGTTAACGATGAAATCAGTTAACGATGAAATCAATTAAATGAAGATGAAATCAGTTAACGATGAAATCAGTTAAATGAAGAATGAAAATGAAATCAGTTAAATGAAGATGAAATCAGTTAACGATGAAATCAGTTAACGATGAAATCAGTTAAATGAAGATGAAATCAGTTAACGATGAAATCAGTTAACGATGAAATCAGTTAACGATGAAATCAATTAAATGAAGATGAAATCAGTTAACGATGAAATCAGTTAAATGAAGATGAAATCAGTTAACGATGAAATCAGTTAAAGATGAAATCAGTTAACGATGAAATCAGTTAACGATGAAATCAGTTAACGATGAAATCAGTTAAATGAAGATGAAATCAGTTAACGATGAAATCAGTTAAATGAAGAATGAAAATGAAATCAGTTAAATGAAGATGAAATCAGTTAACGATGAAATCAGTTAACGATGAAATCAGTTAACGAGGAAATCAGTTAAATGAAGATGAAATCAGTTAACGATGAAATCAGTTAACGATGAAATCAGTTAAATGAAGATGAAATCAGTTAACGATGAAATCAGTTAACGATGAAATCAGTTAACGATGAAATCAGTTAAATGAAGATGAAATCAGTTAACGATGAAATCAGTTAACGATGAAATCAATTAACGATGAAATCAGTTAAATGAAGATGAAATCAGTTAACGATGAAATCAGTTAAAGATGAAATCAGTTAAATGAAGAATGAAGATGAAATCAGTTAACGATGAAATCAATTAACGATGAAATCAGTTAACGATGAAATCAGTTAAATGAAGATGAAATCAGTTAACGATGAAATCAGTTAACGATGAAATCAGTTAAATGAAGAATGAAAATGAAATCAGTTAACGATGAAATCAATTAACGATGAAATCAGTTAACGATGAAACCAGTTAAATGAAGATGAAATCAGTTAACGATGAAATCAGTTAACGATGAAATCAGTTAAATGAAGATGAAATCAGTTAACGATGAAATCAGTTAACGATGAAATCAGTTAACGATGAAATCAGTTAAATGAAGATGAAATCAGTTAACGATGAAATCAGTTAACGATGAAATCAGTTAACGATGAAATCAGTTAAATGAAGATGAAATCAGTTAACGATGAAATCAGTTAACGATGAAATCAGTTAACGATGAAATCAATTAAATGAAGATGAAATCAGTTAACGATGAAATCAGTTAACGATGAAATCAGTTAAATGAAGATGAAATCAGTTAAATGAAGATGAAATCAGTTAACGATGAAATCAGTTAACGATGAAATCAGTTAACGATGAAATCAGTTAAATGAAGATGAAATCAGTTAAAGATGAAATCAGTTAACGATGAAATCAGTTAACGATGAAATCAGTTAAATGAAGATGAAATCAGTTAACGATGAAATCAGTTAACGATGAAATCAATTAACGATGAAATCAGTTAAATGAAGATGAAATCAGTTAACGATGAAATCAGTTAAAGATGAAATCAGTTAAATGAAGAATGAAGATGAAATCAGTTAACGATGAAATCAGTTAAATGAAGATGAAATCAGTTAACGATGAAATCAATTAACGATGAAATCAGTTAACGATGAAATCAATTAACGATGAAATCAGTTAAATGAAGATGAAATCAGTTAACGATGAAATCAGTTAAAGATGAAATCAGTTAAATGAAGAATGAAGATGAAATCAGTTAACGATGAAATCAGTTAAATGAAGATGAAATCAGTTAACGATGAAATCAATTAACGATGAAATCAGTTAACGATGAAATCAATTAACGATGAAATCAGTTAAATGAAGATGAAATCAGTTAACGATGAAATCAGTTAACGATGAAATCAGTTAACGATGAAATCAATTAACGATGAAATCAGTTAAATGAAGATGAAATCAGTTAAAGATGAAATCAGTTAACGATGAAATCAGTTAACGATGAAATCAGTTAAATGAAGATGAAATCAGTTAACGATGAAATCAGTTAACGATGAAATCAATTAACGATGAAATCAGTTAAATGAAGATGAAATCAGTTAACGATGAAATCAGTTAAAGATGAAATCAGTTAAATGAAGAATGAAGATGAAATCAGTTAACGATGAAATCAGTTAAATGAAGATGAAATCAGTTAACGATGAAATCAATTAACGATGAAATCAGTTAACGATGAAATCAATTAACGATGAAATCAGTTAAATGAAGATGAAATCAGTTAACGATGAAATCAGTTAAAGATGAAATCAGTTAAATGAAGAATGAAGATGAAATCAGTTAACGATGAAATCAGTTAAATGAAGATGAAATCAGTTAACGATGAAATCAATTAACGATGAAATCAGTTAACGATGAAATCAATTAACGATGAAATCAGTTAAATGAAGATGAAATCAGTTAACGATGAAATCAGTTAAAGATGAAATCAGTTAAATGAAGAATGAAGATGAAATCAGTTAACGATGAAATCAGTTAAATGAAGATGAAATCAGTTAACGATGAAATCAATTAACGATGAAATCAGTTAACGA
Organism: Semicossyphus pulcher; assembly: GCF_022749685.1. NCBI lineage: Eukaryota > Metazoa > Chordata > Actinopteri > Labriformes > Labridae > Semicossyphus > Semicossyphus pulcher. The sequence continues at coordinate 115,194 of NW_027211733.1, read as the reverse complement.
TGAAATCAATTAACGATGAAATCAGTTAAATGAAGATGAAATCAGTTAACGATGAAATCAGTTAACGATGAAATCAGTTAACGATGAAATCAATTAACGATGAAATCAGTTAAATGAAGATGAAATCAGTTAACGATGAAATCAGTTAAAGATGAAATCAGTTAAATGAAGAATGAAGATGAAATCAGTTAACGATGAAATCAGTTAAATGAAGATGAAATCAGTTAACGATGAAATCAGTTAACGATGAAATCAGTTAACGATGAAATCAGTTAAATGAAGATGAAATCAGTTAACGATGAAATCAGTTAAATGAAGAATGAAGATGAAATCAGTTAACGATGAAATCAATTAACGATGAAATCAGTTAACGATGAAATCAGTTAAATGAAGATGAAATCAGTTAACGATGAAATCAGTTAACGATGAAATCAGTTAAATGAAGAATGAAAATGAAATCAGTTAACGATGAAATCAATTAACGATGAAATCAGTTAACGATGAAATCAGTTAAATGAAGATGAAATCAGTTAACGATGAAATCAGTTAACGATGAAATCAGTTAAATGAAGATGAAATCAGTTAACGATGAAATCAGTTAACGATGAAATCAGTTAACGATGAAATCAGTTAAATGAAGATGAAATCAGTTAACGATGAAATCAGTTAACGATGAAATCAGTTAACGATGAAATCAATTAAATGAAGATGAAATCAGTTAACGATGAAATCAGTTAAATGAAGAATGAAAATGAAATCAGTTAAATGAAGATGAAATCAGTTAACGATGAAATCAGTTAACGATGAAATCAGTTAAATGAAGATGAAATCAGTTAACGATGAAATCAGTTAACGATGAAATCAGTTAACGATGAAATCAGTTAACGATGAAATCAATTAAATGAAGATGAAATCAGTTAACGATGAAATCAGTTAAATGAAGATGAAATCAGTTAAATGAAGATGAAATCAGTTAACGATGAAATTAGTTAAAGATGAAATCAGTTAACGATGAAATCAGTTAACGATGAAATCAGTTAAATGAAGATGAAATCAGTTAACGATGAAATCAGTTAAATGAAGAATGAAAATGAAATCAGTTAAATGAAGATGAAATCAGTTAACGATGAAATCAGTTAACGATGAAATCAGTTAACGATGAAATCAGTTAAATGAAGATGAAATCAGTTAACGATGAAATCAGTTAACAATGAAATCAGTTAAATGAAGATGAAATCAGTTAACGATGAAATCAGTTAACGATGAAATCAGTTAACGATGAAATCAGTTAAATGAAGATGAAATCAGTTAACGATGAAATCAGTTAAATGAAGAATGAAGATGAAATCAGTTAACGATGAAATCAATTAACGATGAAATCAGTTAACGATGAAATCAGTTAAATGAAGATGAAATCAGTTAACGATGAAATCAGTTAACGATGAAATCAGTTAAATGAAGAATGAAAATGAAATCAGTTAACGATGAAATCAATTAACGATGAAATCAGTTAACGATGAAATCAGTTAAATGAAGATGAAATCAGTTAACGATGAAATCAGTTAACGATGAAATCAGTTAAATGAAGATGAAATCAGTTAACGATGAAATCAGTTAACGATGAAATCAGTTAAATGAAGATGAAATCAGTTAACGATGAAATCAGTTAAATGAAGATGAAATCAGTTAACGATGAAATCAGTTAAATGAAGATGAAATCAGTTAACGATGAAATCAGTTAAATGAAGATGAAATCAGTTAACGATGAAATCAGTTAAATGAAGATGAAATCAGTTAACGATGAAATCAATTAACGATGAAATCAGTTAACGATGAAATCAATTAACGATGAAATCAGTTAAATGAAGATGAAATCAGTTAACGATGAAATCAGTTAAAGATGAAATCAGTTAAATGAAGAATGAAGATGAAATCAGTTAACGATGAAATCAGTTAAATGAAGATGAAATCAGTTAACGATGAAATCAATTAACGATGAAATCAGTTAACGATGAAATCAATTAACGATGAAATCAGTTAAATGAAGATGAAATCAGTTAACGATGAAATCAGTTAAAGATGAAATCAGTTAAATGAAGAATGAAGATGAAATCAGTTAACGATGAAATCAGTTAAATGAAGATGAAATCAGTTAACGATGAAATCAGTTAACGATGAAATCAGTTAACGATGAAATCAGTTAAATGAAGATGAAATCAGTTAACGATAAAATCAGTTAAATGAAGAATGAAGATGAAATCAGTTAACGATGAAATCAATTAACGATGAAATCAGTTAACGATGAAATCAGTTAAATGAAGATGAAATCAGTTAACGATGAAATCAGTTAACGATGAAATCAGTTAACGATGAAATCAGTTAAATGAAGAATGAAAATGAAATCAGTTAACGATGAAATCAATTAACGATGAAATCAGTTAACGATGAAATCAGTTAAATGAAGATGAAATCAGTTAACGATGAAATCAGTTAACGATGAAATCAGTTAAATGAAGATGAAATCAGTTAACGATGAAATCAGTTAACGATGAAATCAGTTAAATGAAGATGAAATCAGTTAACGATGAAATCAGTTAACGATGAAATCAGTTAACGATGAAATCAATTAAATGAAGATGAAATCAGTTAACGATGAAATCAGTTAAATGAAGAATGAAAATGAAATCAGTTAAATGAAGATGAAATCAGTTAACGATGAAATCAGTTAACGATGAAATCAGTTAAATGAAGATGAAATCAGTTAACGATGAAATCAGTTAACGATGAAATCAGTTAACGATGAAATCAATTAAATGAAGATGAAATCAGTTAACGATGAAATCAGTTAAATGAAGATGAAATCAGTTAACGATGAAATCAGTTAAAGATGAAATCAGTTAACGATGAAATCAGTTAACGATGAAATCAGTTAACGATGAAATCAGTTAAATGAAGATGAAATCAGTTAACGATGAAATCAGTTAAATGAAGAATGAAAATGAAATCAGTTAAATGAAGATGAAATCAGTTAACGATGAAATCAGTTAACGATGAAATCAGTTAACGATGAAATCAGTTAAATGAAGATGAAATCAGTTAACGATGAAATCAGTTAACAATGAAATCAGTTAAATGAAGATGAAATCAGTTAACGATGAAATCAGTTAACGATGAAATCAGTTAACGATGAAATCAGTTAACGATGAAATCAGTTAACGATGAAATCAGTTAAATGACGATGAAATCAGTTAACGATGAAATCAGTTAACGATGAAATCAGTTAAATGAAGATGAAATCAGTTAACGATGAAATCAGTTAACGATGAAATCAGTTAAATGAAGATGAAATCAGTTAACGATGAAATCAGTTAACGATGAAATCAGTTAACGATGAAATCAATTAAATGAAGATGAAATCAGTTAACGATGAAATCAATTAAATGAAGATGAAATCAGTTAACGATGAAATCAGTTAACAATGAAATCAGTTAAATGAAGATGAAATCAGTTAACGATGAAATCAGTTAACGATGAAATCAGTTAACGATGAAATCAGTTAAATGAAGATGAAATCAGTTAACGATGAAATCAATTAACGATGAAATCAGTTAAATGAAGATGAAATCAGTTAACGATGAAATCAGTTAACGATGAAATCAGTTAAATGAAGAATGAAAATGAAATCAGTTAACGATGAAATCAATTAACGATGAAATCAGTTAACGATGAAATCAGTTAAATGAAGATGAAATCAGTTAACGATGAAATCAGTTAACGATGAAATCAGTTAACGATGAAATCAATTAAATGAAGATGAAATCAGTTAACGATGAAATCAGTTAAATGAAGATGAAATCAGTTAACGATGAAATCAGTTAACGATGAAATCAGTTAAATGAAGATGAAATCAGTTAACGATGAAATCAGTTAACGATGAAATCAGTTAAATGAAGATGAAATCAGTTAACGATGAAATCAGTTAAATGAAGAATGAAAATGAAATCAGTTAAATGAAGATGAAATCAGTTAACGATGAAATCAGTTAACGATGAAATCAGTTAACGATGAAATCAGTTAAATGAAGATGAAATCAGTTAACGATGAAATCAGTTAACAATGAAATCAGTTAAATGAAGATGAAATCAGTTAACGATGAAATCAGTTAACGATGAAATCAATTAAATGAAGATGAAATCAGTTAACGATGAAATCAGTTAAATGAAGAATGAAAATGAAATCAGTTAAATGAAGATGAAATCAGTTAACGATGAAATCAGTTAAATGAAGATGAAATCAGTTAACGATGAAATCAGTTAACGATGAAATCAATTAAATGAAGATGAAATCAGTTAACGATGAAATCAGTTAAATGAAGAATGAAAATGAAATCAGTTAAATGAAGATGAAATCAGTTAACGATGAAATCAGTTAACGATGAAATCAGTTAAATGAAGATGAAATCAGTTAACGATGAAATCAGTTAACGATGAAATCAGTTAACGATGAAATCAATTAAATGAAGATGAAATCAGTTAACGATGAAATCAGTTAAATGAAGATGAAATCAGTTAACGATGAAATCAGTTAACGATGAAATCAGTTAACGATGAAATCAGTTAAATGAAGATGAAATCAGTTAACGATGAAATCAGTTAAATGAAGAATGAAAATGAAATCAGTTAAATGAAGATGAAATCAGTTAACGATGAAATCAGTTAACGATGAAATCAGTTAACGATGAAATCAGTTAACGATGAAATCAGTTAACGATGAAATCAGTTAAATGAAGATGAAATCAGTTAACGATGAAATCAGTTAACGATGAAATCAGTTAACGATGAAATCAGTTAAATGAAGATGAAATCAGTTAACGATGAAATCAGTTAAATGAAGAATGAAAATGAAATCAGTTAAATGAAGATGAAATCAGTTAACGATGAAATCAGTTAACGATGAAATCAGTTAACGATGAAATCAGTTAACGATGAAATCAGTTAACGATGAAATCAGTTAAATGAAGATGAAATCAGTTAACGATGAAATCAGTTAAATGAAGAATGAAAATGAAATCAGTTAAATGAAGATGAAATCAGTTAACGATGAAATCAGTTAACGATGAAATCAGTTAACGATGAAATCAGTTAAATGAAGATGAAATCAGTTAACGATGAAATCAGTTAACAATGAAATCAGTTAAATGAAGATGAAATCAGTTAACGATGAAATCAGTTAACGATGAAATCAGTTAACGATGAAATCAGTTAACGATGAAATCAGTTAAATGAAGATGAAATCAGTTAACGATGAAATCAGTTAAATGAAGATGAAATCAGTTAACGATGAAATCAGTTAACGATGAAATCAATTAACGATGAAATCAGTTAAATGAAGATGAAATCAGTTAACGATGAAATCAGTTAACGATGAAATCAGTTAAATGAAGAATGAAGATGAAATCAGTTAACGATGAAATCAGTTAAATGAAGATGAAATCAGTTAACGATGAAATCAGTTAACGATGAAATCAGTTAACGATGAAATCAGTTAAATGAAGATGAAATCAGTTAACGATGAAATCAGTTAAATGAAGAATGAAGATGAAATCAGTTAACGATGAAATCAATTAACGATGAAATCAGTTAACGATGAAATCAGTTAAATGAAGATGAAATCAGTTAACGATGAAATCAGTTAACGATGAAATCAGTTAAATGAAGAATGAAAATGAAATCAGTTAACGATGAAATCAATTAACGATGAAATCAGTTAACGATGAAATCAGTTAAATGAAGATGAAATCAGTTAACGATGAAATCAGTTAACGATGAAATCAGTTAAATGAAGATGAAATCAGTTAACGATGAAATCAGTTAACGATGAAATCAGTTAAATGAAGATGAAATCAGTTAACGATGAAATCAGTTAACGATGAAATCAGTTAACGATGAAATCAATTAAATGAAGATGAAATCAGTTAACGATGAAATCAGTTAACGATGAAATCAGTTAAATGAAGATGAAATCATTTAAATGAAGATGAAATCAGTTAACGATGAAATCAGTTAACGATGAAATCAGTTAACGATGAAATCAGTTAAATGAAGATGAAATCAGTTAAAGATGAAATCAGTTAACGATGAAATCAGTTAACGATGAAATCAGTTAAATGAAGATGAAATCAGTTAACGATGAAATCAGTTAACGATGAAATCAATTAACGATGAAATCAGTTAAATGAAGATGAAATCAGTTAACGATGAAATCAGTTAAAGATGAAATCAGTTAAATGAAGAATGAAGATGAAATCAGTTAACGATGAAATCAGTTAAATGAAGATGAAATCAGTTAACGATGAAATCAGTTAACGATGAAATCAGTTAACGATGAAATCAGTTAAATGAAGATGAAATCAGTTAACGATGAAATCAGTTAAATGAAGAATGAAGATGAAATCAGTTAACGATGAAATCAATTAACGATGAAATCAGTTAACGATGAAATCAGTTAAATGAAGATGAAATCAGTTAACGATGAAATCAGTTAACGATGAAATCAGTTAAATGAAGAATGAAAATGAAATCAGTTAACGATGAAATCAATTAACGATGAAATCAGTTAACGATGAAATCAGTTAAATGAAGATGAAATCAGTTAACGATGAAATCAGTTAACGATGAAATCAGTTAAATGAAGATGAAATCAGTTAACGATGAAATCAGTTAACGATGAAATCAGTTAACGATGAAATCAGTTAAATGAAGATGAAATCAGTTAACGATGAAATCAGTTAACGATGAAATCAATTAAATGAAGATGAAATCAGTTAACGATGAAATCAGTTAACGATGAAATCAGTTAACGATGAAATCAGTTAAATGAAGATGAAATCAGTTAAATGAAGATGAAATCAGTTAACGATGAAATCAGTTAACGATGAAATCAGTTAACGATGAAATCAGTTAAATGAAGATGAAATCAGTTAAAGATGAAATCAGTTAACGATGAAATCAGTTAACGATGAAATCAGTTAAATGAAGATGAAATCAGTTAACGATGAAATCAGTTAACGATGAAATCAATTAACGATGAAATCAGTTAAATGAAGATGAAATCAGTTAACGATGAAATCAGTTAAAGATGAAATCAGTTAAATGAAGAATGAAGATGAAATCAGTTAACGATGAAATCAGTTAAATGAAGATGAAATCAGTTAACGATGAAATCAATTAACGATGAAATCAGTTAACGATGAAATCAATTAACGATGAAATCAGTTAAATGAAGATGAAATCAGTTAACGATGAAATCAATTAACGATGAAATCAGTTAACGATGAAATCAGTTAAAGATGAAATCAGTTAAATGAAGAATGAAGATGAAATCAGTTAACGATGAAATCAGTTAACGATGAAATCAGTTAACGATGAAATCAATTAACGATGAAATCAGTTAAATGAAGATGAAATCAGTTAACGATGAAATCAATTAACGATGAAATCAGTTAACGATGAAATCAGTTAACGATGAAATCAATTAAATGAAGATGAAATCAGTTAACGATGAAATCAGTTAAATGAAGAATGAAAATGAAATCAGTTAAATGAAGATGAAATCAGTTAACGATGAAATCAGTTAACGATGAAATCAGTTAACGATGAAATCAGTTAAATGAAGATGAAATCAGTTAACGATGAAATCAGTTAACAATGAAATCAGTTAAATGAAGATGAAATCAGTTAACGATGAAATCAGTTAACGATGAAATCAGTTAACGATGAAATCAGTTAACGATGAAATCAGTTAACGATGAAATCAGTTAAATGAAGATGAAATCAGTTAACGATGAAATCAGTTAACGATGAAATCAGTTAAATGAAGATGAAATCAGTTAACGATGAAATCAGTTAACGATGAAATCAGTTAAATGAAGATGAAATCAGTTAACGATGAAATCAGTTAACGATGAAATCAGTTAACGATGAAATCAATTAAATGAAGATGAAATCAGTTAACGATGAAATCAATTAAATGAAGATGAAATCAGTTAACGATGAAATCAGTTAACAATGAAATCAGTTAAATGAAGATGAAATCAGTTAACGATGAAATCAGTTAACGATGAAATCAGTTAACGATGAAATCAGTTAACGATGAAATCAGTTAACGATGAAATCAGTTAAATGAAGATGAAATCAGTTAACGATGAAATCAATTAACGATGAAATCAGTTAAATGAAGATGAAATCAGTTAACGATGAAATCAGTTAACGATGAAATCAGTTAAATGAAGAATGAAAATGAAATCAGTTAACGATGAAATCAATTAACGATGAAATCAGTTAACGATGAAATCAGTTAAATGAAGATGAAATCAGTTAACGATGAAATCAGTTAACGATGAAATCAGTTAAATGAAGATGAAATCAGTTAACGATGAAATCAGTTAACGATGAAATCAATTAAATGAAGATGAAATCAGTTAACGATGAAATCAGTTAAATGAAGAATGAAAATGAAATCAGTTAAATGAAGATGAAATCAGTTAACGATGAAATCAGTTAACGATGAAATCAGTTAAATGAAGATGAAATCAGTTAACGATGAAATCAGTTAACGATGAAATCAGTTAACGATGAAATCAATTAAATGAAGATGAAATCAGTTAACGATGAAATCAGTTAAATGAAGATGAAATCAGTTAACGATGAAATCAGTTAAAGATGAAATCAGTTAACGATGAAATCAGTTAACGATGAAATCAGTTAACGATGAAATCAGTTAAATGAAGATGAAATCAGTTAACGATGAAATCAGTTAAATGAAGAATGAAAATGAAATCAGTTAAATGAAGATGAAATCAGTTAACGATGAAATCAGTTAACGATGAAATCAGTTAAATGAAGATGAAATCAGTTAACGATGAAATCAGTTAACAATGAAATCAGTTAAATGAAGATGAAATCAGTTAACGATGAAATCAGTTAACGATGAAATCAGTTAACGATGAAATCAGTTAAATGAAGATGAAATCAGTTAAAGATGAAATCAGTTAACGATGAAATCAGTTAACGATGAAATCAGTTAAATGAAGATGAAATCAGTTAACGATGAAATCAGTTAACGATGAAATCAATTAACGATGAAATCAGTTAAATGAAGATGAAATCAGTTAACGATGAAATCAGTTAAAGATGAAATCAGTTAAATGAAGAATGAAGATGAAATCAGTTAACGATGAAATCAGTTAAATGAAGATGAAATCAGTTAACGATGAAATCAGTTAACGATGAAATCAGTTAACGATGAAATCAGTTAAATGAAGATGAAATCAGTTAACGATGAAATCAGTTAAATGAAGAATGAAGATGAAATCAGTTAACGATGAAATCAATTAACGATGAAATCAGTTAACGATGAAATCAGTTAAATGAAGATGAAATCAGTTAACGATGAAATCAGTTAACGATGAAATCAGTTAAATGAAGAATGAAAATGAAATCAGTTAACGATGAAATCAATTAACGATGAAATCAGTTAACGATGAAATCAGTTAAATGAAGATGAAATCAGTTAACGATGAAATCAGTTAAATGAAGATGAAATCAGTTAACGATGAAATCAGTTAACGATGAAATCAGTTAACGATGAAATCAGTTAACGATGAAATCAGTTAACGATGAAATCAGTTAACGATGAAATCAATTAAATGAAGATGAAATCAGTTAACGATGAAATCAGTTAACGATGAAATCAGTTAACGATGAAATCAGTTAAATGAAGATGAAATCAGTTAACGATGAAATCAGTTAACGATGAAATCAGTTAACGATGAAATCAGTTAAATGAAGATGAAATCAGTTAAAGATGAAATCAGTTAACGATGAAATCAGTTAACGATGAAATCAGTTAAATGAAGATGAAATCAGTTAACGATGAAATCAGTTAAAGATGAAATCAGTTAAATGAAGAATGAAGATGAAATCAGTTAACGATGAAATCAGTTAAATGAAGATGAAATCAGTTAACGATGAAATCAATTAACGATGAAATCAGTTAACGATGAAATCAATTAACGATGAAATCAGTTAAATGAAGATGAAATCAGTTAACGATGAAATCAGTTAAAGATGAAATCAGTTAAATGAAGAATGAAGATGAAATCAGTTAACGATGAAATCAGTTAAATGAAGATGAAATCAGTTAACGATGAAATCAGTTAAAGATGAAATCAGTTAACGATGAAATCAGTTAAATGAAGATGAAATCAGTTAACGATGAAATCAGTTAAATGAAGAATGAAGATGAAATCAGTTAACGATGAAATCAATTAACGATGAAATCAGTTAACGATGAAATCAGTTAAATGAAGATGAAATCAGTTAACGATGAAATCAGTTAACGATGAAATCAGTTAAATGAAGAATGAAAATGAAATCAGTTAACGATGAAATCAATTAACGATGAAATCAGTTAACGATGAAATCAGTTAAATGAAGATGAAATCAGTTAACGATGAAATCAGTTAACGATGAAATCAGTTAAATGAAGATGAAATCAGTTAACGATGAAATCAGTTAACGATGAAATCAGTTAACGATGAAATCAGTTAAATGAAGATGAAATCAGTTAACGATGAAATCAGTTAACGATGAAATCAGTTAACGATGAAATCAATTAAATGAAGATGAAATCAGTTAACGATGAAATCAGTTAAATGAAGAATGAAAATGAAATCAGTTAAATGAAGATGAAATCAGTTAACGATGAAATCAGTTAACGATGAAATCAGTTAAATGAAGATGAAATCAGTTAACGATGAAATCAGTTAACGATGAAATCAGTTAACGATGAAATCAGTTAAATGAAGATGAAATCAGTTAACGATGAAATCAGTTAACAATGAAATCAGTTAAATGAAGATGAAATCAGTTAACGATGAAATCAGTTAACGATGAAATCAGTTAACGATGAAATCAGTTAACGATGAAATCAGTTAAATGAAGATGAAATCAGTTAACGATGAAATCAGTTAACGATGAAATCAGTTAACGATGAAATCAGTTAAATGAAGATGAAATCAGTTAACGATGAATTCAGTTAACGATGAAATCAGTTAACGATGAAATCAGTTAAATGAAGATGAAATCAGTTACCGATGAAATCAGTTAACGATGAAATCAGTTAACGATGAAATCAATTAAATGAAGATGAAATCAGTTAACGATGAAATCAGTTAAATGAAGAATGAAAATGAAATCAGTTAAATGAAGATGAAATCAGTTAACGATGAAATCAGTTAACGATGAAATCAGTTAAATGAAGATGAAATCAGTTAACGATGAAATCAGTTAACGATGAAATCAATTAAATGAAGATGAAATCAGTTAACGATGAAATCAGTTAAATGAAGATGAAATCAGTTAACGATGAAATCAGTTAAAGATGAAATCAGTTAACGATGAAATCAGTTAACGATGAAATCAGTTAACGATGAAATCAGTTAAATGAAGATGAAATCAGTTAACGATGAAATCAGTTAAATGAAGAATGAAAATGAAATCAGTTAAATGAAGATGAAATCAGTTAACGATGAAATCAGTTAACGATGAAATCAGTTAACGATGAAATCAGTTAAATGAAGATGAAATCAGTTAACGATGAAATCAGTTAACAATGAAATCAGTTAAATGAAGATGAAATCAGTTAACGATGAAATCAGTTAACGATGAAATCAGTTAACGATGAAATCAGTTAAATGAAGATGAAATCAGTTAACGATGAAATCAGTTAACGATGAAATCAGTTAAATGAAGATGAAATCAGTTAACGATGAAATCAGTTAACGATGAAATCAGTTAAATGAAGATGAAATCAGTTAACGATGAAATCAGTTAACGATGAAATCAGTTAACGATGAAATCAGTTAAATGAAGATGAAATCAGTTAACGATGAAATCAGTTAACGATGAAATCAATTAACGATGAAATCAGTTAAATGAAGATGAAATCAGTTAACGATGAAATCAGTTAAAGATGAAATCAGTTAAATGAAGAATGAAGATGAAATCAGTTAACGATGAAATCAGTTAAATGAAGATGAAATCAGTTAACGATGAAATCAGTTAACGATGAAATCAGTTAACGATGAAATCAGTTAAATGAAGATGAAATCAGTTAACGATGAAATCAGTTAAATGAAGAATGAAGATGAAATCAGTTAACGATGAAATCAATTAACGATGAAATCAGTTAACGATGAAATCAGTTAAATGAAGATGAAATCAGTTAACGATGAAATCAGTTAACGATGAAATCAGTTAAATGAAGAATGAAAATGAAATCAGTTAACGATGAAATCAATTAACGATGAAATCAGTTAACGATGAAATCAGTTAAATGAAGATGAAATCAGTTAACGATGAAATCAGTTAACGATGAAATCAGTTAAATGAAGATGAAATCAGTTAACGATGAAATCAGTTAACGATGAAATCAGTTAACGATGAAATCAGTTAAATGAAGATGAAATCAGTTAACGATGAAATCAGTTAACGATGAAATCAGTTAACGATGAAATCAATTAAATGAAGATGAAATCAGTTAACGATGAAATCAGTTAAATGAAGATGAAATCAGTTAAATGAAGATGAAATCAGTTAAATGAAGATGAAATCAGTTAACGATGAAATCAGTTAACGATGAAATCAGTTAAATGAAGATGAAATCAGTTAAAGATGAAATCAGTTAACGATGAAATCAGTTAACGATGAAATCAGTTAAATGAAGATGAAATCAGTTAACGATGAAATCAGTTAACGATGAAATCAATTAACGATGAAATCAGTTAAATGAAGATGAAATCAGTTAACGATGAAATCAGTTAAAGATGAAATCAGTTAAATGAAGAATGAAGATGAAATCAGTTAACGATGAAATCAGTTAAATGAAGATGAAATCAGTTAACGATGAAATCAATTAACGATGAAATCAGTTAACGATGAAATCAGTTAAATGAAGATGAAATCAGTTAACGATGAAATCAGTTAAAGATGAAATCAGTTAAATGAAGAATGAAGATGAAATCAGTTAACGATGAAATCAGTTAAATGAAGATGAAATCAGTTAACGATGAAATCAATTAACGATGAAATCAGTTAACGATGAAATCAATTAACGATGAAATCAGTTAAATGAAGATGAAATCAGTTAACGATGAAATCAGTTAAAGATGAAATCAGTTAAATGAAGAATGAAGATGAAATCAGTTAACGATGAAATCAGTTAAATGAAGATGAAATCAGTTAACGATGAAATCAATTAACGATGAAATCAGTTAACGATGAAATCAATTAACGATGAAATCAGTTAAATGAAGATGAAATCAGTTAACGATGAAATCAGTTAAAGATGAAATCAGTTAAATGAAGAATGAAGATGAAATCAGTTAACGATGAAATCAGTTAAATGAAGATGAAATCAGTTAACGATGAAATCAGTTAACGATGAAATCAGTTAACGATGAAATCAGTTAAATGAAGATGAAATCAGTTAACGATGAAATCAGTTAAATGAAGAATGAAGATGAAATCAGTTAACGATGAAATCAATTAACGATGAAATCAGTTAACGATGAAATCAGTTAAATGAAGATGAAATCAGTTAAATGAAGATGAAATCAGTTAACGATGAAATCAGTTAACGATGAAATCAGTTAAATGAAGAATGAAAATGAAATCAGTTAACGATGAAATCAATTAACGATGAAATCAGTTAACGATGAAATCAGTTAAATGAAGATGAAATCAGTTAACGATGAAATCAGTTAACGATGAAATCAGTTAACGATGAAATCAGTTAAATGAAGATGAAATCAGTTAACGATGAATTCAGTTAACGATGAAATCAGTTAACGATGAAATCAGTTAAATGAAGATGAAATCAGTTAACGATGAAATCAGTTAACGATGAAATCAGTTAACGATGAAATCAATTAAATGAAGATGAAATCAGTTAACGATGAAATCAGTTAAATGAAGAATGAAAATGAAATCAGTTAAATGAAGATGAAATCAGTTAACGATGAAATCAGTTAACGATGAAATCAGTTAAATGAAGATGAAATCAGTTAACGATGAAATCAGTTAACGATGAAATCAGTTAACGATGAAATCAGTTAACGATGAAATCAGTTAAATGAAGATGAAATCAGTTAACGATGAAATCAGTTAAAGATGAAATCAGTTAACGATGAAATCAGTTAACGATGAAATCAGTTAACGATGAAATCAGTTAAATGAAGATGAAATCAGTTAACGATGAAATCAGTTAAATGAAGAATGAAAATGAAATCAGTTAAATGAAGATGAAATCAGTTAACGATGAAATCAGTTAACGATGAAATCAGTTAACGATGAAATCAGTTAAATGAAGATGAAATCAGTTAACGATGAAATCAGTTAACAATGAAATCAGTTAAATGAAGATGAAATCAGTTAACGATGAAATCAGTTAACGATGAAATCAGTTAACGATGAAATCAGTTAACGATGAAATCAGTTAAATGAAGATGAAATCAGTTAACGATGAAATCAGTTAAATGAAGATGAAATCAGTTAACGATGAAATCAGTTAACGATGAAATCAGTTAACGATGAAATCAGTTAAATGAAGATGAAATCAGTTAACGATGAAATCAGTTAACGATTAAATCAGTTAACGATGAAATCAATTAAATGAAGATGAAATCAGTTAACGATGAAATCAGTTAAATGAAGATGAAATCAGTTAACGATGAAATCAGTTAAAGATGAAATCAGTTAACGATGAAATCAGTTAACGATGAAATCAGTTAACGATGAAATCAGTTAACGATGAAATCAGTTAAATGAAGATGAAATCAGTTAAAGATGAAATCAGTTAACGATGAAATCAGTTAACGATGAAATCAGTTAAATGAAGATGAAATCAGTTAACGATGAAATCAGTTAACGATGAAATCAATTAACGATGAAATCAGTTAAATGAAGATGAAATCAGTTAACGATGAAATCAGTTAAAGATGAAATCAGTTAAATGAAGAATGAAGATGAAATCAGTTAACGATGAAATCAGTTAAATGAAGATGAAATCAGTTAACGATGAAATCAGTTAACGATGAAATCAGTTAACGATGAAATCAGTTAAATGAAGATGAAATCAGTTAACGATGAAATCAGTTAAATGAAGAATGAAGATGAAATCAGTTAACGATGAAATCAATTAACGATGAAATCAGTTAACGATGAAATCAGTTAAATGAAGATGAAATCAGTTAACGATGAAATCAGTTAACGATGAAATCAGTTAAATGAAGAATGAAAATGAAATCAGTTAACGATGAAATCAATTAACGATGAAATCAGTTAACGATGAAATCAGTTAAATGAAGATGAAATCAGTTAACGATGAAATCAGTTAACGATGAAATCAGTTAAATGAAGATGAAATCAGTTAACGATGAAATCAGTTAACGATGAAATCAGTTAACGATGAAATCAGTTAAATGAAGATGAAATCAGTTAACGATGAAATCAGTTAACGATGAAATCAGTTAAATGAAGAATGAAGATGAAATCAGTTAACGATGAAATCAATTAACGATGAAATCAGTTAACGATGAAATCAGTTAAATGAAGATGAAATCAGTTAACGATGAAATCAGTTAACGATGAAATCAGTTAAATGAAGAATGAAAATGAAATCAGTTAACGATGAAATCAATTAACGATGAAATCAGTTAACGATGAAATCAGTTAAATGAAGATGAAATCAGTTAACGATGAAATCAGTTAACGATGAAATCAGTTAAATGAAGATGAAATCAGTTAACGATGAAATCAGTTAACGATGAAATCAGTTAACGATGAAATCAGTTAAATGAAGATGAAATCAGTTAACGATGAAATCAGTTAACGATGAAATCAGTTAACGATGAAATCAATTAAATGAAGATGAAATCAGTTAACGATGAAATCAGTTAACGATGAAATCAGTTAAATGAAGATGAAATCAGTTAAAGATGAAATCAGTTAACGATGAAATCAGTTAACGATGAAATCAGTTAAATGAAGATGAAATCAGTTAACGATGAAATCAGTTAACGATGAAATCAATTAACGATGAAATCAGTTAAATGAAGGTGAAATCAGTTAACGATGAAATCAGTTAAAGATGAAATCAGTTAAATGAAGAATGAAGATGAAATCAGTTAACGATGAAATCAGTTAAATGAAGATGAAATCAGTTAACGATGAAATCAGTTAACGATGAAATCAGTTAAATGAAGATGAAATCAGTTAACGATGAAATCAGTTAAATGAAGAATGAAGATGAAATCAGTTAACGATGAAATCAATTAACGATGAAATCAGTTAACGATGAAATCAGTTAAATGAAGATGAAATCAGTTAACGATGAAATCAGTTAACGATGAAATCAGTTAAATGAAGAATGAAAATGAAATCAGTTAACGATGAAATCAATTAACGATGAAATCAGTTAACGATGAAATCAGTTAAATGAAGATGAAATCAGTTAACGATGAAATCAGTTAACGATGAAATCAGTTAAATGAAGATGAAATCAGTTAACGATGAAATCAGTTAACGATGAAATCAGTTAAATGAAGATGAAATCAGTTAACGATGAAATCAGTTAACGATGAAATCAGTTAACGATGAAATCAATTAAATGAAGATGAAATCAGTTAACGATGAAATCAGTTAACGATGAAATCAGTTAAATGAAGATGAAATCAGTTAAATGAAGATGAAATCAGTTAACGATGAAATCAGTTAACGATGAAATCAGTTAAATGAAGATGAAATCAGTTAAAGATGAAATCAGTTAACGATGAAATCAGTTAACGATGAAATCAGTTAAATGAAGATGAAATCAGTTAACGATGAAATCAGTTAACGATGAAATCAATTAACGATGAAATCAGTTAAATGAAGATGAAATCAGTTAACGATGAAATCAGTTAAAGATGAAATCAGTTAAATGAAGAATGAAGATGAAATCAGTTAACGATGAAATCAGTTAAATGAAGATGAAATCAGTTAACGATGAAATCAGTTAACGATGAAATCAGTTAAATGAAGATGAAATCAGTTAACGATGAAATCAGTTAACGATGAAATCAGTTAACGATGAAATCAATTAACGATGAAATCAGTTAAATGAAGATGAAATCAGTTAACGATGAAATCAGTTAAAGATGAAATCAGTTAAATGAAGAATGAAGATGAAATCAGTTAACGATGAAATCAGTTAAATGAAGATGAAATCAGTTAACGATGAAATCAGTTAACGATGAAATCAGTTAACGATGAAATCAGTTAAATGAAGATGAAATCAGTTAACGATGAAATCAGTTAACGATGAAATCAGTTAAATGAAGAATGAAGATGAAATCAGTTAACGATGAAATCAATTAACGATGAAATCAGTTAACGATGAAATCAGTTAAATGAAGATGAAATCAGTTAACGATGAAATCAGTTAACGATGAAATCAGTTAAATGAAGAATGAAAATGAAATCAGTTAACGATGAAATCAATTAACGATGAAATCAGTTAACGATGAAATCAGTTAAATGAAGATGAAATCAGTTAACGATGAAATCAGTTAACGATGAAATCAGTTAAATGAAGATGAAATCAGTTAACGATGAAATCAGTTAACGATGAAATCAGTTAACGATGAAATCAGTTAAATGAAGATGAAATCAGTTAACGATGAAATCAGTTAACGATGAAATCAGTTAACGATGAAATCAATTAAATGAAGATGAAATCAGTTAACGATGAAATCAGTTAACGATGAAATCAGTTAAATGAAGATGAAATCAGTTAAAGATGAAATCAGTTAACGATGAAATCAGTTAACGATGAAATCAGTTAAATGAAGATGAAATCAGTTAACGATGAAATCAGTTAACGATGAAATCAATTAACGATGAAATCAGTTAAATGAAGGTGAAATCAGTTAACGATGAAATCAGTTAAAGATGAAATCAGTTAAATGAAGAATGAAGATGAAATCAGTTAACGATGAAATCAGTTAAATGAAGATGAAATCAGTTAACGATGAAATCAGTTAACGATGAAATCAGTTAAATGAAGATGAAATCAGTTAACGATGAAATCAGTTAAATGAAGAATGAAGATGAAATCAGTTAACGATGAAATCAATTAACGATGAAATCAGTTAACGATGAAATCAGTTAAATGAAGATGAAATCAGTTAACGATGAAATCAGTTAACGATGAAATCAGTTAAATGAAGAATGAAAATGAAATCAGTTAACGATGAAATCAATTAACGATGAAATCAGTTAACGATGAAATCAGTTAAATGAAGATGAAATCAGTTAACGATGAAATCAGTTAACGATGAAATCAGTTAAATGAAGATGAAATCAGTTAACGATGAAATCAGTTAACGATGAAATCAGTTAACGATGAAATCAGTTAAATGAAGATGAAATCAGTTAACGATGAAATCAGTTAACGATGAAATCAGTTAACGATGAAATCAATTAAATGAAGATGAAATCAGTTAACGATGAAATCAGTTAACGATGAAATCAGTTAAATGAAGATGAAATCAGTTAAATGAAGATGAAATCAGTTAACGATGAAATCAGTTAACGATGAAATCAGTTAAATGAAGATGAAATCAGTTAAAGATGAAATCAGTTAACGATGAAATCAGTTAACGATGAAATCAGTTAAATGAAGATGAAATCAGTTAACGATGAAATCAGTTAACGATGAAATCAATTAACGATGAAATCAGTTAAATGAAGATGAAATCAGTTAACGATGAAATCAGTTAAAGATGAAATCAGTTAAATGAAGAATGAAGATGAAATCAGTTAACGATGAAATCAGTTAAATGAAGATGAAATCAGTTAACGATGAAATCAATTAACGATGAAATCAGTTAACGAT
This sequence comes from Semicossyphus pulcher, assembly GCF_022749685.1. NCBI lineage: Eukaryota > Metazoa > Chordata > Actinopteri > Labriformes > Labridae > Semicossyphus > Semicossyphus pulcher. The sequence goes on along the minus strand of NW_027211733.1, from coordinate 96,198 downwards.
GAAATCAATTAACGATGAAATCAGTTAAATGAAGATGAAATCAGTTAACGATGAAATCAGTTAAAGATGAAATCAGTTAAATGAAGAATGAAGATGAAATCAGTTAACGATGAAATCAGTTAACGATGAAATCAGTTAACGATGAAATCAATTAACGATGAAATCAGTTAAATGAAGATGAAATCAGTTAACGATGAAATCAATTAACGATGAAATCAGTTAACGATGAAATCAGTTAACGATGAAATCAGTTAAATGAAGAATGAAAATGAAATCAGTTAACGATGAAATCAATTAACGATGAAATCAGTTAACGATGAAATCAGTTAAATGAAGATGAAATCAGTTAACGATGAAATCAGTTAACGATGAAATCAGTTAAATGAAGATGAAATCAGTTAACGATGAAATCAGTTAACAATGAAATCAGTTAAATGAAGATGAAATCAGTTAACGATGAAATCAGTTAACGATGAAATCAGTTAAATGAAGATGAAATCAGTTAACGATGAAATCAGTTAAATGAAGAATGAAAATGAAATCAGTTAAATGAAGATGAAATCAGTTAACGATGAAATCAGTTAACGATGAAATCAGTTAACGATGAAATCAGTTAAATGAAGATGAAATCAGTTAACGATGAAATCAGTTAACAATGAAATCAGTTAAATGAAGATGAAATCAGTTAACGATGAAATCAGTTAACGATGAAATCAGTTAAATGAAGATGAAATCAGTTAACGATGAAATCAGTTAACGATGAAATCAGTTAAATGAAGATGAAATCAGTTAACGATGAAATCAGTTAACGATGAAATCAGTTAAATGAAGAATGAAAATGAAATCAGTTAACGATGAAATCAATTAACGATGAAATCAGTTAACGATGAAATCAGTTAAATGAAGATGAAATCAGTTAACGATGAAATCAGTTAACGATGAAATCAGTTAAATGAAGATGAAATCAGTTAACGATGAAATCAGTTAACGATGAAATCAATTAAATGAAGATGAAATCAGTTAACGATGAAATCAGTTAAATGAAGAATGAAAATGAAATCAGTTAAATGAAGATGAAATCAGTTAACGATGAAATCAGTTAACGATGAAATCAGTTAAATGAAGATGAAATCAGTTAACGATGAAATCAGTTAATGATGAAATCAGTTAACGATGAAATCAATTAAATGAAGATGAAATCAGTTAACGATGAAATCAGTTAAATGAAGATGAAATCAGTTAACGATGAAATCAGTTAAAGATGAAATCAGTTAACGATGAAATCAGTTAACGATGAAATCAGTTAACGATGAAATCAGTTAAATGAAGATGAAATCAGTTAACGATGAAATCAGTTAAATGAAGAATGAAAATGAAATCAGTTAAATGAAGATGAAATCAGTTAACGATGAAATCAGTTAACGATGAAATCAGTTAAATGAAGATGAAATCAGTTAACGATGAAATCAGTTAACAATGAAATCAGTTAAATGAAGATGAAATCAGTTAACGATGAAATCAGTTAACGATGAAATCAGTTAAATGAAGATGAAATCAGTTAAAGATGAAATCAGTTAACGATGAAATCAGTTAACGATGAAATCAGTTAAATGAAGATGAAATCAGTTAACGATGAAATCAGTTAACGATGAAATCAATTAACGATGAAATCAGTTAAATGAAGATGAAATCAGTTAACGATGAAATCAGTTAAAGATGAAATCAGTTAAATGAAGAATGAAGATGAAATCAGTTAACGATGAAATCAGTTAAATGAAGATGAAATCAGTTAACGATGAAATCAGTTAACGATGAAATCAGTTAACGATGAAATCAGTTAAATGAAGATGAAATCAGTTAACGATGAAATCAGTTAAATGAAGAATGAAGATGAAATCAGTTAACGATGAAATCAATTAACGATGAAATCAGTTAACGATGAAATCAGTTAAATGAAGATGAAATCAGTTAACGATGAAATCAGTTAACGATGAAATCAGTTAAATGAAGAATGAAAATGAAATCAGTTAACGATGAAATCAATTAACGATGAAATCAGTTAACGATGAAATCAGTTAAATGAAGATGAAATCAGTTAACGATGAAATCAGTTAAATGAAGATGAAATCAGTTAACGATGAAATCAGTTAACGATGAAATCAGTTAACGATGAAATCAGTTAAATGAAGATGAAATCAGTTAACGATGAAATCAGTTAACGATGAAATCAGTTAACGATGAAATCAATTAATTGAAGATGAAATCAGTTAACGATGAAATCAGTTAACGATGAAATCAGTTAAATGAAGATGAAATCAGTTAAATGAAGATGAAATCAGTTAACGATGAAATCAGTTAACGATGAAATCAGTTAACGATGAAATCAGTTAAATGAAGATGAAATCAGTTAAAGATGAAATCAGTTAACGATGAAATCAGTTAACGATGAAATCAGTTAAATGAACATGAAATCAGTTAACGATGAAATCAGTTAACGATGAAATCAATTAACGATGAAATCAGTTAAATGAAGATGAAATCAGTTAACGATGAAATCAGTTAAAGATGAAATCAGTTAAATGAAGAATGAAGATGAAATCAGTTAACGATGAAATCAGTTAAATGAAGATGAAATCAGTTAACGATGAAATCAATTAACGATGAAATCAGTTAACGATGAAATCAATTAACGATGAAATCAGTTAAATGAAGATGAAATCAGTTAACGATGAAATCAGTTAAAGATGAAATCAGTTAAATGAAGAATGAAGATGAAATCAGTTAACGATGAAATCAGTTAACGATGAAATCAGTTAACGATGAAATCAATTAACGATGAAATCAGTTAAATGAAGATGAAATCAGTTAACGATGAAATCAATTAACGATGAAATCAGTTAACGATGAAATCAGTTAAATGAAGATGAAATCAGTTAACGATGAAATCAGTTAACGATGAAATCAGTTAAATGAAGAATGAAAATGAAATCAGTTAACGATGAAATCAATTAACGATGAAATCAGTTAACGATGAAATCAGTTAAATGAAGATGAAATCAGTTAACGATGAAATCAGTTAACAATGAAATCAGTTAAATGAAGATGAAATCAGTTAACGATGAAATCAGTTAACGATGAAATCAGTTAAATGAAGATGAAATCAGTTAACGATGAAATCAGTTAAATGAAGAATGAAAATGAAATCAGTTAAATGAAGATGAAATCAGTTAACGATGAAATCAGTTAACGATGAAATCAGTTAACGATGAAATCAGTTAAATGAAGATGAAATCAGTTAACGATGAAATCAGTTAACGATGAAATCAGTTAAATGAAGAATGAAAATGAAATCAGTTAACGATGAAATCAATTAACGATGAAATCAGTTAACGATGAAATCAGTTAAATGAAGATGAAATCAGTTAACGATGAAATCAGTTAACGATGAAATCAGTTAACGATGAAATCAGTTAAATGAAGATGAAATCAGTTAACGATGAAATCAGTTAACGATGAAATCAATTAAATGAAGATGAAATCAGTTAACGATGAAATCAGTTAAATGAAGAATGAAAATGAAATCAGTTAAATGAAGATGAAATCAGTTAACGATGAAATCAGTTAACGATGAAATCAGTTAAATGAAGATGAAATCAGTTAACGATGAAATCAGTTAACGATGAAATCAGTTAACGATGAAATCAATTAAATGAAGATGAAATCAGTTAACGATGAAATCAGTTAAATGAAGATGAAATCAGTTAACGATGAAATCAGTTAAAGATGAAATCAGTTAACGATGAAATCAGTTAACGATGAAATCAGTTAACGATGAAATCAGTTAAATGAAGATGAAATCAGTTAACGATGAAATCAGTTAAATGAAGAATGAAAATGAAATCAGTTAAATGAAGATGAAATCAGTTAACGATGAAATCAGTTAACGATGAAATCAGTTAAATGAAGATGAAATCAGTTAACGATGAAATCAGTTAACAATGAAATCAGTTAAATGAAGATGAAATCAGTTAACGATGAAATCAGTTAACGATGAAATCAGTTAACGATGAAATCAGTTAACGATGAAATCAGTTAAATGAAGATGAAATCAGTTAACGATGAAATCAGTTAACGATGAAATCAGTTAACGATGAAATCAGTTAAATGAAGATGAAATCAGTTAACGATGAAATCAGTTAACGATGAAATCAATTAACGATGAAATCAGTTAAATGAAGATGAAATCAGTTAACGATGAAATCAGTTAAAGATGAAATCAGTTAAATGAAGAATGAAGATGAAATCAGTTAACGATGAAATCAGTTAAATGAAGATGAAATCAGTTAACGATGAAATCAGTTAACGATGAAATCAGTTAACGATGAAATCAGTTAAATGAAGATGAAATCAGTTAACGATGAAATCAGTTAAATGAAGAATGAAGATGAAATCAGTTAACGATGAAATCAATTAACGATGAAATCAGTTAACGATGAAATCAGTTAACGATGAAATCAGTTAAATGAAGATGAAATCAGTTAACGATGAAATCAGTTAACGATGAAATCAGTTAAATGAAGAATGAAAATGAAATCAGTTAACGATGAAATCAATTAACGATGAAATCAGTTAACGATGAAATCAGTTAAATGAAGATGAAATCAGTTAACGATGAAATCAGTTAACGATGAAATCAGTTAAATGAAGATGAAATCAGTTAACGATGAAATCAGTTAACGATGAAATCAGTTAACGATGAAATCAGTTAACGATGAAATCAGTTAACGATGAAATCAATTAAATGAAGATGAAATCAGTTAACGATGAAATCAGTTAACGATGAAATCAGTTAAATGAAGATGAAATCAGTTAAATGAAGATGAAATCAGTTAACGATGAAATCAGTTAACGATGAAATCAGTTAACGATGAAATCAGTTAAATGAAGATGAAATCAGTTAAAGATGAAATCAGTTAACGATGAAATCAGTTAACGATGAAATCAGTTAAATGAAGATGAAATCAGTTAACGATGAAATCAGTTAACGATGAAATCAATTAACGATGAAATCAGTTAAATGAAGATGAAATCAGTTAACGATGAAATCAGTTAAAGATGAAATCAGTTAACGATGAAATCAGTTAAATGAAGATGAAATCAGTTAACGATGAAATCAGTTAACGATGAAATCAGTTAAATGAAGATGAAATCAGTTAACGATGAAATCAGTTAACGATGAAATCAGTTAAATGAAGAATGAAAATGAAATCAGTTAACGATGAAATCAATTAACGATGAAATCAGTTAACGATGAAATCAGTTAAATGAAGATGAAATCAGTTAACGATGAAATCAGTTAACGATGAAATCAGTTAAATGAAGATGAAATCAGTTAACGATGAAATCAGTTAACGATGAAATCAATTAAATGAAGATGAAATCAGTTAACGATGAAATCAGTTAAATGAAGAATGAAAATGAAATCAGTTAAATGAAGATGAAATCAGTTAACGATGAAATCAGTTAACGATGAAATCAGTTAAATGAAGATGAAATCAGTTAACGATGAAATCAGTTAACGATGAAATCAGTTAACGATGAAATCAATTAAATGAAGATGAAATCAGTTAACGATGAAATCAGTTAACGATGAAATCAGTTAAATGAAGATGAAATCAGTTAAATGAAGATGAAATCAGTTAACGATGAAATCAGTTAACGATGAAATCAGTTAACGATGAAATCAGTTAAATGAAGATGAAATCAGTTAAAGATGAAATCAGTTAACGATGAAATCAGTTAACGATGAAATCAGTTAAATGAAGATGAAATCAGTTAACGATGAAATCAGTTAACGATGAAATCAATTAACGATGAAATCAGTTAAATGAAGATGAAATCAGTTAACGATGAAATCAGTTAAAGATGAAATCAGTTAACGATGAAATCAGTTAAATGAAGATGAAATCAGTTAACGATGAAATCAGTTAACGATGAAATCAGTTAAATGAAGATGAAATCAGTTAACGATGAAATCAGTTAACGATGAAATCAGTTAAATGAAGAATGAAAATGAAATCAGTTAACGATGAAATCAATTAACGATGAAATCAGTTAACGATGAAATCAGTTAAATGAAGATGAAATCAGTTAACGATGAAATCAGTTAACGATGAAATCAGTTAAATGAAGATGAAATCAGTTAACGATGAAATCAGTTAACGATGAAATCAATTAAATGAAGATGAAATCAGTTAACGATGAAATCAGTTAAATGAAGAATGAAAATGAAATCAGTTAAATGAAGATGAAATCAGTTAACGATGAAATCAGTTAACGATGAAATCAGTTAAATGAAGATGAAATCAGTTAACGATGAAATCAGTTAACGATGAAATCAGTTAACGATGAAATCAATTAAATGAAGATGAAATCAGTTAACGATGAAATCAGTTAAATGAAGATGAAATCAGTTAACGATGAAATCAGTTAAAGATGAAATCAGTTAACGATGAAATCAGTTAACGATGAAATCAGTTAACGATGAAATCAGTTAAATGAAGATGAAATCAGTTAACGATGAAATCAGTTAAATGAAGAATGAAAATGAAATCAGTTAAATGAAGATGAAATCAGTTAACGATGAAATCAGTTAACGATGAAATCAGTTAACGATGAAATCAGTTAACGATGAAATCAGTTAAATGAAGATGAAATCAGTTAACGATGAAATCAGTTAACAATGAAATCAGTTAAATGAAGATGAAATCAGTTAACGATGAAATCAGTTAACGATGAAATCAGTTAAATGAAGATGAAATCAGTTAAAGATGAAATCAGTTAACGATGAAATCAGTTAACGATGAAATCAGTTAAATGAAGATGAAATCAGTTAACGATGAAATCAGTTAACGATGAAATCAATTAACGATGAAATCAGTTAAATGAAGATGAAATCAGTTAACGATGAAATCAGTTAAAGATGAAATCAGTTAAATGAAGAATGAAGATGAAATCAGTTAACGATGAAATCAGTTAAATGAAGATGAAATCAGTTAACGATGAAATCAGTTAACGATGAAATCAGTTAACGATGAAATCAGTTAAATGAAGATGAAATCAGTTAACGATGAAATCAGTTAACGATGAAATCAGTTAAATGAAGATGAAATCAGTTAAAGATGAAATCAGTTAACGATGAAATCAGTTAACGATGAAATCAGTTAAATGAAGATGAAATCAGTTAAATGAAGATGAAATCAGTTAAATGAAGATGAAATCAGTTAAATGAAGAATGAAAATGAAATCAGTTAACGATGAAATCAATTAACGATGAAATCAGTTAACGATGAAATCAGTTAAATGAAGATGAAATCAGTTAACGATGAAATCAGTTAACGATGAAATCAGTTAAATGAAGATGAAATCAGTTAACGATGAAATCAGTTAACGATGAAATCAGTTAACGATGAAATCAGTTAAATGAAGATGAAATCAGTTAACGATGAAATCAGTTAACGATGAAATCAGTTAACGATGAAATCAATTAAATGAAGATGAAATCAGTTAACGATGAAATCAGTTAAATGAAGAATGAAAATGAAATCAGTTAAATGAAGATGAAATCAGTTAACGATGAAATCAGTTAACGATGAAATCAGTTAAATGAAGATGAAATCAGTTAACGATGAAATCAGTTAACGATGAAATCAGTTAACGATGAAATCAATTAAATGAAGATGAAATCAGTTAACGATGAAATCAGTTAAATGAAGATGAAATCAGTTAACGATGAAATCAGTTAAAGATGAAATCAGTTAACGATGAAATCAGTTAACGATGAAATCAGTTAAATGAAGATGAAATCAGTTAACGATGAAATCAGTTAACGATGAAATCAGTTAACGATGAAATCAGTTAAATGAAGATGAAATCAGTTAAAGATGAAATCAGTTAACGATGAAATCAGTTAACGATGAAATCAGTTAAATGAAGATGAAATCAGTTAACGATGAAATCAGTTAACGATGAAATCAGTTAAATGAAGATGAAATCAGTTAAAGATGAAATCAGTTAACGATGAAATCAGTTAACGATGAAATCAGTTAAATGAAGATGAAATCAGTTAACGATGAAATCAGTTAACGATGAAATCAATTAACGATGAAATCAGTTAAATGAAGATGAAATCAGTTAACGATGAAATCAGTTAAAGATGAAATCAGTTAAATGAAGAATGAAGATGAAATCAGTTAACGATGAAATCAGTTAAATGAAGATGAAATCAGTTAACGATGAAATCAGTTAACGATGAAATCAGTTAACGATGAAATCAGTTAAATGAAGATGAAATCAGTTAACGATGAAATCAGTTAAATGAAGAATGAAGATGAAATCAGTTAACGATGAAATCAATTAACGATGAAATCAGTTAACGATGAAATCAGTTAAATGAAGATGAAATCAGTTAACGATGAAATCAGTTAACGATGAAATCAGTTAAATGAAGAATGAAAATGAAATCAGTTAACGATGAAATCAATTAACGATGAAATCAGTTAACGATGAAATCAGTTAAATGAAGATGAAATCAGTTAACGATGAAATCAGTTAACGATGAAATCAGTTAACGATGAAATCAGTTAAATGAAGATGAAATCAGTTAACGATGAAATCAGTTAACGATGAAATCAGTTAACGATGAAATCAATTAAATGAAGATGAAATCAGTTAACGATGAAATCAGTTAAATGAAGAATGAAAATGAAATCAGTTAAATGAAGATGAAATCAGTTAACGATGAAATCAGTTAACGATGAAATCAGTTAAATGAAGAATGAAAATGAAATCAGTTAACGATGAAATCAATTAACGATGAAATCAGTTAACGATGAAATCAGTTAAATGAAGATGAAATCAGTTAACGATGAAATCAGTTAACGATGAAATCAGTTAAATGAAGATGAAATCAGTTAACGATGAAATCAGTTAACGATGAAATCAATTAAATGAAGATGAAATCAGTTAACGATGAAATCAGTTAAATGAAGAATGAAAATGAAATCAGTTAAATGAAGATGAAATCAGTTAACGATGAAATCAGTTAACGATGAAATCAGTTAAATGAAGATGAAATCAGTTAACGATGAAATCAGTTAACGATGAAATCAGTTAACGATGAAATCAATTAAATGAAGATGAAATCAGTTAACGATGAAATCAGTTAACGATGAAATCAGTTAAATGAAGATGAAATCAGTTAAATGAAGATGAAATCAGTTAACGATGAAATCAGTTAACGATGAAATCAGTTAACGATGAAATCAGTTAAATGAAGATGAAATCAGTTAAAGATGAAATCAGTTAACGATGAAATCAGTTAACGATGAAATCAGTTAAATGAAGATGAAATCAGTTAACGATGAAATCAGTTAACGATGAAATCAATTAACGATGAAATCAGTTAAATGAAGATGAAATCAGTTAACGATGAAATCAGTTAAAGATGAAATCAGTTAACGATGAAATCAGTTAAATGAAGATGAAATCAGTTAACGATGAAATCAGTTAACGATGAAATCAGTTAAATGAAGATGAAATCAGTTAACGATGAAATCAGTTAACGATGAAATCAGTTAAATGAAGAATGAAAATGAAATCAGTTAACGATGAAATCAATTAACGATGAAATCAGTTAACGATGAAATCAGTTAAATGAAGATGAAATCAGTTAACGATGAAATCAGTTAACGATGAAATCAGTTAAATGAAGATGAAATCAGTTAACGATGAAATCAGTTAACGATGAAATCAATTAAATGAAGATGAAATCAGTTAACGATGAAATCAGTTAAATGAAGAATGAAAATGAAATCAGTTAAATGAAGATGAAATCAGTTAACGATGAAATCAGTTAACGATGAAATCAGTTAAATGAAGATGAAATCAGTTAACGATGAAATCAGTTAACGATGAAATCAGTTAACGATGAAATCAATTAAATGAAGATGAAATCAGTTAACGATGAAATCAGTTAAATGAAGATGAAATCAGTTAACGATGAAATCAGTTAAAGATGAAATCAGTTAACGATGAAATCAGTTAACGATGAAATCAGTTAACGATGAAATCAGTTAAATGAAGATGAAATCAGTTAACGATGAAATCAGTTAAATGAAGAATGAAAATGAAATCAGTTAAATGAAGATGAAATCAGTTAACGATGAAATCAGTTAACGATGAAATCAGTTAACGATGAAATCAGTTAACGATGAAATCAGTTAAATGAAGATGAAATCAGTTAACGATGAAATCAGTTAACAATGAAATCAGTTAAATGAAGATGAAATCAGTTAACGATGAAATCAGTTAACGATGAAATCAGTTAAATGAAGATGAAATCAGTTAAAGATGAAATCAGTTAACGATGAAATCAGTTAACGATGAAATCAGTTAAATGAAGATGAAATCAGTTAACGATGAAATCAGTTAACGATGAAATCAATTAACGATGAAATCAGTTAAATGAAGATGAAATCAGTTAACGATGAAATCAGTTAAAGATGAAATCAGTTAAATGAAGAATGAAGATGAAATCAGTTAACGATGAAATCAGTTAAATGAAGATGAAATCAGTTAACGATGAAATCAGTTAACGATGAAATCAGTTAACGATGAAATCAGTTAAATGAAGATGAAATCAGTTAACGATGAAATCAGTTAACGATGAAATCAGTTAAATGAAGATGAAATCAGTTAAAGATGAAATCAGTTAACGATGAAATCAGTTAACGATGAAATCAGTTAAATGAAGATGAAATCAGTTAAATGAAGATGAAATCAGTTAAATGAAGATGAAATCAGTTAAATGAAGAATGAAAATGAAATCAGTTAACGATGAAATCAATTAACGATGAAATCAGTTAACGATGAAATCAGTTAAATGAAGATGAAATCAGTTAACGATGAAATCAGTTAACGATGAAATCAGTTAAATGAAGATGAAATCAGTTAACGATGAAATCAGTTAACGATGAAATCAGTTAACGATGAAATCAGTTAAATGAAGATGAAATCAGTTAACGATGAAATCAGTTAACGATGAAATCAGTTAACGATGAAATCAATTAAATGAAGATGAAATCAGTTAACGATGAAATCAGTTAAATGAAGAATGAAAATGAAATCAGTTAAATGAAGATGAAATCAGTTAACGATGAAATCAGTTAACGATGAAATCAGTTAAATGAAGATGAAATCAGTTAACGATGAAATCAGTTAACGATGAAATCAGTTAACGATGAAATCAATTAAATGAAGATGAAATCAGTTAACGATGAAATCAGTTAAATGAAGATGAAATCAGTTAACGATGAAATCAGTTAAAGATGAAATCAGTTAACGATGAAATCAGTTAACGATGAAATCAGTTAAATGAAGATGAAATCAGTTAACGATGAAATCAGTTAACGATGAAATCAGTTAACGATGAAATCAGTTAAATGAAGATGAAATCAGTTAAAGATGAAATCAGTTAACGATGAAATCAGTTAACGATGAAATCAGTTAAATGAAGATGAAATCAGTTAACGATGAAATCAGTTAACGATGAAATCAGTTAAATGAAGATGAAATCAGTTAAAGATGAAATCAGTTAACGATGAAATCAGTTAACGATGAAATCAGTTAAATGAAGATGAAATCAGTTAACGATGAAATCAGTTAACGATGAAATCAATTAACGATGAAATCAGTTAAATGAAGATGAAATCAGTTAACGATGAAATCAGTTAAAGATGAAATCAGTTAAATGAAGAATGAAGATGAAATCAGTTAACGATGAAATCAGTTAAATGAAGATGAAATCAGTTAACGATGAAATCAGTTAACGATGAAATCAGTTAACGATGAAATCAGTTAAATGAAGATGAAATCAGTTAACGATGAAATCAGTTAAATGAAGAATGAAGATGAAATCAGTTAACGATGAAATCAATTAACGATGAAATCAGTTAACGATGAAATCAGTTAAATGAAGATGAAATCAGTTAACGATGAAATCAGTTAACGATGAAATCAGTTAAATGAAGAATGAAAATGAAATCAGTTAACGATGAAATCAATTAACGATGAAATCAGTTAACGATGAAATCAGTTAAATGAAGATGAAATCAGTTAACGATGAAATCAGTTAACGATGAAATCAGTTAACGATGAAATCAGTTAAATGAAGATGAAATCAGTTAACGATGAAATCAGTTAACGATGAAATCAGTTAACGATGAAATCAATTAAATGAAGATGAAATCAGTTAACGATGAAATCAGTTAAATGAAGAATGAAAATGAAATCAGTTAAATGAAGATGAAATCAGTTAACGATGAAATCAGTTAACGATGAAATCAGTTAAATGAAGATGAAATCAGTTAACGATGAAATCAGTTAACGATGAAATCAGTTAACGATGAAATCAATTAAATGAAGATGAAATCAGTTAACGATGAAATCAGTTAAATGAAGATGAAATCAGTTAACGATGAAATCAGTTAAAGATGAAATCAGTTAACGATGAAATCAGTTAACGATGAAATCAGTTAACGATGAAATCAGTTAAATGAAGATGAAATCAGTTAACGATGAAATCAGTTAACGATGAAATCAGTTAACGATGAAATCAGTTAAATGAAGATGAAATCAGTTAACGATGAAATCAGTTAACGATGAAATCAGTTAAATGAAGATGAAATCAGTTAAATGAAGATGAAATCAGTTAACGATGAAATCAGTTAAATGAAGAATGAAGATGAAATCAGTTAACGATGAAATCAATTAACGATGAAATCAGTTAACGATGAAATCAGTTAAATGAAGATGAAATCAGTTAACGATGAAATCAGTTAACGATGAAATCAGTTAAATGAAGAATGAAAATGAAATCAGTTAACGATGAAATCAATTAACGATGAAATCAGTTAACGATGAAATCAGTTAAATGAAGATGAAATCAGTTAACGATGAAATCAGTTAACGATGAAATCAGTTAAATGAAGATGAAATCAGTTAACGATGAAATCAGTTAACGATGAAATCAGTTAACGATGAAATCAATTAAATGAAGATGAAATCAGTTAACGATGAAATCAGTTAAATGAAGAATGAAAATGAAATCAGTTAAATGAAGATGAAATCAGTTAACGATGAAATCAGTTAACGATGAAATCAGTTAAATGAAGATGAAATCAGTTAACGATGAAATCAGTTAACGATGAAATCAGTTAAATGAAGATGAAATCAGTTAACGATGAAATCAGTTAACGATGAAATCAGTTAACGATGAAATCAATTAAATGAAGATGAAATCAGTTAACGATGAAATCAGTTAAATGAAGATGAAATCAGTTAACGATGAAATCAGTTAAAGATGAAATCAGTTAACGATGAAATCAGTTAACGATGAAATCAGTTAACGATGAAATCAGTTAAATGAAGATGAAATCAGTTAACGATGAAATCAGTTAAATGAAGAATGAAAATGAAATCAGTTAAATGAAGATGAAATCAGTTAACGATGAAATCAGTTAACGATGAAATCAGTTAAATGAAGATGAAATCAGTTAACGATGAAATCAGTTAACAATGAAATCAGTTAACAATGAAATCAGTTAAATGAAGATGAAATCAGTTAACGATGAAATCAGTTAACGATGAAATCAGTTAACGATGAAATCAGTTAAATGAAGATGAAATCAGTTAACGATGAAATCAGTTAACGATGAAATCAGTTAACGATGAAATCAGTTAAATGAAGATGAAATCAGTTAACGATGAAATCAGTTAAATGAAGAATGAAGATGAAATCAGTTAACGATGAAATCAATTAACGATGAAATCAGTTAACGATGAAATCAGTTAAATGAAGATGAAATCAGTTAAATGAAGATGAAATCAGTTAACGATGAAATCAGTTAACGATGAAATCAGTTAAATGAAGATGAAATAAGTTAAAGATGAAATCAGTTAACGATGAAATCAGTTAACGATGAAATCAGTTAAATGAAGATGAAATCAGTTAAATGAAGATGAAATCAGTTAAATGAAGATGAAATCAGTTAAATGAAGAATGAAAATGAAATCAGTTAACGATGAAATCAATTAACGATGAAATCAGTTAACGATGAAATCAGTTAAATGAAGATGAAATCAGTTAACGATGAAATCAGTTAACGATGAAATCAGTTAAATGAAGATGAAATCAGTTAACGATGAAATCAGTTAACGATGAAATCAGTTAAATGAAGATGAAATCAGTTAACGATGAAATCAGTTAACGATGAAATCAGTTAACGATGAAATCAGTTAAATGAAGATGAAATCAGTTAACGATGAAATCAGTTAACGATGAAATCAGTTAACGATGAAATCAATTAAATGAAGATGAAATCAGTTAACGATGAAATCAGTTAAATGAAGAATGAAAATGAAATCAGTTAAATGAAGATGAAATCAGTTAACGATGAAATCAGTTAACGATGAAATCAGTTAAATGAAGATGAAATCAGTTAACGATGAAATCAGTTAACGATGAAATCAGTTAACGATGAAATCAATTAAATGAAGATGAAATCAGTTAACGATGAAATCAGTTAAATGAAGATGAAATCAGTTAACGATGAAATCAGTTAAAGATGAAATCAGTTAACGATGAAATCAGTTAACGATGAAATCAGTTAACGATGAAATCAGTTAAATGAAGATGAAATCAGTTAACGATGAAATCAGTTAACGATGAAATCAGTTAACGATGAAATCAGTTAACGATGAAATCAGTTAAATGAAGATGAAATCAGTTAAAGATGAAATCAGTTAACGATGAAATCAGTTAACGATGAAATCAGTTAAATGAAGATGAAATCAGTTAACGATGAAATCAGTTAACGATGAAATCAGTTAAATGAAGATGAAATCAGTTAAAGATGAAATCAGTTAACGATGAAATCAGTTAACGATGAAATCAGTTAAATGAAGATGAAATCAGTTAACGATGAAATCAGTTAACGATGAAATCAATTAACGATGAAATCAGTTAAATGAAGATGAAATCAGTTAACGATGAAATCAGTTAAAGATGAAATCAGTTAAATGAAGAATGAAGATGAAATCAGTTAACGATGAAATCAGTTAAATGAAGATGAAATCAGTTAACGATGAAATCAGTTAACGATGAAATCAGTTAACGATGAAATCAGTTAAATGAAGAATGAAGATGAAATCAGTTAACGATGAAATCAATTAACGATGAAATCAGTTAACGATGAAATCAGTTAAATGAAGATGAAATCAGTTAACGATGAAATCAGTTAACGATGAAATCAGTTAAATGAAGAATGAAAATGAAATCAGTTAACGATGAAATCAATTAACGATGAAATCAGTTAACGATGAAATCAGTTAAATGAAGATGAAATCAGTTAACGATGAAATCAGTTAACGATGAAATCAGTTAACGATGAAATCAGTTAAATGAAGATGAAATCAGTTAACGATGAAATCAGTTAACGATGAAATCAGTTAACGATGAAATCAATTAAATGAAGATGAAATCAGTTAACGATGAAATCAGTTAAATGAAGAATGAAAATGAAATCAGTTAAATGAAGATGAAATCAGTTAACGATGAAATCAGTTAACGATGAAATCAGTTAAATGAAGATGAAATCAGTTAACGATGAAATCAGTTAACGATGAAATCAGTTAACGATGAAATCAATTAAATGAAGATGAAATCAGTTAACGATGAAATCAGTTAAATGAAGATGAAATCAGTTAACGATGAAATCAGTTAAAGATGAAATCAGTTAACGATGAAATCAGTTAACGATGAAATCAGTTAACGATGAAATCAGTTAAATGAAGATGAAATCAGTTAACGATGAAATCAGTTAACGATGAAATCAGTTAACGATGAAATCAGTTAAATGAAGATGAAATCAGTTAACGATGAAATCAGTTAACGATGAAATCAGTTAAATGAAGATGAAATCAGTTAAATGAAGATGAAATCAGTTAACGATGAAATCAGTTAAATGAAGAATGAAGATGAAATCAGTTAACGATGAAATCAATTAACGATGAAATCAGTTAACGATGAAATCAGTTAAATGAAGATGAAATCAGTTAACGATGAAATCAGTTAACGATGAAATCAGTTAAATGAAGAATGAAAATGAAATCAGTTAACGATGAAATCAATTAACGATGAAATCAGTTAACGATGAAATCAGTTAAATGAAGATGAAATCAGTTAACGATGAAATCAGTTAACGATGAAATCAGTTAAATGAAGATGAAATCAGTTAACGATGAAATCAGTTAACGATGAAATCAGTTAACGATGAAATCAATTAAATGAAGATGAAATCAGTTAACGATGAAATCAGTTAAATGAAGAATGAAAATGAAATCAGTTAAATGAAGATGAAATCAGTTAACGATGAAATCAGTTAACGATGAAATCAGTTAAATGAAGATGAAATCAGTTAACGATGAAATCAGTTAACGATGAAATCAGTTAAATGAAGATGAAATCAGTTAACGATGAAATCAGTTAACGATGAAATCAGTTAACGATGAAATCAATTAAATGAAGATGAAATCAGTTAACGATGAAATCAGTTAAATGAAGATGAAATCAGTTAACGATGAAATCAGTTAAAGATGAAATCAGTTAACGATGAAATCAGTTAACGATGAAATCAGTTAACGATGAAATCAGTTAAATGAAGATGAAATCAGTTAACGATGAAATCAGTTAAATGAAGAATGAAAATGAAATCAGTTAAATGAAGATGAAATCAGTTAACGATGAAATCAGTTAACGATGAAATCAGTTAAATGAAGATGAAATCAGTTAACGATGAAATCAGTTAACAATGAAATCAGTTAACAATGAAATCAGTTAAATGAAGATGAAATCAGTTAACGATGAAATCAGTTAACGATGAAATCAGTTAACGATGAAATCAGTTAACGATGAAATCAGTTAAATGAAGATGAAATCAGTTAACGATGAAATCAGTTAACGATGAAATCAGTTAACGATGAAATCAGTTAAATGAAGATGAAATCAGTTAACGATGAAATCAGTTAAATGAAGAATGAAGATGAAATCAGTTAACGATGAAATCAATTAACGATGAAATCAGTTAACGATGAAATCAGTTAAATGAAGATGAAATCAGTTAAATGAAGATGAAATCAGTTAACGATGAAATCAGTTAACGATGAAATCAGTTAAATGAAGATGAAATAAGTTAAAGATGAAATCAGTTAACGATGAAATCAGTTAACGATGAAATCAGTTAAATGAAGATGAAATCAGTTAAATGAAGATGAAATCAGTTAAATGAAGATGAAATCAGTTAAATGAAGAATGAAAATGAAATCAGTTAACGATGAAATCAATTAACGATGAAATCAGTTAACGATGAAATCAGTTAAATGAAGATGAAATCAGTTAACGATGAAATCAGTTAACGATGAAATCAGTTAAATGAAGATGAAATCAGTTAACGATGAAATCAGTTAACGATGAAATCAGTTAAATGAAGATGAAATCAGTTAACGATGAAATCAGTTAACGATGAAATCAGTTAACGATGAAATCAGTTAACGATGAAATCAGTTAAATGAAGATGAAATCAGTTAAAGATGAAATCAGTTAACGATGAAATCAGTTAACGATGAAATCAGTTAAATGAAGATGAAATCAGTTAACGATGAAATCAGTTAACGATGAAATCAGTTAAATGAAGATGAAATCAGTTAAAGATGAAATCAGTTAACGATGAAATCAGTTAACGATGAAATCAGTTAAATGAAGATGAAATCAGTTAACGATGAAATCAGTTAACGATGAAATCAATTAACGATGAAATCAGTTAAATGAAGATGAAATCAGTTAACGATGAAATCAGTTAAAGATGAAATCAGTTAAATGAAGAATGAAGATGAAATCAGTTAACGATGAAATCAGTTAAATGAAGATGAAATCAGTTAACGATGAAATCAGTTAACGATGAAATCAGTTAACGATGAAATCAGTTAAATGAAGATGAAATCAGTTAACGATGAAATCAGTTAAATGAAGAATGAAGATGAAATCAGTTAACGATGAAATCAATTAACGATGAAATCAGTTAACGATGAAATCAGTTAAATGAAGATGAAATCAGTTAACGATGAAATCAGTTAACGATGAAATCAGTTAAATGAAGAATGAAAATGAAATCAGTTAACGATGAAATCAATTAACGATGAAATCAGTTAACGATGAAATCAGTTAAATGAAGATGAAATCAGTTAACGATGAAATCAGTTAACGATGAAATCAGTTAACGATGAAATCAGTTAAATGAAGATGAAATCAGTTAACGATGAAATCAGTTAACGATGAAATCAGTTAACGATGAAATCAATTAAATGAAGATGAAATCAGTTAACGATGAAATCAGTTAAATGAAGAATGAAAATGAAATCAGTTAAATGAAGATGAAATCAGTTAACGATGAAATCAGTTAACGATGAAATCAGTTAAATGAAGATGAAATCAGTTAACGATGAAATCAGTTAACGATGAAATCAATTAAATGAAGATGAAATCAGTTAACGATGAAATCAGTTAAATGAAGATGAAATCAGTTAACGATGAAATCAGTTAAAGATGAAATCAGTTAACGATGAAATCAGTTAACGATGAAATCAGTTAACGATGAAATCAGTTAAATGAAGATGAAATCAGTTAACGATGAAATCAGTTAACGATGAAATCAGTTAACGATGAAATCAGTTAAATGAAGATGAAATCAGTTAACGATGAAATCAGTTAACGATGAAATCAGTTAAATGAAGATGAAATCAGTTAAATGAAGATGAAATCAGTTAACGATGAAATCAGTTAAATGAAGAATGAAGATGAAATCAGTTAACGATGAAATCAATTAACGATGAAATCAGTTAACGATGAAATCAGTTAAATGAAGATGAAATCAGTTAACGATGAAATCAGTTAACGATGAAATCAGTTAAATGAAGAATGAAAATGAAATCAGT
Organism: Semicossyphus pulcher; assembly: GCF_022749685.1. NCBI lineage: Eukaryota > Metazoa > Chordata > Actinopteri > Labriformes > Labridae > Semicossyphus > Semicossyphus pulcher. Next base: position 77,091 of record NW_027211733.1, on the reverse strand, counting down.
TAACGATGAAATCAATTAACGATGAAATCAGTTAACGATGAAATCAGTTAAATGAAGATGAAATCAGTTAACGATGAAATCAGTTAACGATGAAATCAGTTAAATGAAGATGAAATCAGTTAACGATGAAATCAGTTAACGATGAAATCAGTTAACGATGAAATCAATTAAATGAAGATGAAATCAGTTAACGATGAAATCAGTTAAATGAAGAATGAAAATGAAATCAGTTAAATGAAGATGAAATCAGTTAACGATGAAATCAGTTAACGATGAAATCAGTTAAATGAAGATGAAATCAGTTAACGATGAAATCAGTTAACGATGAAATCAGTTAAATGAAGATGAAATCAGTTAACGATGAAATCAGTTAACGATGAAATCAGTTAACGATGAAATCAATTAAATGAAGATGAAATCAGTTAACGATGAAATCAGTTAAATGAAGATGAAATCAGTTAACGATGAAATCAGTTAAAGATGAAATCAGTTAACGATGAAATCAGTTAACGATGAAATCAGTTAACGATGAAATCAGTTAAAGATGAAATCAGTTAAATGAAGATGAATCAGTTAACGATGAAATCAGTTAACGATGAAATCAGTTAAATGAAGATGAAATCAGTTAACGATGAAATCAGTTAAGAATCGTAAGATGAAATCAGTTAACGATGAAATCAGTTAAGATGAATCAGTAACGATGAAATCAGTTAACGATGAAATCAGTTAAAGATGAAATCAGTAAATGAAGATGAAATCAGTTAACGATGAAATCAGTTAACGATGAAATCAGTTAACGATGAAATCAGTTAACGATGAAATCAGTTAACGATGAAATCAGTTAAATGAAGATGAAATCAGTTAACGATGAAATCAGTTAAATGAAGAATGAAAATGAAATCAGTTAAATGAAGATGAAATCAGTTAACGATGAAATCAGTTAACGATGAAATCAGTTAAATGAAGATGAAATCAGTTAACGATGAAATCAGTTAACAGATTGAAAATCAGTTAACAGATGAAATCAGTTAAATGAAGATGAAATCAGTTAACGATGAAATCAGTTAACGATGAAATCAGTTAACTATGAAATCAGTTAAATGAAGATGAAATCAGTTAACGATGAAATCAGTTAACGATGAAATCAGTTAACGATGAAATCAGTTAAATGAAGATGAAATCAGTTAACGATGAAATCAGTTTAAATGACAGAATGAAGATGAAGAATCAGTTAACGATGAAATCAATTAACGATGAAAATCAGTTAACGATGAACGATGAAATCAATTAACGATGAAATCAGTTAACGATGAAATCAGTTAAATGAAGATGAAATCAGTTAACGATGAAATCAGTTAACGATGAAATCAGTTAAATGAAGAATGAAAATGAAATCAGTTAACGATGAAATCAATTAACGATGAAATCAGTTAACGATGAAATCAGTTAAATGAAGATGAAATCAGTTAACGATGAAATCAGTTAACGATGAAATCAGTTAAATGAAGATGAAATCAGTTAACGATGAAATCAGTTAACGATGAAATCAGTTAACGATGAAATCAATTAAATGAAGATGAAATCAGTTAACGATGAAATCAGTTAACGATGAAATCAGTTAAATGAAGATGAAATCAGTTAAATGAAGATGAAATCAGTTAACGATGAAATCAGTTAACGATGAAATCAGTTAAATGAAGATGAAATCAGTTAAATGAAGATGAAATCAGTTAACGATGAAATCAGTTAAATGAAGAATGAAGATGAAATCAGTTAACGATGAAATCAATTAACGATGAAATCAGTTAACGATGAAATCAGTTAAATGAAGATGAAATCAGTTAACGATGAAATCAGTTAACGATGAAATCAGTTAAATGAAGAATGAAAATGAAATCAGTTAACGATGAAATCAATTAACGATGAAATCAGTTAACGATGAAATCAGTTAAATGAAGATGAAATCAGTTAACGATGAAATCAGTTAACGATGAAATCAGTTAAATGAAGATGAAATCAGTTAACGATGAAATCAGTTAACGATGAAATCAGTTAACGATGAAATCAATTAAATGAAGATGAAATCAGTTAACGATGAAATCAGTTAAATGAAGAATGAAAATGAAATCAGTTAAATGAAGATGAAATCAGTTAACGATGAAATCAGTTAACGATGAAATCAGTTAAATGAAGATGAAATCAGTTAACGATGAAATCAGTTAACGATGAAATCAGTTAACGATGAAATCAATTAAATGAAGATGAAATCAGTTAACGATGAAATCAGTTAAATGAAGATGAAATCAGTTAACGATGAAATCAGTTAAAGATGAAATCAGTTAACGATGAAATCAGTTAACGATGAAATCAGTTAACGATGAAATCAGTTAAATGAAGATGAAATCAGTTAACGATGAAATCAGTTAAATGAAGAATGAAAATGAAATCAGTTAAATGAAGATGAAATCAGTTAACGATGAAATCAGTTAACGATGAAATCAGTTAACGATGAAATCAGTTAAATGAAGATGAAATCAGTTAACGATGAAATCAGTTAACAATGAAATCAGTTAAATGAAGATGAAATCAGTTAACGATGAAATCAGTTAACGATGAAATCAGTTAACGATGAAATCAGTTAACGATGAAATCAGTTAAATGAAGATGAAATCAGTTAAAGATGAAATCAGTTAACGATGAAATCAGTTAACGATGAAATCAGTTAAATGAAGATGAAATCAGTTAACGATGAAATCAGTTAACGATGAAATCAATTAACGATGAAATCAGTTAAATGAAGATGAAATCAGTTAACGATGAAATCAGTTAAAGATGAAATCAGTTAAATGAAGAATGAAGATGAAATCAGTTAACGATGAAATCAGTTAAATGAAGATGAAATCAGTTAACGATGAAATCAGTTAACGATGAAATCAGTTAACGATGAAATCAGTTAAATGAAGATGAAATCAGTTAACGATGAAATCAATTAAATGAAGAATGAAGATGAAATCAGTTAACGATGAAATCAATTAACGATGAAATCAGTTAACGATGAAATCAGTTAAATGAAGATGAAATCAGTTAACGATGAAATCAGTTAACGATGAAATCAGTTAAATGAAGAATGAAAATGAAATCAGTTAACGATGAAATCAATTAACGATGAAATCAGTTAACGATGAAATCAGTTAAATGAAGATGAAATCAGTTAACGATGAAATCAGTTAACGATGAAATCAGTTAAATGAAGATGAAATCAGTTAACGATGAAATCAGTTAACGATGAAATCAGTTAACGATGAAATCAGTTAAATGAAGATGAAATCAGTTAACGATGAAATCAGTTAACGATGAAATCAGTTAACGATGAAATCAATTAAATGAAGATGAAATCAGTTAACGATGAAATCAGTTAACGATGAAATCAGTTAAATGAAGATGAAATCAGTTAAATGAAGATGAAATCAGTTAACGATGAAATCAGTTAACGATGAAATCAGTTAACGATGAAATCAGTTAAATGAAGATGAAATCAGTTAAAGATGAAATCAGTTAACGATGAAATCAGTTAACGATGAAATCAGTTAAATGAAGAATGAAGATGAAATCAGTTAACGATGAAATCAATTAACGATGAAATCAGTTAACGATGAAATCAGTTAAATGAAGATGAAATCAGTTAACGATGAAATCAGTTAACGATGAAATCAGTTAAATGAAGAATGAAAATGAAATCAGTTAACGATGAAATCAATTAACGATGAAATCAGTTAACGATGAAATCAGTTAAATGAAGATGAAATCAGTTAACGATGAAATCAGTTAACGATGAAATCAGTTAAATGAAGATGAAATCAGTTAACGATGAAATCAGTTAACGATGAAATCAGTTAACGATGAAATCAGTTAAATGAAGATGAAATCAGTTAACGATGAAATCAGTTAACGATGAAATCAGTTAACGATGAAATCAATTAAATGAAGATGAAATCAGTTAACGATGAAATCAGTTAAATGAAGAATGAAAATGAAATCAGTTAAATGAAGATGAAATCAGTTAACGATGAAATCAGTTAACGATGAAATCAGTTAACGATGAAATCAGTTAAATGAAGATGAAATCAGTTAACGATGAAATCAGTTAACGATGAAATCAGTTAACGATGAAATCAATTAAATGAAGATGAAATCAGTTAACGATGAAATCAGTTAAATGAAGATGAAATCAGTTAACGATGAAATCAGTTAAAGATGAAATCAGTTAACGATGAAATCAGTTAACGATGAAATCAGTTAACGATGAAATCAGTTAAATGAAGATGAAATCAGTTAACGATGAAATCAGTTAACGATGAAATCAGTTAAATGAAGATGAAATCAGTTAAAGATGAAATCAGTTAACGATGAAATCAGTTAACGATGAAATCAGTTAAATGAAGATGAAATCAGTTAACGATGAAATCAGTTAACGATGAAATCAATTAACGATGAAATCAGTTAAATGAAGATGAAATCAGTTAACGATGAAATCAGTTAAAGATGAAATCAGTTAAATGAAGAATGAAGATGAAATCAGTTAACGATGAAATCAGTTAAATGAAGATGAAATCAGTTAACGATGAAATCAGTTAACGATGAAATCAGTTAAATGAAGATGAAATCAGTTAACGATGAAATCAGTTAAATGAAGAATGAAGATGAAATCAGTTAACGATGAAATCAATTAACGATGAAATCAGTTAACGATGAAATCAGTTAAATGAAGATGAAATCAGTTAACGATGAAATCAGTTAACGATGAAATCAGTTAAATGAAGAATGAAAATGAAATCAGTTAACGATGAAATCAATTAACGATGAAATCAGTTAACGATGAAATCAGTTAAATGAAGATGAAATCAGTTAACGATGAAATCAGTTAACGATGAAATCAGTTAAATGAAGATGAAATCAGTTAACGATGAAATCAGTTAACGATGAAATCAGTTAACGATGAAATCAGTTAAATGAAGATGAAATCAGTTAACGATGAAATCAGTTAACGATGAAATCAGTTAACGATGAAATCAGTTAACGATGAAATCAGTTAAATGAAGATGAAATCAGTTAACGATGAAATCAGTTAACAATGAAATCAGTTAAATGAAGATGAAATCAGTTAACGATGAAATCAGTTAACGATGAAATCAGTTAACGATGAAATCAGTTAAATGAAGATGAAATCAGTTAACGATGAAATCAGTTAACGATGAAATCAATTAACGATGAAATCAGTTAAATGAAGATGAAATCAGTTAACGATGAAATCAGTTAAAGATGAAATCAGTTAAATGAAGAATGAAGATGAAATCAGTTAACGATGAAATCAGTTAAATGAAGATGAAATCAGTTAACGATGAAATCAGTTAACGATGAAATCAGTTAACGATGAAATCAGTTAAATGAAGATGAAATCAGTTAACGATGAAATCAGTTAAATGAAGAATGAAGATGAAATCAATTAACGATGAAATCAATTAACGATGAAATCAGTTAACGATGAAATCAGTTAAATGAAGATGAAATCAGTTAACGATGAAATCAGTTAACGATGAAATCAGTTAAATGAAGAATGAAAATGAAATCAGTTAACGATGAAATCAATTAACGATGAAATCAGTTAACGATGAAATCAGTTAAATGAAGATGAAATCAGTTAACGATGAAATCAGTTAACGATGAAATCAGTTAAATGAAGATGAAATCAGTTAACGATGAAATCAGTTAACGATGAAATCAGTTAACGATGAAATCAGTTAAATGAAGATGAAATCAGTTAACGATGAAATCAGTTAACGATGAAATCAGTTAACGATGAAATCAATTAAATGAAGATGAAATCAGTTAACGATGAAATCAGTTAACGATGAAATCAGTTAAATGAAGATGAAATCAGTTAAATGAAGATGAAATCAGTTAACGATGAAATCAGTTAACGATGAAATCAGTTAAATGAAGATGAAATCAGTTAAAGATGAAATCAGTTAACGATGAAATCAGTTAACGATGAAATCAGTTAAATGAAGATGAAATCAGTTAACGATGAAATCAGTTAACGATGAAATCAATTAACGATGAAATCAGTTAAATGAAGATGAAATCAGTTAACGATGAAATCAGTTAAAGATGAAATCAGTTAAATGAAGAATGAAGATGAAATCAGTTAACGATGAAATCAGTTAAATGAAGATGAAATCAGTTAACGATGAAATCAATTAACGATGAAATCAGTTAACGATGAAATCAATTAACGATGAAATCAGTTAAATGAAGATGAAATCAGTTAACGATGAAATCAGTTAAAGATGAAATCAGTTAAATGAAGAATGAAGATGAAATCAGTTAACGATGAAATCAGTTAAATGAAGATGAAATCAGTTAACGATGAAATCAATTAACGATGAAATCAGTTAACGATGAAATCAATTAACGATGAAATCAGTTAAATGAAGATGAAATCAGTTAACGATGAAATCAGTTAACGATGAAATCAGTTAACGATGAAATCAATTAACGATGAAATCAGTTAAATGAAGATGAAATCAGTTAACGATGAAATCAGTTAAAGATGAAATCAGTTAAATGAAGAATGAAGATGAAATCAGTTAACGATGAAATCAGTTAAATGAAGATGAAATCAGTTAACGATGAAATCAGTTAAATGAAGATGAAATCAGTTAACGATGAAATCAGTTAAATGAAGATGAAATCAGTTAACGATGAAATCAGTTAAATGAAGAATGAAGATGAAATCAGTTAACGATGAAATCAATTAACGATGAAATCAGTTAACGATGAAATCAGTTAAATGAAGATGAAATCAGTTAAATGAAGAATGAAAATGAAATCAGTTAACGATGAAATCAATTAACGATGAAATCAGTTAACGATGAAATCAGTTAAATGAAGATGAAATCAGTTAACGATGAAATCAGTTAACGATGAAATCAGTTAAATGAAGATGAAATCAGTTAACGATGAAATCAGTTAACGATGAAATCAGTTAACGATGAAATCAGTTAAATGAAGATGAAATCAGTTAACGATGAAATCAGTTAACGATGAAATCAGTTAACGATGAAATCAATTAAATGAAGATGAAATCAGTTAACGATGAAATCAGTTAAATGAAGAATGAAAATGAAATCAGTTAAATGAAGATGAAATCAGTTAACGATGAAATCAGTTAACGATGAAATCAGTTAACGATGAAATCAGTTAAATGAAGATGAAATCAGTTAACGATGAAATCAGTTAACAATGAAATCAGTTAAATGAAGATGAAATCAGTTAACGATGAAATCAGTTAACGATGAAATCAGTTAAATGAAGAATGAAAATGAAATCAGTTAACGATGAAATCAATTAACGATGAAATCAGTTAACGATGAAATCAGTTAAATGAAGATGAAATCAGTTAACGATGAAATCAGTTAACGATGAAATCAGTTAAATGAAGATAAAATCAGTTAACGATGAAATCAGTTAACGATGAAATCAGTTAACGATGAAATCAATTAAATGAAGATGAAATCAGTTAACGATGAAATCAGTTAAATGAAGAATGAAAATGAAATCAGTTAAATGAAGATGAAATCAGTTAACGATGAAATCAGTTAACGATGAAATCAGTTAAATGAAGATGAAATCAGTTAACGATGAAATCAGTTAACGATGAAATCAGTTAACGATGAAATCAATTAAATGAAGATGAAATCAGTTAACGATGAAATCAGTGAAATGAAGATGAAATCAGTTAACGATGAAATCAGTTAAAGATGAAATCAGTTAACGATGAAATCAGTTAACGATGAAATCAGTTAACGATGAAATCAGTTAAATGAAGATGAAATCAGTTAACGATGAAATCAGTTAAATGAAGAATGAAAATGAAATCAGTTAAATGAAGATGAAATCAGTTAACGATGAAATCAGTTAACGATGAAATCAGTTAACGATGAAATCAGTTAAATGAAGATGAAATCAGTTAACGATGAAATCAGTTAACAATGAAATCAGTTAAATGAAGATGAAATCAGTTAACGATGAAATCAGTTAACGATGAAATTAGTTAACGATGAAATCAGTTAAATGAAGATGAAATCAGTTAAAGATGAAATCAGTTAACGATGAAATCAGTTAACGATGAAATCAGTTAAATGAAGATGAAATCAGTTAACGATGAAATCAGTTAACGATGAAATCAGTTAACGATGAAATCAGTTAAATGAAGATGAAATCAGTTAACGATGAAATCAGTTAACGATGAAATCAGTTAAATGAAGAATGAAAATGAAATCAGTTAACGATGAAATCAATTAACGATGAAATCAGTTAACGATGAAATCAGTTAAATGAAGATGAAATCAGTTAACGATGAAATCAGTTAACGATGAAATCAGTTAAATGAAGATGAAATCAGTTAACGATGAAATCAGTTAACGATGAAATCAGTTAACGATGAAATCAGTTAAATGAAGATGAAATCAGTTAACGATGAAATCAGTTAACGATGAAATCAGTTAACGATGAAATCAATTAAATGAAGATGAAATCAGTTAACGATGAAATCAGTTAAATGAAGAATGAAAATGAAATCAGTTAAATGAAGATGAAATCAGTTAACGATGAAATCAGTTAACGATGAAATCAGTTAAATGAAGATGAAATCAGTTAACGATGAAATCAGTTAACGATGAAATCAGTTAACGATGAAATCAGTTAACGATGAAATCAATTAAATGAAGATGAAATCAGTTAACGATGAAATCAGTTAAATGAAGATGAAATCAGTTAACGATGAAATCAGTTAAAGATGAAATCAGTTAACGATGAAATCAGTTAACGATGAAATCAGTTAAATGAAGATGAAATCAGTTAACGATGAAATCAGTTAAATGAAGAATGAAAATGAAATCAGTTAAATGAAGATGAAATCAGTTAACGATGAAATCAGTTAACGATGGAATCAGTTAACGATGGAATCAGTTAAATGAAGATGAAATCAGTTAACGATGAAATCAGTTAAATGAAGATGAAATCAGTTAACGATGGAATCAGTTAACGATGAAATCAGTTAACGATGAAATCAGTTAAATGAAGATGAAATCAGTTAACGATGAAATCAGTTAACGATGAAATCAGTTAAATGAAGATGAAATCAGTTAACGATGAAATCAGTTAAATGAAGATGAAATCAGTTAACGATGAAATCAGTTAACGATGAAATCAGTTAACGATGGAATCAGTTAAATGAAGATGAAATCAGTTAACGATGAAATCAGTTAACGATGGAATCAGTTAAATGAAGATGAAATCAGTTAACGATGAAATCAGTTAAATGAAGATGAAATCAGTTAACGATGAAATCAGTTAAAGATGAAATCAGTGAACGATGAAATCAGTTAACGATGGAATCAGTTAAATGAAGATGAAATCAGTTAACGATGAAATCAGTTAACGATGAAATCAGTTAAATGAAGATGAAATCAGTTAACGATGAAATCAGTTAAATGAAGATGAAATCAGTTAACGATGAAATCAGTTAAAGATGAAATCAGTTAACGATGAAATCAGTTAACGATGAAATCAGTTAAATGAAGATGAAATCAGTTAACGATGAAATCAGTTAACGATGAAATCAGTTAACGATGAAATCAGTTAAATGAAGATGAAATCAGTTAACGATGAAATCAGTTAACGATGAAATCAGTTAAATGAAGATGAAATCAGTTAACGATGAAATCAGTTAACGATGAAATCAGTTAACGATGAAATCAGTTAAATGAAGATGAAATCAGTTAACGATGAAATCAGTTAACGATGAAATCAGTTAAATGAAGATGAAATCAGTTAACGATGAAATCAGTTAACGATGAAATCAATTAAATGAAGATGAAATCAGTTAACGATGAAATCAGTTAACGATGAAATCAGTTAAATGAAGATGAAATCAGTTAAGGATGAAATCAGTGAACGATGAAATCAGTTAAATGAAAATGAAATCAGTTAACGATGAAATCAGTTAAATGAAGATGAAATCAGTTAACGATGAAATCAGTTAAAGATGAAATCAGTTAACGATGAAATCAGTTAAATGAAGATGAAATCAGTTAACGATGAAATCAATTAAATGAAGATGAAATCAGTTAACGATGAAATCAGTTAAATGAAGATGAAATCAGTTAACGATGAAATCAGTTAAATGAAGATGAAATCAGTTAACGATGAAATCAGTTAAATGAAGATGAAATCAGTTAACGATGAAATCAGTTAAATGAAGATGAAATCAGTTAACGATGAAATCAGTTAACGATGAAATCAGTTAAATGAAGATGAAATCAGTTAACGATGAAATCAGTTAACGATGAAATCAGTTAACGATGAAATCAGTTAAAGATGAAATCAGTTAACGATGAAATCAGTTAAATGAAGACGAAATCAGTTAACGATGAAATCAGTTAAATGAAGACGAAATCAGTTAACGATGAAATCAGTTAAATGAAGATGAAATCAGTTAACGATGAAATCAGTTAAATGAAGATGAAATCAGTTAACGATGAAATCAGTTAACGATGAAATCAGTTAAATGAAGATGAAATCAGTTAACGATGAAATCAGTTAACGATGAAATCAGTTAAATGAAGATGAAATCAGTTAACGATGAAATCAGTTAACGATGAAATCAGTTAACGATGAAATCAGTTAAATGAAGATGAAATCAGTTAACGATGAAATCAGTTAACGATGAAATCAGTTAACGATGAAATCACTTAACGATGAAATCAGTTAAATGAAGATGAAATCAGTTAACGATGAAATCAGTTAACGATGAAATCAGTTAAATGAAGATGAAATCAGTTAACGATGAAATCAGTTAACGATGAAATCAGTTAACGATGAAATCAGTTAAATGAAGATGAAATCAGTTAACGATGAAATCAGTTAACGATGAAATCAGTTAAAGATGAAATCAGTTAACGATGAAATCAGTTAAATGAAGATGAAATCAGTTAACGATGAAATCAGTTAACGATGAAATCAGTTAAATGAAGATGAAATCAGTTAACGATGAAATCAGTTAACGATGGAATCAGTTAACGATGAAATCAGTTAACGATGAAATCAGTTAAATGAAGATGAAATCAGTTAACGATGAAATCAGTTAACGATGAAATCATTTAACGATGAAATCAGTTAACGATGAAATCAATTAAATGAAGATGAAATCAGTTAACGATGAAATCAGTTAAATGAAGATGAAATCAGTTAACGATGAAATCAGTTAAATGAAGATGAAATCAGTTAACGATGAAATCAGTTAAATGAAGAATGAAAATGAAATCAGTTAAATGAAGATGAAATCAGTTAACGATGAAATCAGTTAACGATGGAATCAGTTAAATGAAGATGAAATCAGTTAACGATGAAATCAGTTAACGATGAAATCAGTTAACGATGAAATCAGTTAAATGAAGATGAAATCAGTTAACGATGAAATCAGTTAAATGAAGATGAAATCAGTTAACGATGAAATCAGTTAACGATGAAATCAGTTAAAGATGAAATCAGTTAAATGAAGATGAAATCAGTTAACGATGAAATCAGTTAAAGATGAAATCAGTTAACGATGAAATCAGTTAACGATGAAATCAGTTAAACGAAGATGAAATCAGTTAACGATGAAATCAGTTAACGATGAAATCAGTTAACGATGAAATCAGTTAAATGAAGATGAAATCAGTTAACGATGAAATCAGTTAACGATGAAATCAGTTAACGATGAAATCAATTAAATGAAGATGAAATCAGTTAACGATGAAATCAGTTAAATGAAGATGAAATCAGTTAACGATGAAATCAGTTAACGATGAAATCAGTTAACGATGAAATCAGTTAACGATGGAATCAGTTAACGATGAAATCAGTTAAATGAAGATGAAATCAGTTAACGATGAAATCAGTTAACGATGAAATCAGTTAACAATGAAATCAGTTAAATGAAGATGAAATCAGTTAACGATGGAATCAGTTAACGATGAAATCAGTTAACGATGAAATCAGTTAAATGAAGATGAAATCAGTTAACGATGAAATCAGTTAAAGATGAAATCAGTTGACGATGGAATCAGTTAACGATGAAATCAGTTAACGATGAAATCAGTTAAATGAAGATGAAATCAGTTAACGATGAAATCAGTTAACGATGAAATCAGTTAAATGAAGATGAAATCAGTTAACGATGAAATCAGTTAAAGATGAAATCAGTTAACGATGAAATCAGTTAACGATGAAATCAGTTAAATGAAGATGAAATCAGTTAACGATGAAATCAGTTAAAGATGAAATCAGTTAACGATGAAATCAGTTAACGATGAAATCAGTTAAATGAAGATGAAATCAGTTAACGATGAAATCAGTTAAAGATGAAATCAGTTAACGATGAAATCAGTTAACGATGAAATCAGTTAAATGAAGATGAAATCAGTTAACGATGAAATCAGTTAACGATGAAATCAATTAAATGAAGATGAAATCAGTTAACGATGAAATCAGTTAAATGAAGAATGAAAATGAAATCAGTTAAATGAAGATGAAATCAGTTAACGATGAAATCAGTTAACGATGAAATCAGTTAACGATGAAATCAGTTAAATGAAGATGAAATCAGTTAACGATGAAATCAGTTAAATGAAGATGAAATCAGTTAACGATGAAATCAGTTAAATGAAGATGAAATCAGTTAACGATGAAATCAGTTAACGATGGAATCAGTTAACGATGAAATCAGTTAACGATGAAATCAGTTAACGATGAAATCAGTTAACGATGAAATCAGTTAAATGAAGATGAAATCAGTTAACGATGAAATCAGTTAAATGAAGATGAAATCAGTTAACGATGAAATCAGTTAACGATGAAATCAGTTAACGATGGAATCAGTTAACGATGAAATCAGTTAACGATGAAATCAGTTAAATGAAGATGAAATCAGTTAACGATGAAATCAGTTAACGATGAAATCAGTTAAATGAAGATGAAATCAGTTAACGATGAAATCAGTTAAAGATGAAATCAGTTAACGATGAAATCAGTTAACGATGAAATCAGTTAAATGAAGATGAAATCAGTTAACGATGAAATCAGTTAACGATGAAATCAGTTAACGATGGAATCAGTTAAATGAAGATGAAATCAGTTAACGATGAAATCAGTTAACGATGAAATCAGTTAAATGAAGATGAAATCAGTTAACGATGAAATCAGTTAACGATGAAATCAGTTAAATGAAGATGAAATCAGTTAACGATGAAATCAGTTAAAGATGAAATCAGTTAACGATGAAATCAGTTAACGATGAAATCATTTAAATGAAGATGAAATCAGTTAACGATGAAATCAGTTAACGATGAAATCAGTTAACGATGAAATCAGTTAAATGAAGATGAAATCAGTTAACGATGAAATCAGTTAACGATGAAATCAGTTAACGATGAAATCAGTTAAATGAAGATGAAATCAGTTAACGATGAAATCAGTTAACGATGAAATCAGTTAACGATGAAATCAATTAAATGAAGATGAAATCAGTTAAATGAAGATGAAATCAGTTAACGATGAAATCAGTTAAAGATGAAATCAGTTAACGATGAAATCAGTTAACGATGAAATCAGTTAAATGAAGATGAAATCAGTTAACGATGAAATCAGTTAACGATGAAATCAGTTAAATGAAGAATGAAAATGAAATCAGTTAAATGAAGATGAAATCAGTTAACGATGAAATCAGTTAACGATGAAATCAGTTAACGATGAAATCAGTTAACGATGAAATCACTTAACGATGAAATCAGTTAAATGAAGATGAAATCAGTTAACGATGAAATCAGTTAAAGATGAAATCAGTTAACGATGGAATCAGTTAACGATGAAATCAGTTAACGATGAAATCAGTTAAATGAAGATGAAATCAGTTAACGATGAAATCAGTTAACGATGAAATCAGTTAAATGAAGATGAAATCAGTTAACGATGAAATCAGTTAAAGATGAAATCAGTTAACGATGAAATCAGTTAACGATGAAATCAGTTAAATGAAGATGAAATCAGTTAACGATGAAATCAGTTAAAGATGAAATCAGTTAACGATGAAATCAGTTAACGATGAAATCAGTTAAATGAAGATGAAATCAGTTAATGATGAAATCAGTTAACGATGGAATCAGTTAACGATGAAATCAGTTAAATGAAGATGAAATCAGTTAACGATGAAATCAGTTAACGATGAAATCAGTTAACGATGAAATCAATTAAATGAAGATGAAATCAGTTAACGATGAAATCAGTTAAATGAAGATGAAATCAGTTAACGATGAAATCAGTTAAAGATGAAATCAGTTAACGATGAAATCAGTTAACGATGAAATCAGTTAAATGAAGATGAAATCAGTTAACGATGAAATCAGTTAAATGAAGAATGAAAATGAAATCAGTTAAATGAAGATGAAATCAGTTAACGATGAAATCAGTTAACGATGAAATCAGTTAAATGAAGATGAAATCAGTTAAATGAAGATGAAATCAGTTAACGATGAAATCAGTTAACGATGAAATCAGTTAAATGAAGATGAAATCAGTTAACGATGAAATCAGTTAACGATGAAATCAGTTAACGATGAAATCAGTTAAATGAAGATGAAATCAGTTAAATGAAGATGAAATCAGTTAACGATGAAATCAGTTAACGATGAAATCAGTTAACGATGAAATCAGTTAAATGAAGATGAAATCAGTTAACGATGAAATCAGTTAACGATGAAATCAGTTAACGATGAAATCAGTTAAATGAAGATGAAATCAGTTAACGATGAAATCAGTTAAAGATGAAATCAGTTAACGATGAAATCAGTTAACGATGAAATCAGTTAACGATGGAATCAGTTAAATGAAGATGAAATCAGTTAACGATGAAATCAGTTAACGATGAAATCAGTTAACGATGAAATCAGTTAAATGAAGATGAAATCAGTTAACGATGAAATCAGTTAAATGAAGATGAAATCAGTTAAATGAAGATGAAATCAGTTAACGATGAAATCAGTTAACGATGAAATCACTTAACGATGAAATCAGTTAAATGAAGATGAAATCAGTTAACGATGAAATCAGTTAAAGATGAAATCAGTTAACGATGGAATCAGTTAACGATGAAATCAGTTAACGATGAAATCAGTTAAATGAAGATGAAATCAGTTAACGATGAAATCAGTTAACAATGAAATCAGTTAAATGAAGATGAAATCAGTTAACGATGAAATCAGTTAACGATGAAATCAGTTAAATGAAGATGAAATCAGTTAACGATGAAATCAGTTAACGATGAAATCAGTTAACGATGAAATCACTTAACGATGAAATCAGTTAAATGAAGATGAAATCAGTTAACGATGAAATCAGTTAAAGATGAAATCAGTTAACGATGGAATCAGTTAACGATGAAATCAGTTAACGATGAAATCAGTTAAATGAAGATGAAATCAGTTAACGATGAAATCAGTTAACGATGAAATCAGTTAAATGAAGATGAAATCAGTTAACGATGAAATCAGTTAAAAATGAAATCAGTTAACGATGAAATCAGTTAACGATGAAATCAGTTAAATGAAGATGAAATCAGTTAACGATGAAATCAGTTAACGATGAAATCAGTTAACGATGAAATCAGTTAACGATGAAATCAGTTAACGATGGAATCAGTTAACGATGAAATCAGTTAACGATGAAATCAGTTAAATGAAGATGAAATCAGTTAACGATGAAATCAGTTAAATGAAGATGAAATCAGTTAACGATGAAATCAGTTAACGATGAAATCAGTTAACGATGAAATCAATTAAATGAAGATGAAATCAGTTAACGATGAAATCAGTTAAATGAAGATGAAATCAGTTAACGATGAAATCAGTTAAAGATGAAATCAGTTAACGATGAAATCAGTTAAATGAAGATGAAATCAGTTAACGATGAAATCAGTTAAATGAAGAATGAAAATTAAATCAGTTAAATGAAGATGAAATCAGTTAACGATGATATCAGTTAACGATGGAATCAGTTAACGATGAAATCAGTTAACGATGAAATCAGTTAAATGAAGATGAAATCAGTTAACGATGAAATCAGTTAACGATGAAATCAGTTAAATGAAGATGAAATCAGTTAAAGATGAAATCAGTTAACGATGAAATCAGTTAACGATGAAATCAGTTAACGATGAAATCAGTTAAATGAAGATGAAATCAGTTAACGATGAAATCAGTTAACGATGAAATCAGTTAACGATGAAATCAGTTAAATGAAGATGAAATCAGTTAACGATGAAATCAGTTAACGATGAAATCAGTTAAATGAAGATGAAATCAGTTAACGATGGAATCAGTTAACGATGAAATCAGTTAAATGAAGATGAAATCAGTTAACGATGAAATCAGTTAAATGAAGATGAAATCAGTTAACGATGAAATCAGTTAACGATGGAATCAGTTAACGATGAAATCAGTTAACGATGAAATCAGTTAAATGAAGATGAAATCAGTTAACGATGAAATCAGTTAACGATGAAATCAGTTAACGATGAAATCAGTTAAATGAAGATGAAATCAGTTAACGATGAAATCAGTTAAAGATGAAATCAGTTAACGATGAAATCAGTTAACGATGAAATCAGTTAAATGAAGATGAAATCAGTTAACGATGAAATCAGTTAACGATGAAATCAGTTAACGATGGAATCAGTTAAATGAAGATGAAATCAGTTAACGATGAAATCAGTTAACGATGAAATCAGTTAAATGAAGATGAAATCAGTTAACGATGAAATCAGTTAAATGAAGATGAAATCAGTTAACGATGAAATCAGTTAAAGATGAAATCAGTTAACGATGAAATCAGTTAACGATGAAATCAGTTAAATGAAGATGAAATCAGTTAACGATGAAATCAGTTAAAGATGAAATCAGTTAACGATGAAATCAGTTAACGATGAAATCAGTTAAATGAAGATGAAATCAGTTAACGATGAAATCAGTTAACGATGAAATCAGTTAACGATGAAATCAGTTAAATGAAGATGAAATCAGTTAACGATGAAATCAGTTAACGATGAAATCAGTTAAATGAAGATGAAATCAGTTAACGATGAAATCAGTTAACGATGAAATCAGTTAACGATGAAATCAATTAAATGAAGATGAAATCAGTTAACGATGAAATCAGTTAAATGAAGAATGAAAATGAAATCAGTTAAATGAAGATGAAATCAGTTAACGATGAAATCAGTTAACGATGAAATCAGTTAACGATGAAATCAGTTAAATGAAGATGAAATCAGTTAACGATGAAATCAGTTAAATGAAGATGAAATCAGTTAACGATGAAATCAGTTAACGATGAAATCAGTTAACGATGAAATCAATTAAATGAAGATGAAATCAGTTAACGATGAAATCAGTTAAATGAAGATGAAATCAGTTAACGATGAAATCAGTTAAAGATGAAATCAGTTAACGATGAAATCAGTTAACGATGAAATCAGTTAACGATGAAATCAGTTAAATGAAGATGAAATCAGTTAACGATGAAATCAGTTAACGATGGAATCAGTTAACGATGAAATCAGTTAACGATGAAATCAGTTAAATGAAGATGAAATCAGTTAACGATGAAATCAGTTAACGATGAAATCAGTTAACGATGAAATCAATTAAATGAAGATGAAATCAGTTAACGATGAAATCAGTTAAATGAAGATGAAATCAGTTAACGATGAAATCAGTTAACGATGAAATCAGTTAACGATGAATTCAGTTAAATGAAGATGAAATCAGTTAACGATGAAATCAGTTAAATGAAGAATGAAAATTAAATCAGTTAAATGAAGATGAAATCAGTTAACGATGATATCAGTTAACGATGGAATCAGTTAACGATGAAATCAGTTAACGATGAAATCAGTTAAATGAAGATGAAATCAGTTAACGATGAAATCAGTTAACGATGAAATCAGTTAACGATGAAATCAGTTAAATGAAGATGAAATCAGTTAACGATGAAATCAGTTAACGATGAAATCAGTTAACGATGAAATCAGTTAAATGAAGATGAAATCAGTTAAAGATGAAATCAGTTAACGATGAAATCAGTTAACGATGAAATCAGTTAACGATGGAATCAGTTAAATGAAGATGAAATCAGTTAACGATGAAATCACTTAACGATGAAATCAGTTAAATGAAGATGAAATCAGTTAAATGAAGATGAAATCAGTTAACGATGAAATCAGTTAACGATGAAATCAGTTAACGATGAAATCAGTTAAATGAAGATGAAATCAGTTAACGATGAAATCAGTTAACTGATTTCATCTTCATTTAACTGATTTCATCGTTAACTGATTTCATCGTTAACTGATTTCATCGTTAACTGATTTCATCTTCATTTAACTGATTTCATCGTTAACTGATTTCATCGTTAACTGATTTCATCTTTAACTGATTTCATCGTTAACTGATTTCATCTTCATTTAACTGATTTCATCGTTAACTGATTTCATCGTTAACTGATTTCATCGTTAACTGATTTCATCTTCATGTAACTGATTTCATCTTCATTTAACTGATTTCATCGTTAACTGATTTCATCTTTAACTGATTTCATCGTTAA
This sequence comes from Semicossyphus pulcher, assembly GCF_022749685.1. Classification (NCBI taxonomy): domain Eukaryota; kingdom Metazoa; phylum Chordata; class Actinopteri; order Labriformes; family Labridae; genus Semicossyphus; species Semicossyphus pulcher. Next base: position 58,332 of record NW_027211733.1, on the reverse strand, counting down.
CTGATTTCATCTTTAACTGATTTCATCGTTAACTGATTTCATCTTCATTTAACTGATTTCATCGTTAACTGATTTCATCTTCATTTAATTGATTTCATCGTTAACTGATTTCATCGTTAACTGATTTCATCGTTAACTGATTTCATCTTCATTTAACTGATTTCATCGTTAACTGATTTCATCGTTAACTGATTTCATCTTCATTTAACTGATTTCATTTTCATTCTTCATTTAACTGATTTCATCGTTAACTGATTTCATCTTCATTTAATTGATTTCATCGTTAACTGATTTCATCGTTAACTGATTTCATCGTTAACTGATTTCATCTTCATTTAACTGATTTCATCGTTAACTGATTTCATCGTTAACTGATTTCATCTTCATTTAACTGATTTCATCGTTAACTGATTTCATCGTTAACTGATTTCATCTTCATTTAACTGATTTCATCGTTAACTGATTTCATCGTTAATTGATTTCATCGTTAACTGATTTCATTTTCATTCTTCATTTAACTGATTTCATCGTTAACTGATTTCATCGTTAACTGATTTCATCTTCATTTAACTGATTTAATCGTTAACTGATTTCATCGTTAATTGATTTCATCGTTAATTGATTTCATCGTTAACTGATTTCATCTTCATTCTTCATTTAACTGATTTCATCGTTAACTGATTTCATCTTCATTTAACTGATTTCATCGTTAACTGATTTCATCGTTAACTGATTTCATCGTTAACTGATTTCATCTTCATTTAACTGATTTCATCGTTAACTGATTTCATCTTCATTCTTCATTTAACTGATTTCATCTTTAACTGATTTCATCGTTAACTGATTTCATCTTCATTTAACTGATTTCATCGTTAATTGATTTCATCGTTAACTGATTTCATCGTTAACTGATTTCATCTTCATTTAACTGATTTCATCGTTAACTGATTTCATCGTTAACTGATTTCATCTTTAACTGATTTCATCTTCATTTAACTGATTTCATCGTTAACTGATTTCATCGTTAACTGATTTCATCGTTAACTGATTTCATCTTCATTTAACTGATTTCATTGTTAACTGATTTCATCGTTAACTGATTCCATCTTCATTTAACTGATTTCATCGTTAACTGATTTCATCGTTAACTGATTTCATCTTCATTTAACTGATTTCATTTTCATTCTTCATTTAACTGATTTCATCGTTAACTGATTTCATCTTCATTTAACTGATTTCATCGTTAACTGATTTCATCGTTAACTGATTTCATCGTTGACTGATTTCATCGTTAACTGATTTCATCGTTAACTGATTTCATCTTCATTTAACTGATTTCATCGTTAACTGATTTCATCGTTAACTGATTTCATCTTCATTTAACTGATTTCATTTTCATTCTTCATTTAACTGATTTCATCGTTAACTGATTTCATCTTCATTTAATTGATTTCATCGTTAACTGATTTCATCGTTAACTGATTTCATCTTCATTTAACTGATTTCATCGTTAATTGATTTCATCGTTAACTGATTTCATCGTTAATTGATTTCATCGTTAACTGATTTCATCTTCATTTAACTGATTTCATCGTTAACTGATTTCATCTTCATTCTTCATTTAACTGATTTCATCTTTAACTGATTTCATCGTTAACTGATTTCATCTTCATTTAACTGATTTCATCGTTAATTGATTTCATCGTTAACTGATTTCATCGTTAACTGATTTCATCTTCATTTAACTGATTTCATCGTTAACTGATTTCATCGTTAACTGATTTCATCTTTAACTGATTTCATCTTCATTTAACTGATTTCATCGTTAACTGATTTCATCATTAACTGATTTCATCGTTAACTGATTTCATCTTCATTTAACTGATTTCATCGTTAACTGATTTCATCGTTAACTGATTTCATCTTCATTTAATTGATTTCATCGTTAACTGATTTCATCGTTAACTGATTTCATCGTTAACTGATTTCATCTTCATTTAACTGATTTCATCGTTAACTGATTTCATCGTTAACTGATTTCATCTTCATTTAACTGATTTCATCGTTAACTGATTTCATCGTTAACTGATTTCATCTTCATTTAACTGATTTCATCGTTAACTGATTTCATCTTCATTTAACTGATTTCATCGTTAACTGATTTCATTTTCATTCTTCATTTAACTGATTTCATCGTTAACTGATTTCATCGTTAACTGATTTCATCTTCATTTAACTGATTTCATCGTTAACTGATTTCATCGTTAATTGATTTCATCGTTAACTGATTTCATCTTCATTCTTCATTTAACTGATTTCATCGTTAACTGATTTCATCTTCATTTAACTGATTTCATCGTTAACTGATTTCATCGTTAACTGATTTCATCGTTAACTGATTTCATCTTCATTTAACTGATTTCATCGTTAACTGATTTCATCTTCATTCTTCATTTAACTGATTTCATCTTTAACTGATTTCATCGTTAACTGATTTCATCTTCATTTAACTGATTTCATCGTTAATTGATTTCATCGTTAACTGATTTCATCGTTAACTGATTTCATCTTCATTTAACTGATTTCATCGTTAACTGATTTCATCGTTAACTGATTTCATCTTTAACTGATTTCATCTTCATTTAACTGATTTCATCGTTAACTGATTTCATCGTTAACTGATTTCATCTTCATTTAACTGATTTCATCTTCATTTAACTGATTTCATCGTTAACTGATTTCATCGTTAACTGATTTCATCTTCATTTAATTGATTTCATCGTTAACTGATTTCATCGTTAACTGATTTCATCGTTAACTGATTTCATCTTCATTTAACTGATTTCATCGTTAACTGATTTCATCGTTAACTGATTTCATCTTCATTTAACTGATTTCATCGTTAACTGATTTCATCGTTAACTGATTTCATCTTCATTTAACTGATTTCATCGTTAACTGATTTCATCTTCATTTAACTGATTTCATCGTTAACTGATTTCATCGTTAATTGATTTCATCGTTAACTGATTTCATTTTCATTCTTCATTTAACTGATTTCATCGTTAACTGATTTCATCGTTAACTGATTTCATCTTCATTTAACTGATTTCATCGTTAATTGATTTCATCGTTAACTGATTTCATCTTCATTCTTCATTTAACTGATTTCATCGTTAACTGATTTCATCTTCATTTAACTGATTTCATCGTTAACTGATTTCATCGTTAACTGATTTCATCTTCATTTAACTGATTTCATCGTTAACTGATTTCATCTTCATTCTTCATTTAACTGATTTCATCGTTAACTGATTTCATCGTTAACTGATTTCATCTTCATTTAACTGATTTCATCGTTAATTGATTTCATCGTTAACTGATTTCATCGTTAACTGATTTCATCTTCATTTAACTGATTTCATCGTTAACTGATTTCATCTTTAACTGATTTCATCTTCATTTAACTGATTTCATCGTTAACTGATTTCATCTTCATTTAACTGATTTCATTGTTAACTGATTTCATCGTTAACTGATTTCATCTTCATTTAACTGATTTCATCGTTAACTGATTTCATCGTTAACTGATTTCATCGTTAACTGATTTCATCTTCATTTAACTGATTTCATTTTCATTCTTCATTTAACTGATTTCATCGTTAACTGATTTCATCTTCATTTAACTGATTTCATCGTTAACTGATTTCATCGTTAACTGATTTCATCGTTAACTGATTTCATCTTTAACTGATTTCATCGTTAACTGATTTCATCTTCATTTAACTGATTTCATCGTTAACTGATTTCATCTTCATTTAATTGATTTCATCGTTAACTGATTTCATCGTTAACTGATTTCATCGTTAACTGATTTCATCTTCATTTAACTGATTTCATCGTTAACTGATTTCATCGTTAACTGATTTCATCTTCATTTAACTGATTTCATTTTCATTCTTCATTTAACTGATTTCATCGTTAACTGATTTCATCTTCATTTAATTGATTTCATCGTTAACTGATTTCATCGTTAACTGATTTCATCTTCATTTAACTGATTTCATCGTTAACTGATTTCATCTTCATTTAACTGATTTCATTTTCATTCTTCATTTAACTGATTTCATCGTTAACTGATTTCATCTTCATTTAACTGATTTCATTTTCATTCTTCATTTAACTGATTTCATCGTGAACTGATTTCATCTTCATTTAACTGATTTCATCGTTAACTGATTTCATCGTTAATTGATTTCATCGTTAACTGATTTCATTTTCATTCTTCATTTAACTGATTTCATCGTTAACTGATTTCATCGTTAACTGATTTCATCTTCATTTAACTGATTTCATCGTTAATTGATTTCATCGTTAACTGATTTCATCTTCATTTAACTGATTTCATCGTTAACTGATTTCATCGTTAACTGATTTCATCGTTAACTGATTTCATCTTTAACTGATTTCATCGTTAACTGATTTCATCGTTAACTGATTTCATCTTCATTTAACTGATTTCATTGTTAACTGATTTCATCGTTAACTGATTTCATCTTCATTTAATTGATTTCATCGTTAACTGATTTCATCTTCATTTAATTGATTTCATCGTTAACTGATTTCATCGTTAACTGATTTCATCGTTAACTGATTTCATCTTCATTTAACTGATTTCATCGTTAACTGATTTCATCTTCATTTAACTGATTTCATCTTCATTTAACTGATTTCATCGTTAACTGATTTCATCGTTAACTGATTTCATCTTCATTTAACTGATTTCATCGTTAACTGATTTCATCGTTAACTGATTTCATCGTTAAATGATTTCATCGTTAACTGATTTCATCTTCATTTAACTGATTTCATTGTTAACTGATTTCATCGTTAACTGATTTCATCTTCATTTAACTGATTTCATCGTTAACTGATTTCATCGTTAACTGATTTCATCGTTAACTGATTTCATCTTCATTTAACTGATTTCATTTTCATTCTTCATTTAACTGATTTCATCGTTAACTGATTTCATCTTCATTTAACTGATTTCATCGTTAACTGATTTCATCGTTAACTGATTTCATCTTTAACTGATTTCATCGTTAACTGATTTCATCTTCATTTAACTGATTTCATCGTTAACTGATTTCATCTTCATTTAATTGATTTCATCGTTAACTGATTTCATCGTTAACTGATTTCATCGTTAACTGATTTCATCTTCATTTAACTGATTTCATCGTTAACTGATTTCATCGTTAACTGATTTCATCGTTAACTGATTTCATCTTCATTTAACTGATTTCATCGTTAACTGATTTCATCTTCATTCTTCATTTAACTGATTTCATCTTTAACTGATTTCATCGTTAACTGATTTCATCTTCATTTAACTGATTTCATCGTTAATTGATTTCATCGTTAACTGATTTCATCGTTAATTGATTTCATCGTTAACTGATTTCATCTTCATTTAACTGATTTCATCGTTAACTGATTTCATCTTCATTCTTCATTTAACTGATTTCATCTTTAACTGATTTCATCGTTAACTGATTTCATCTTCATTTAACTGATTTCATCGTTAATTGATTTCATCGTTAACTGATTTCATCGTTAATTGATTTCATCGTTAACTGATTTCATCTTCATTTAACTGATTTCATCGTTAACTGATTTCATCTTCATTCTTCATTTAACTGATTTCATCTTTAACTGATTTCATCGTTAACTGATTTCATCTTCATTTAACTGATTTCATCGTTAATTGATTTCATCGTTAACTGATTTCATCGTTAATTGATTTCATCGTTAACTGATTTCATCTTCATTTAACTGATTTCATCGTTAACTGATTTCATCTTCATTCTTCATTTAACTGATTTCATCTTTAACTGATTTCATCGTTAACTGATTTCATCTTCATTTAACTGATTTCATCGTTAATTGATTTCATCGTTAACTGATTTCATCGTTAACTGATTTCATCTTCATTTAACTGATTTCATCGTTAACTGATTTCATCGTTAACTGATTTCATCTTTAACTGATTTCATCTTCATTTAACTGATTTCATCGTTAACTGATTTCATCGTTAACTGATTTCATCGTTAACTGATTTCATCGTTAACTGATTTCATCTTCATTTAACTGATTTCATCGTTAACTGATTTCATCGTTAACTGATTTCATCTTCATTTAACTGATTTCATCGTTAACTGATTTCATCGTTAACTGATTTCATCTTCATTTAACTGATTTCATCGTTAACTGATTTCATCGTTAATTGATTTCATCGTTAACTGATTTCATTTTCATTCTTCATTTAACTGATTTCATCGTTAACTGATTTCATCGTTAACTGATTTCATCTTCATTTAACTGATTTCATCGTTAACTGATTTCATCGTTAATTGATTTCATCGTTAACTGATTTCATCTTCATTCTTCATTTAACTGATTTCATCGTTAACTGATTTCATCTTCATTTAACTGATTTCATCGTTAACTGATTTCATCGTTAACTGATTTCATCGTTAACTGATTTCATCTTCATTTAACTGATTTCATCGTTAACTGATTTCATCTTCATTCTTCATTTAACTGATTTCATCTTTAACTGATTTCATCGTTAACTGATTTCATCGTTAACTGATTTCATCTTCATTTAATTGATTTCATCGTTAACTGATTTCATCTTCATTTAACTGATTTCATCTTCATTTAACTGATTTCATCGTTAACTGATTTCATCGTTAACTGATTTCATCTTCATTTAACTGATTTCATCGTTAACTGATTTCATCGTTAACTGATTTCATCGTTAACTGATTTCATCGTTAACTGATTTCATCTTCATTTAACTGATTTCATTGTTAACTGATTTCATCGTTAACTGATTTCATCTTCATTTAACTGATTTCATCGTTAACTGATTTCATCGTTAACTGATTTCATCGTTAACTGATTTCATCTTTAACTGATTTCATCGTTAACTGATTTCATCTTCATTTAACTGATTTCATCGTTAACTGATTTCATCTTCATTTAATTGATTTCATCGTTAACTGATTTCATCGTTAACTGATTTCATCGTTAACTGATTTCATCTTCATTTAACTGATTTCATCGTTAACTGATTTCATCGTTAACTGATTTCATCTTCATTTAACTGATTTCATCGTTAACTGATTTCATCGTTAATTGATTTCATCGTTAACTGATTTCATTTTCATTCTTCATTTAACTGATTTCATCGTTAACTGATTTCATCGTTAACTGATTTCATCTTCATTTAACTGATTTCATCGTTAACTGATTTCATCGTTAACTGATTTCATCTTCATTTAACTGATTTCATCGTTAACTGATTTCATCGTTAATTGATTTCATCGTTAACTGATTTCATTTTCATTCTTCATTTAACTGATTTCATCGTTAACTGATTTCATCGTTAACTGATTTCATCTTCATTTAACTGATTTCATCGTTAACTGATTTCATCGTTAATTGATTTCATCGTTAACTGATTTCATCTTCATTCTTCATTTAACTGATTTCATCGTTAACTGATTTCATCTTCATTTAACTGATTTCATCGTTAACTGATTTCATCGTTAACTGATTTCATCGTTAACTGATTTCATCTTCATTTAACTGATTTCATTGTTAACTGATTTCATCGTTAACTGATTTCATCTTCATTTAACTGATTTCATCGTTAACTGATTTCATCGTTAACTGATTTCATCGTTAACTGATTTCATCTTCATTTAACTGATTTCATTTTCATTCTTCATTTAACTGATTTCATCGTTAACTGATTTCATCTTCATTTAACTGATTTCATCGTTAACTGATTTCATCGTTAACTGATTTCATCTTTAACTGATTTCATCGTTAACTGATTTCATCTTCATTTAACTGATTTCATCGTTAACTGATTTCATCTTCATTTAATTGATTTCATCGTTAACTGATTTCATCGTTAACTGATTTCATCGTTAACTGATTTCATCTTCATTTAACTGATTTCATCGTTAACTGATTTCATCGTTAACTGATTTCATCTTCATTTAACTGATTTCATTTTCATTCTTCATTTAACTGATTTCATCGTTAACTGATTTCATCTTCATTTAATTGATTTCATCGTTAACTGATTTCATCGTTAACTGATTTCATCTTCATTTAACTGATTTCATCGTTAACTGATTTCATCGTTAACTGATTTCATCGTTAACTGATTTCATCTTCATTTAACTGATTTCATCGTTAACTGATTTCATCGTTAACTGATTTCATCTTCATTTAACTGATTTCATCGTTAACTGATTTCATCGTTAATTGATTTCATCGTTAACTGATTTCATTTTCATTCTTCATTTAACTGATTTCATCGTTAACTGATTTCATCGTTAACTGATTTCATCTTCATTTAACTGATTTCATCGTTAACTGATTTCATCGTTAATTGATTTCATCGTTAACTGATTTCATCTTCATTCTTCATTTAACTGATTTCATCGTTAACTGATTTCATCTTCATTTAACTGATTTCATCGTTAACTGATTTCATCGTTAACTGATTTCATCGTTAACTGATTTCATCTTCATTTAACTGATTTCATCGTTAACTGATTTCATCTTCATTCTTCATTTAACTGATTTCATCTTTAACTGATTTCATCGTTAACTGATTTCATCTTCATTTAACTGATTTCATCGTTAATTGATTTCATCGTTAACTGATTTCATCGTTAACTGATTTCATCGTTAACTGATTTCATCTTCATTTAACTGATTTCATCGTTAATTGATTTCATCGTTAACTGATTTCATCGTTAATTGATTTCATCGTTAACTGATTTCATCTTCATTTAACTGATTTCATCGTTAACTGATTTCATCTTCATTCTTCATTTAACTGATTTCATCTTTAACTGATTTCATCGTTAACTGATTTCATCTTCATTTAACTGATTTCATCGTTAATTGATTTCATCGTTAACTGATTTCATCGTTAATTGATTTCATCGTTAACTGATTTCATCTTCATTTAACTGATTTCATCGTTAACTGATTTCATCTTCATTCTTCATTTAACTGATTTCATCTTTAACTGATTTCATCGTTAACTGATTTCATCTTCATTTAACTGATTTCATCGTTAATTGATTTCATCGTTAACTGATTTCATCGTTAATTGATTTCATCGTTAACTGATTTCATCTTCATTTAACTGATTTCATCGTTAACTGATTTCATCTTCATTCTTCATTTAACTGATTTCATCTTTAACTGATTTCATCGTTAACTGATTTCATCTTCATTTAACTGATTTCATCGTTAATTGATTTCATCGTTAACTGATTTCATCGTTAACTGATTTCATCTTCATTTAACTAATTTCATCGTTAACTGATTTCATCGTTAACTGATTTCATCTTTAACTGATTTCATCTTCATTTAACTGATTTCATCGTTAATTGATTTCATCGTTAACTGATTTCATCGTTAACTGATTTCATCGTTAACTGATTTCATCTTCATTTAACTGATTTCATCGTTAATTGATTTCATCGTTAACTGATTTCATCGTTAATTGATTTCATCGTTAACTGATTTCATCTTCATTTAACTGATTTCATCGTTAACTGATTTCATCTTCATTCTTCATTTAACTGATTTCATCTTTAACTGATTTCATCGTTAACTGATTTCATCTTCATTTAACTGATTTCATCGTTAATTGATTTCATCGTTAACTGATTTCATCGTTAATTGATTTCATCGTTAACTGATTTCATCTTCATTTAACTGATTTCATCGTTAACTGATTTCATCTTCATTCTTCATTTAACTGATTTCATCTTTAACTGATTTCATCGTTAACTGATTTCATCTTCATTTAACTGATTTCATCGTTAATTGATTTCATCGTTAACTGATTTCATCGTTAACTGATTTCATCTTCATTTAACTGATTTCATCGTTAACTGATTTCATCGTTAACTGATTTCATCTTTAACTGATTTCATCTTCATTTAACTGATTTCATCGTTAACTGATTTCATCGTTAACTGATTTCATCGTTAACTGATTTCATCTTCATTCTTCATTTAACTGATTTCATCGTTAACTGATTTCATCTTCATTTAATTGATTTCATCGTTAACTGATTTCATCGTTAACTGATTTCATCGTTAACTGATTTCATCTTTAACTGATTTCATCGTTAACTGATTTCATCTTCATTTAACTGATTTCATCGTTAACTGATTTCATCTTCATTTAATTGATTTCATCGTTAACTGATTTCATCGTTAACTGATTTCATCTTCATTTAACTGATTTCATCGTTAACTGATTTCATCGTTAACTGATTTCATCTTCATTTAACTGATTTCATTTTCATTCTTCATTTAACTGATTTCATCGTTAACTGATTTCATCTTCATTTAATTGATTTCATCGTTAACTGATTTCATCGTTAACTGATTTCATCGTTAACTGATTTCATCTTCATTTAACTGATTTCATCGTTAACTGATTTCATCGTTAACTGATTTCATCGTTAACTGATTTCATCTTCATTTAACTGATTTCATCGTTAACTGATTTCATCGTTAACTGATTTCATCTTCATTTAACTGATTTCATCGTTAACTGATTTCATCGTTAATTGATTTCATCGTTAACTGATTTCATTTTCATTCTTCATTTAACTGATTTCATCGTTAACTGATTTCATCGTTAACTGATTTCATCTTCATTTAACTGATTTCATCGTTAACTGATTTCATCGTTAATTGATTTCATCGTTAACTGATTTCATCTTCATTCTTCATTTAACTGATTTCATCGTTAACTGATTTCATCTTCATTTAACTGATTTCATCGTTAACTGATTTCATCGTTAACTGATTTCATCGTTAACTGATTTCATCTTCATTCTTCATTTAACTGATTTCATCGTTAACTGATTTCATCTTCATTTAACTGATTTCATCGTTAACTGATTTCATCGTTAACTGATTTCATCGTTAACTGATTTCATCTTTAACTGATTTCATCGTTAACTGATTTCATCTTCATTTAACTGATTTCATCGTTAACTGATTTCATCTTCATTTAATTGATTTCATCGTTAACTGATTTCATCGTTAACTGATTTCATCGTTAACTGATTTCATCTTCATTTAACTGATTTCATCGTTAACTGATTTCATCGTTAACTGATTTCATCTTCATTTAACTGATTTCATTTTCATTCTTCATTTAACTGATTTCATCGTTAACTGATTTCATCTTCATTTAATTGATTTCATCGTTAACTGATTTCATCGTTAACTGATTTCATCGTTAACTGATTTCATCTTCATTTAACTGATTTCATCGTTAACTGATTTCATCGTTAACTGATTTCATCGTTAACTGATTTCATCTTCATTTAACTGATTTCATCGTTAACTGATTTCATCGTTAACTGATTTCATCTTCATTTAACTGATTTCATCGTTAACTGATTTCATCGTTAATTGATTTCATCGTTAACTGATTTCATTTTCATTCTTCATTTAACTGATTTCATCGTTAACTGATTTCATCGTTAACTGATTTCATCTTCATTTAACTGATTTCATCGTTAACTGATTTCATCGTTAATTGATTTCATCGTTAACTGATTTCATCTTCATTCTTCATTTAACTGATTTCATCGTTAACTGATTTCATCTTCATTTAACTGATTTCATCGTTAACTGATTTCATCGTTAACTGATTTCATCGTTAACTGATTTCATCGTTAACTGATTTCATCTTCATTTAACTGATTTCATTGTTAACTGATTTCATCGTTAACTGATTTCATCTTCATTTAACTGATTTCATCGTTAACTGATTTCATCGTTAACTGATTTCATCTTCATTTAACTGATTTCATTTTCATTCTTCATTTAACTGATTTCATCGTTAACTGATTTCATCTTCATTTAACTGATTTCATCGTTAACTGATTTCATCGTTAACTGATTTCATCGTTAACTGATTTCATCTTTAACTGATTTCATCGTTAACTGATTTCATCTTCATTTAACTGATTTCATCGTTAACTGATTTCATCTTCATTTAATTGATTTCATCGTTAACTGATTTCATCGTTAACTGATTTCATCGTTAACTGATTTCATCTTCATTTAACTGATTTCATCGTTAACTGATTTCATCTTCATTCTTCATTTAACTGATTTCATCTTTAACTGATTTCATCGTTAACTGATTTCATCTTCATTTAACTGATTTCATCGTTAATTGATTTCATCGTTAACTGATTTCATCGTTAACTGATTTCATCTTCATTCTTCATTTAACTGATTTCATCTTTAACTGATTTCATCGTTAACTGATTTCATCTTCATTTAACTGATTTCATCGTTAATTGATTTCATCGTTAACTGATTTCATCGTTAATTGATTTCATCGTTAACTGATTTCATCTTCATTTAACTGATTTCATCGTTAACTGATTTCATCTTCATTCTTCATTTAACTGATTTCATCGTTAACTGATTTCATCGTTAACTGATTTCATCTTCATTTAACTGATTTCATCGTTAACTGATTTCATCGTTAACTGATTTCATCTTTAACTGATTTCATCTTCATTTAACTGATTTCATCGTTAACTGATTTCATCGTTAACTGATTTCATCGTTAACTGATTTCATCTTCATTTAACTGATTTCATCTTCATTTAACTGATTTCATCGTTAACTGATTTCATCGTTAACTGATTTCATCTTCATTTAATTGATTTCATCGTTAACTGATTTCATCGTTAACTGATTTCATCGTTAACTGATTTCATCTTCATTTAACTGATTTCATCGTTAACTGATTTCATCGTTAACTGATTTCATCGTTAACTGATTTCATCTTCATTTAACTGATTTCATCGTTAACTGATTTCATCGTTAACTGATTTCATCTTCATTTAACTGATTTCATCGTTAACTGATTTCATCGTTAATTGATTTCATCGTTAACTGATTTCATTTTCATTCTTCATTTAACTGATTTCATCGTTAACTGATTTCATCGTTAACTGATTTCATCTTCATTTAACTGATTTCATCGTTAACTGATTTCATCGTTAATTGATTTCATCGTTAACTGATTTCATCTTCATTCTTCATTTAACTGATTTCATCGTTAACTGATTTCATCTTCATTTAACTGATTTCATCGTTAACTGATTTCATCGTTAACTGATTTCATCTTCATTTAACTGATTTCATCGTTAACTGATTTCATCTTCATTCTTCATTTAACTGATTTCATCTTTAACTGATTTCATCGTTAACTGATTTCATCTTCATTTAACTGATTTCATCGTTAATTGATTTCATCGTTAACTGATTTCATCGTTAACTGATTTCATCTTCATTTAACTGATTTCATCGTTAACTGATTTCATCGTTAACTGATTTCATCTTTAACTGATTTCATCTTCATTTAACTGATTTCATCGTTAACTGATTTCATCGTTAACTGATTTCATCGTTAACTGATTTCATCTTCATTTAACTGATTTCATCGTTAACTGATTTCATCGTTAATTGATTTCATCGTTAACTGATTTCATCTTCATTTAACTGATTTCATCGTTAACTGATTTCATCGTTAATTGATTTCATCGTTAACTGATTTCATCTTCATTCTTCATTTAACTGATTTCATCGTTAACTGATTTCATCTTCATTTAACTGATTTCATCGTTAACTGATTTCATCGTTAACTGATTTCATCGTTAACTGATTTCATCGTTAACTGATTTCATCTTCATTTAACTGATTTCATTGTTAACTGATTTCATCGTTAACTGATTTCATCTTCATTTAACTGATTTCATCGTTAACTGATTTCATCGTTAACTGATTTCATCTTCATTTAACTGATTTCATTTTCATTCTTCATTTAACTGATTTCATCGTTAACTGATTTCATCTTCATTTAACTGATTTCATCGTTAACTGATTTCATCGTTAACTGATTTCATCGTTAACTGATTTCATCTTTAACTGATTTCATCGTTAACTGATTTCATCTTCATTTAACTGATTTCATCGTTAACTGATTTCATCTTCATTTAATTGATTTCATCGTTAACTGATTTCATCGTTAACTGATTTCATCGTTAACTGATTTCATCTTCATTTAACTGATTTCATCGTTAACTGATTTCATCTTCATTCTTCATTTAACTGATTTCATCTTTAACTGATTTCATCGTTAACTGATTTCATCTTCATTTAACTGATTTCATCGTTAATTGATTTCATCGTTAACTGATTTCATCGTTAACTGATTTCATCTTCATTCTTCATTTAACTGATTTCATCTTTAACTGATTTCATCGTTAACTGATTTCATCTTCATTTAACTGATTTCATCGTTAATTGATTTCATCGTTAACTGATTTCATCGTTAATTGATTTCATCGTTAACTGATTTCATCTTCATTTAACTGATTTCATCGTTAACTGATTTCATCTTCATTCTTCATTTAACTGATTTCATCGTTAACTGATTTCATCGTTAACTGATTTCATCTTCATTTAACTGATTTCATCGTTAACTGATTTCATCGTTAACTGATTTCATCTTTAACTGATTTCATCTTCATTTAACTGATTTCATCGTTAACTGATTTCATCGTTAACTGATTTCATCGTTAACTGATTTCATCTTCATTTAACTGATTTCATCTTCATTTAACTGATTTCATCGTTAACTGATTTCATCGTTAACTGATTTCATCTTCATTTAATTGATTTCATCGTTAACTGATTTCATCGTTAACTGATTTCATCGTTAACTGATTTCATCTTCATTTAACTGATTTCATCGTTAACTGATTTCATCGTTAACTGATTTCATCGTTAACTGATTTCATCTTCATTTAACTGATTTCATCGTTAACTGATTTCATCGTTAACTGATTTCATCTTCATTTAACTGATTTCATCGTTAACTGATTTCATCGTTAATTGATTTCATCGTTAACTGATTTCATTTTCATTCTTCATTTAACTGATTTCATCGTTAACTGATTTCATCGTTAACTGATTTCATCTTCATTTAACTGATTTCATCGTTAACTGATTTCATCGTTAATTGATTTCATCGTTAACTGATTTCATCTTCATTCTTCATTTAACTGATTTCATCGTTAACTGATTTCATCTTCATTTAACTGATTTCATCGTTAACTGATTTCATCTTCATTCTTCATTTAACTGATTTCATCTTTAACTGATTTCATCGTTAACTGATTTCATCTTCATTTAACTGATTTCATCGTTAATTGATTTCATCGTTAACTGATTTCATCGTTAACTGATTTCATCTTCATTTAACTGATTTCATCGTTAAATGATTTCATCGTTAACTGATTTCATCTTTAACTGATTTCATCTTCATTTAACTGATTTCATCGTTAACTGATTTCATCGTTAACTGATTTCATCGTTAACTGATTTCATCGTTAACTGATTTCATCGTTAACTGATTTCATCTTCATTTAACTGATTCCATCGTTAACTGATTTCATCGTTAACTGATTTCATCTTCATTTAACTGATTTCATCGTTAACTGATTTCATCGTTAACTGATTTCATCGTTAACTGATTTCATCTTTAACTGATTTCATCGTTAACTGATTTCATCTTCATTTAACTGATTTCATCGTTAACTGATTTCATCTTCATTTAATTGATTTCATCGTTAACTGATTTCATCGTTAACTGATTTCATCGTTAACTGATTTCATCTTCATTTAACTGATTTCATCGTTAACTGATTTCATCTTCATTCTTCATTTAACTGATTTCATCTTTAACTGATTTCATCGTTAACTGATTTCATCTTCATTTAACTGATTTCATCGTTAATTGATTTCATCGTTAACTGATTTCATCGTTAACTGATTTCATCTTCATTCTTCATTTAACTGATTTCATCTTTAACTGATTTCATCGTTAACTGATTTCATCTTCATTTAACTGATTTCATCGTTAATTGATTTCATCGTTAACTGATTTCATCGTTAATTGATTTCATCGTTAACTGATTTCATCTTCATTTAACTGATTTCATCGTTAACTGATTTCATCTTCATTCTTCATTTAACTGATTTCATCGTTAACTGATTTCATCGTTAACTGATTTCATCTTCATTTAACTGATTTCATCGTTAACTGATTTCATCGTTAACTGATTTCATCTTTAACTGATTTCATCTTCATTTAACTGATTTCATCGTTAACTGATTTCATCGTTAACTGATTTCATCGTTAACTGATTTCATCTTCATTTAACTGATTTCATCTTCATTTAACTGATTTCATCGTTAACTGATTTCATCGTTAACTGATTTCATCTTCATTTAATTGATTTCATCGTTAACTGATTTCATCGTTAACTGATTTCATCGTTAACTGATTTCATCTTCATTTAACTGATTTCATCGTTAACTGATTTCATCGTTAACTGATTTCATCGTTAACTGATTTCATCTTCATTTAACTGATTTCATCGTTAACTGATTTCATCGTTAACTGATTTCATCTTCATTTAACTGATTTCATCGTTAACTGATTTCATCGTTAATTGATTTCATCGTTAACTGATTTCATTTTCATTCTTCATTTAACTGATTTCATCGTTAACTGATTTCATCGTTAACTGATTTCATCTTCATTTAACTGATTTCATCGTTAACTGATTTCATCGTTAATTGATTTCATCGTTAACTGATTTCATCTTCATTCTTCATTTAACTGATTTCATCGTTAACTGATTTCATCTTCATTTAACTGATTTCATCGTTAACTGATTTCATCGTTAACTGATTTCATCTTCATTTAACTGATTTCATCGTTAACTGATTTCATCTTCATTCTTCATTTAACTGATTTCATCTTTAACTGATTTCATCGTTAACTGATTTCATCTTCATTTAACTGATTTCATCGTTAATTGATTTCATCGTTAACTGATTTCATCGTTAACTGATTTCATCTTCATTTAACTGATTTCATCGTTAACTGATTTCATCGTTAACTGATTTCATCTTTAACTGATTTCATCTTCATTTAACTGATTTCATCGTTAACTGATTTCATCGTTAACTGATTTCATCGTTAACTGATTTCATCTTCATTTAACTGATTTCATTGTTAACTGATTTCATCGTTAACTGATTTCATCTTCATTTAACTGATTTCATCGTTAACTGATTTCATCGTTAACTGATTTCATCGTTAACTGATTTCATCTTCATTTAACTGATTTCATTTTCATTCTTCATTTAACTGATTTCATCGTTAACTGATTTCATCTTCATTTAACTGATTTCATCGTTAACTGATTTCATCGTTAACTGATTTCATCGTTAACTGATTTCATCGTTAACTGATTTCATCTTTAACTGATTTCATCGTTAACTGATTTCATCTTCATTTAACTGATTTCATCGTTAACTGATTTCATCTTCATTTAATTGATTTCATCGTTAACTGATTTCATCGTTAACTGATTTCATCTTCATTTAACTGATTTCATCGTTAACTGATTTCATCGTTAACTGATTTCATCGTTAACTGATTTCATCTTCATTTAACTGATTTCATCTTCATTTAACTGATTTCATCGTTAACTGATTTCATCGTTAATTGATTTCATCGTTAACTGATTTCATTTTCATTCTTCATTTAACTGATTTCATCGTTAACTGATTTCATCGTTAACTGATTTCATCTTCATTTAACTGATTTCATCGTTAACTGATTTCATCGTTAACTGATTTCATCTTCATTTAACTGATTTCATTGTTAACTGATTTCATCGTTAACTGATTTCATCTTCATTTAACTGATTTCATCGTTAACTGATTTCATCGTTAACTGATTTCATCGTTAACTGATTTCATCTTCATTTAACTGATTTCATTTTCATTCTTCATTTAACTGATTTCATCGTTAACTGATTTCATCTTCATTTAACTGATTTCATCGTTAACTGATTTCATCGTTAACTGATTTCATCGTTAACTGATTTCATCTTTAACTGATTTCATCGTTAACTGATTTCATCTTCATTTAACTGATTTCATCGTTAACTGATTTCATCTTCATTTAATTGATTTCATCGTTAACTGATTTCATCGTTAACTGATTTCATCGTTAACTGATTTCATCGTTAACTGATTTCATCTTCATTTAACTGATTTCATCGTTAACTGATTTCATCGTTAACTGATTTCATCTTCATTTAACTGATTTCATTTTCATTCTTCATTTAACTGATTTCATCGTTAACTGATTTCATCTTCATTTAATTGATTTCATCGTTAACTGATTTCATCGTTAACTGATTTCATCGTTAACTGATTTCATCTTCATTTAACTGATTTCATCGTTAACTGATTTCATCGTTAACTGATTTCATCGTTAACTGATTTCATCTTCATTTAACTGATTTCATCGTTAACTGATTTCATCGTTAACTGATTTCATCTTCATTTAACTGATTTCATCGTTAACTGATTTCATCGTTAATTGATTTCATCGTTAACTGATTTCATTTTCATTCTTCATTTAACTGATTTCATCGTTAACTGATTTCATCGTTAACTGATTTCATCTTCATTTAACTGATTTCATCGTTAACTGATTTCATCGTTAATTGATTTCATCGTTAACTGATTTCATCTTCATTCTTCATTTAACTGATTTCATCGTTAACTGATTTCATCTTCATTTAACTGATTTCATCGTTAACTGATTTCATCGTTAACTGATTTCATCGTTAACTGATTTCATCTTCATTTAACTGATTTCATCGTTAACTGATTTCATCTTCATTCTTCATTTAACTGATTTCATCTTTAACTGATTTCATCGTTACCTGATTTCATCTTCATTTAACTGATTTCATCGTTAATTGATTTCATCGTTAACTGATTTCATCGTTAACTGATTTCATCTTCATTTAACTGATTTCATCGTTAATTGATTTCATCGTTAACTGATTTCATCGTTAATTGATTTCATCGTTAACTGATTTCATCGTTAACTGATTTCATCGTTAACTGATTTCATCTTCATTTAATTGATTTCATCGTTAACTGATTTCATCGTTAACTGATTTCATCGTTAACTGATTTCATCTTCATTTAACTGATTTCATCGTTAACTGATTTCATCGTTAACTGATTTCATCTTCATTTAACTGATTTCATCGTTAACTGATTTCATCGTTAACTGATTTCATCTTCATTTAACTGATTTCATCGTTAACTGATTTCATCGTTAATTGATTTCATCGTTAACTGATTTCATTTTCATTCTTCATTTAACTGATTTCATCGTTAACTGATTTCATCGTTAACTGATTTCATCTTCATTTAACTGATTTCATCGTTAACTGATTTCATCGTTAATTGATTTCATCGTTAACTGATTTCATCTTCATTCTTCATTTAACTGATTTCATCGTTAACTGATTTCATCTTCATTTAACTGATTTCATCGTTAACTGATTTCATCGTTAACTGATTTCATCGTTAACTGATTTCATCTTCATTTAACTGATTTCATCGTTAACTGATTTCATCTTCATTCTTCATTTAACTGATTTCATCTTTAACTGATTTCATCGTTAACTGATTTCAACTTCATTTAACTGATTTCATCGTTAATTGATTTCATCGTTAACTGATTTCATCGTTAACTGATTTCATCTTCATTTAACTGATTTCATCGTTAACTGATTTCATCTTTAACTGATTTCATCTTCATTTAACTGATTTCATCGTTAACTGATTTCATCGTTAACTGATTTCATCGTTAACTGATTTCATCTTCATTTAACTGATTTCATTGTTAACTGATTTCATCGTTAACTGATTTCATCTTCATTTAACTGATTTCATCGTTAACTGATTTCATCGTTAACTGATTTCATCGTTAACTGATTTCATCTTCATTTAACTGATTTCATTTTCATTCTTCATTTAACTGATTTCATCGTTAACTGATTTCATCTTCATTTAACTGATTTCATCGTTAACTGATTTCATCGTTAACTGATTTCATCGTTAACTGATTTCATCTTTAACTGATTTCATCGTTAACTGATTTCATCTTCATTTAACTGATTTCATCGTTAACTGATTTCATCTTCATTTAATTGATTTCATCGTTAACTGATTTCATCGTTAACTGATTTCATCGTTAACTGATTTCATCTTCATTTAACTGATTTCATCGTTAACTGATTTCATCGTTAACTGATTTCATCTTCATTTAACTGATTTCATCGTTAACTGATTTCATCGTTAATTGATTTCATCGTTAACTGATTTCATTTTCATTCTTCATTTAACTGATTTCATCGTTAACTGATTTCATCGTTAACTGATTTCATCTTCATTTAACTGATTTCATCGTTAACTGATTTCATCGTTAACTGATTTCATCTTCATTTAACTGATTTCATCGTTAACTGATTTCATCGTTAACTGATTTCATCGTTAACTGATTTCATCTTCATTCAACTGATTTCATTGTTAACTGATTTCATCGTTAACTGATTTCATCTTCATTTAACTGATTTCATCGTTAACTGATTTCATCGTTAACTGATTTCATCGTTAACTGATTTCATCTTTAACTGATTTCATCGTTAACTGATTTCATCTTCATTTAACTGATTTCATCGTTAACTGATTTCATCGTTAACTGATTTCATCTTCATTTAACTGATTTCATCGTTAACTGATTTCATCGTTAATTGATTTCATCGTTAACTGATTTCATCTTCATTTAACTGATTTCATCGTTAACTGATTTCATCGTTAACTGATTTCATCTTCATTTAACTGATTTCATCGTTAACTGATTTCATCGTTAATTGATTTCATCGTTAACTGATTTCATCTTCATTCTTCATTTAACTGATTTCATCGTTAACTGATTTCATCTTCATTTAACTGATTTCATCGTTAACTGATTTCATCGTTAACTGATTTCATCGTTAACTGATTTCATCTTCATTTAACTGATTTCATCGTTAACTGATTTCATCTTCATTCTTCATTTAACTGATTTCATCTTTAACTGATTTCATCGTTAACTGATTTCATCTTCATTTAACTGATTTCATCGTTAACTGATTTCATCTTCATTTAATTGATTTCATCGTTAACTGATTTCATCGTTAACTGATTTCATCTTCATTTAACTGATTTCATCGTTAACTGATTTCATCGTTAACTGATTTCATCTTCATTTAACTGATTTCATTTTCATTCTTCATTTAACTGATTTCATCGTTAACTGATTTCATCTTCATTTAATTGATTTCATCGTTAACTGATTTCATCGTTAACTGATTTCATCGTTAACTGATTTCATCTTCATTTAACTGATTTCATCGTTAACTGATTTCATCGTTAACTGATTTCATCGTTAACTGATTTCATCTTCATTTAACTGATTTCATCGTTAACTGATTTCATCGTTAACTGATTTCATCTTCATTTAACTGATTTCATCGTTAACTGATTTCATCGTTAATTGATTTCATCGTTAACTGATTTCATTTTCATTCTTCATTTAACTGATTTCATCGTTAACTGATTTCATCGTTAACTGATTTCATCTTCATTTAACTGATTTCATCGTTAACTGATTTCATCGTTAATTGATTTCATCGTTAACTGATTTCATCTTCATTCTTCATTTAACTGATTTCATCGTTAACTGATTTCATCTTCATTTAACTGATTTCATCGTTAACTGATTTCATCGTTAACTGATTTCATCTTCATTTAACTGATTTCATCGTTAACTGATTTCATCTTCATTCTTCATTTAACTGATTTCATCTTTAACTGATTTCATCGTTAACTGATTTCATCTTCATTTAACTGATTTCATCGTTAATTGATTTCATCGTTAACTGATTTCATCTTCATTTAACTGATTTCATCGTTAACTGATTTCATCTTCATTCTTCATTTAACTGATTTCATCTTTAACTGATTTCATCGTTAACTGATTTCATCGTTAACTGATTTCATCTTCATTTAACTGATTTCATCTTCATTTAACTGATTTCATCGTTAACTGATTTCATCGTTAACTGATTTCATCTTCATTTAATTGATTTCATCGTTAACTGATTTCATCGTTAACTGATTTCATCGTTAACTGATTTCATCTTCATTTAACTGATTTCATCGTTAACTGATTTCATCGTTAACTGATTTCATCGTTAACTGATTTCATCTTCATTTAACTGATTTCATCGTTAACTGATTTCATCGTTAACTGATTTCATCTTCATTTAACTGATTTCATCGTTAACTGATTTCATCGTTAATTGATTTCATCGTTAACTGATTTCATTTTCATTCTTCATTTAACTGATTTCATCGTTAACTGATTTCATCGTTAACTGATTTCATCTTCATTTAACTGATTTCATCGTTAACTGATTTCATCGTTAATTGATTTCATCGTTAACTGATTTCATCTTCATTCTTCATTTAACTGATTTCATCGTTAACTGATTTCATCTTCATTTAACTGATTTCATCGTTAACTGATTTCATCGTTAACTGATTTCATCGTTAACTGATTTCATCTTCATTTAACTGATTTCATCGTTAACTGATTTCATCTTCATTCTTCATTTAACTGATTTCATCTTTAACTGATTTCATCTTCATTTAACTGATTTCATCGTTAACTGATTTCATCGTTAACTGATTTCATCGTTAACTGATTTCATCTTCATTTAACTGATTTCATCTTCATTTAACTGATTTCATCGTTAACTGATTTCATCGTTAACTGATTTCATCTTCATTTAATTGATTTCATCGTTAACTGATTTCATCGTTAACTGATTTCATCGTTAACTGATTTCATCTTCATTTAACTGATTTCATCGTTAACTGATTTCATCGTTAACTGATTTCATCTTCATTTAATTGATTTCATCGTTAACTGATTTCATCGTTAACTGATTTCATCGTTAACTGATTTCATCTTCATTTAACTGATTTCATCGTTAACTTATTTCATCGTTAACTGATTTCATCGTTAACTGATTTCATCTTCATTTAACTGATTTCATCGTTAACTGATTTCATCGTTAACTGATTTCATCTTCATTTAACTGATTTCATCGTTAACTGATTTCATCGTTAATTGATTTCATCGTTAACTGATTTCATTTTCATTCTTCATTTAACTGATTTCATCGTTAACTGATTTCATCGTTAACTGATTTCATCTTCATTCTTCATTTAACTGATTTCATCGTTAACTGATTTCATCTTCATTTAACTGATTTCATCGTTAACTGATTTCATCGTTAACTGATTTCATCGTTAACTGATTTCATCTTCATTTAACTGATTTCATCGTTAACTGATTTCATCTTCATTCTTCATTTAACTGATTTCATCTTTAACTGATTTCATCGTTAACTGATTTCATCTTCATTTAACTGATTTCATCGTTAATTGATTTCATCGTTAACTGATTTCATCGTTAACTGATTTCATCTTCATTTAACTGATTTCATCGTTAACTGATTTCATCGTTAACTGATTTCATCTTTAACTGATTTCATCTTCATTTAACTGATTTCATCGTTAACTGATTTCATCGTTAACTGATTTCATCGTTAACTGATTTCATCTTCATTTAACTGATTTCATTGTTAACTGATTTCATCGTTAACTGATTTCATCTTCATTTAACTGATTTCATCGTTAACTGATTTCATCGTTAACTGATTTCATCTTTAACTGATTTCATCGTTAACTGATTTCATCTTCATTTAACTGATTTCATCGTTAACTGATTTCATCTTCATTTAATTGATTTCATCGTTAACTGATTTCATCGTTAACTGATTTCATCGTTAACTGATTTCATCTTCATTTAACTGATTTCATCGTTAACTGATTTCATCGTTAACTGATTTCATCTTCATTTAACTGATTTCATCGTTAACTGATTTCATCGTTAATTGATTTCATCGTTAACTGATTTCATCTTCATTTAACTGATTTCATCGTTAACTGATTTCATCGTTAACTGATTTCATCTTTAACTGATTTCATCTTCATTTAACTGATTTCATCGTTAACTGATTTCATCGTTAACTGATTTCATCTTCATTTAATTGATTTCATCGTTAACTGATTTCATCGTTAACTGATTTCATCGTTAACTGATTTCATCTTCATTTAACTGATTTCATCGTTAACTGATTTCATCGTTAACTGATTTCATCTTCATTTAACTGATTTCATCGTTAACTGATTTCATCGTTAACTGATTTCATCTTCATTTAACTGATTTCATCGTTAACTGATTTCATCGTTAATTGATTTCATCGTTAACTGATTTCATTTTCATTCTTCATTTAACTGATTTCATCGTTAACTGATTTCATCGTTAACTGATTTCATCTTCATTTAACTGATTTCATCGTTAACTGATTTCATCGTTAATTGATTTCATCGTTAACTGATTTCATCTTCATTCTTCATTTAACTGATTTCATCGTTAACTGATTTCATCGTTAACTGATTTCATCGTTAACTGATTTCATCGTTAACTGATTTCATCTTCATTTAACTGATTTCATCGTTAACTGATTTCATCTTCATTCTTCATTTAACTGATTTCATCTTTAACTGATTTCATCGTTAACTGATTTCATCTTCATTTAACTGATTTCATCGTTAATTGATTTCATCGTTAACTGATTTCATCGTTAACTGATTTCATCTTCATTTAACTGATTTCATCGTTAACTGATTTCATCGTTAACTGATTTCATCTTTAACTGATTTCATCTTCATTTAACTGATTTCATCGTTAACTGATTTCATCGTTAACTGATTTCATCGTTAACTGATTTCATCTTCATTTAACTGATTTCATTGTTAACTGATTTCATCGTTAACTGATTTCATCTTCATTTAACTGATTTCATCGTTAACTGATTTCATCGTTAACTGATTTCATCGTTAACTGATTTCATCTTTAACTGATTTCATCTTCATTTAACTGATTTCATCGTTAACTGATTTCATCGTTAACTGATTTCATCGTTAACTGATTTCATCGTTAACTGATTTCATCTTTAACTGATTTCATCGTTAACTGATTTCATCTTCATTTAACTGATTTCATCGTTAACTGATTTCATCTTCATTTAATTGATTTCATCGTTAACTGATTTCATCGTTAACTGATTTCATCGTTAACTGATTTCATCTTCATTTAACTGATTTCATCGTTAACTGATTTCATCGTTAACTGATTTCATCGTTAACTGATTTCATCTTCATTTAACTGATTTCATCTTCATTTAACTGATTTCATCGTTAACTGATTTCATCTTCATTTAATTGATTTCATCGTTAACTGATTTCATCGTTAACTGATTTCATCGTTAACTGATTTCATCTTCATTTAACTGATTTCATCGTTAACTGATTTCATCGTTAACTGATTTCATCTTCATTTAATTGATTTCATCGTTAACTGATTTCATCGTTAACTGATTTCATCGTTAACTGATTTCATCGTTAACTGATTTCATCTTCATTTAACTGATTTCATCGTTAACTGATTTCATCGTTAACTGATTTCATCTTCATTTAACTGATTTCATCGTTAACTGATTTCATCGTTAACTGATTTCATCTTCATTTAACTGATTTCATCGTTAACTGATTTCATCGTTAATTGATTTCATCGTTAACTGATTTCATTTTCATTCTTCATTTAACTGATTTCATCGTTAACTGATTTCATCGTTAACTGATTTCATCTTCATTTAACTGATTTCATCGTTAACTGATTTCATCGTTAATTGATTTCATCGTTAACTGATTTCATCTTCATTCTTCATTTAACTGATTTCATCGTTAACTGATTTCATCTTCATTTAACTGATTTCATCGTTAACTGATTTCATCGTTAACTGATTTCATCGTTAACTGATTTCATCTTCATTTAACTGATTTCATCGTTAACTGATTTCATCTTCATTCTTCATTTAACTGATTTCATCTTTAACTGATTTCATCGTTAACTGATTTCATCTTCATTTAACTGATTTCATCGTTAACTGATTTCATCGTTAACTGATTTCATCTTTAACTGATTTCATCTTCATTTAACTGATTTCATCGTTAACTGATTTCATCGTTAACTGATTTCATCGTTAACTGATTTCATCGTTAACTGATTTCATCTTCATTTAACTGATTTCATTGTTAACTGATTTCATCGTTAACTGATTTCATCTTCATTTAACTGATTTCATCGTTAACTGATTTCATCGTTAACTGATTTCATCGTTAACTGATTTCATATTCATTTAACTGATTTCATTTTCATTCTTCATTTAACTGATTTCATCGTTAACTGATTTCATCTTCATTTAACTGATTTCATCGTTAACTGATTTCATCGTTAACTGATTTCATCGTTAACTGATTTCATCTTTAACTGATTTCATCGTTAACTGATTTCATCTTCATTTAACTGATTTCATCGTTAACTGATTTCATCTTCATTTAATTGATTTCATCGTTAACTGATTTCATCGTTAACTGATTTCATCGTTAACTGATTTCATCTTCATTTAACTGATTTCATCGTTAACTGATTTCATCGTTAACTGATTTCATCGTTAACTGATTTCATCGTTAACTGATTTCATCTTTAACTGATTTCATCGTTAACTGATTTCATCTTCATTTAACTGATTTCATCGTTAACTGATTTCATCTTCATTTAATTGATTTCATCGTTAACTGATTTCATCGTTAACTGATTTCATCGTTAACTGATTTCATCTTCATTTAACTGATTTCATCGTTAACTGATTTCATCGTTAACTGATTTCATCTTCATTTAACTGATTTCATCGTTAACTGATTTCATCTTCATTTAATTGATTTCATCGTTAACTGATTTCATCGTTAACTGATTTCATCGTTAACTGATTTCATCTTCATTTAACTGATTTCATCGTTAACTGATTTCATCGTTAACTGATTCCATCGTTAACTGATTTCATCGTTAACTGATTTCATCTTCATTTAACTGATTTCATCGTTAACTGATTTCATCGTTAACTGATTTCATCTTCATTTAACTGATTTCATTGTTAACTGATTTCATCGTTAACTGATTTCATCTTCATTTAACTGATTTCATCGTTAACTGATTTCATCGTTAACTGATTTCATCGTTAACTGATTTCATCTTCATTTAACTGATTTCATTTTCATTCTTCATTTAACTGATTTCATCGTTAACTGATTTCATCTTCATTTAACTGATTTCATCGTTAACTGATTTCATCGTTAACTGATTTCATCGTTAACTGATTTCATCTTTAACTGATTTCATCGTTAACTGATTTCATCTTCATTTAACTGATTTCATCGTTAACTGATTTCATCTTCATTTAATTGATTTCATCGTTAACTGATTTCATCGTTAACTGATTTCATCGTTAACTGATTTCATCTTCATTTAACTGATTTCATCGTTAACTGATTTCATCGTTAACTGATTTCATCTTCATTTAACTGATTTCATTTTCATTCTTCATTTAACTGATTTCATCGTTAACTGATTTCATCTTCATTTAATTGATTTCATCGTTAACTGATTTCATCGTTAACTGATTTCATCGTTAACTGATTTCATCTTCATTTAACTGATTTCATCGTTAACTGATTTCATCGTTAACTGATTTCATCTTCATTTAACTGATTTCATCGTTAACTGATTTCATCGTTAACTGATTTCATCTTCATTTAACTGATTTCATCGTTAACTGATTTCATCGTTAATTGATTTCATCGTTAACTGATTTCATTTTCATTCTTCATTTAACTGATTTCATCGTTAACTGATTTCATCGTTAACTGATTTCATCTTCATTTAACTGATTTCATCGTTAACTGATTTCATCGTTAACTGATTTCATCGTTAACTGATTTCATCTTCATTTAACTGATTTCATCGTTAACTGATTTCATCTTCATTCTTCATTTAACTGATTTCATCGTTAACTGATTTCATCTTTAACTGATTTCATCGTTAACTGATTTCATCGTTAACTGATTTCATCTTCATTTAACTGATTTCATCGTTAACTGATTTCATCGTTAACTGATTTCATCTTTAACTGATTTCATCGTTAACTGATTTCATCTTCATTTAACTGATTTCATCGTTAACTGATTTCATCTTCATTTAACTGATTTCATCGTTAACTGATTTCATCGTTAACTGATTTCATCGTTAACTGATT
Organism: Semicossyphus pulcher; assembly: GCF_022749685.1. Classification (NCBI taxonomy): domain Eukaryota; kingdom Metazoa; phylum Chordata; class Actinopteri; order Labriformes; family Labridae; genus Semicossyphus; species Semicossyphus pulcher. Next base: position 29,894 of record NW_027211733.1, on the reverse strand, counting down.
TCATCTTCATTTAACTGATTCCATCGTTAACTGATTTCATCGTTAACTGATTTCATCTTCATTTAACTGATTTCATCGTTAACTGATTTCATCGTTAACTGATTTCATCGTTAACTGATTTCATCTTCATTTAACTGATTTCATCGTTAACTGATTTCATCGTTAACTGATTCCATCGTTAACTGATTTCATCGTTAACTGATTCCATCGTTAACTGATTTCATCGTTAACTGATTTCATCTTCATTTAACTGATTTCATCGTTAACTGATTTCATCTTCATTTAACTGATTTCATCGTTAACTGATTTCATCTTCATTTAACTGATTTCATTTTCATTCTTCATTTAACTGATTTCATCGTTAACTGATTTCATCTTAATTTAACTGATTTCATCGTTAACTGATTTCATCGTTAACTGATTCCATCGTTAACTGATTTCATCGTTAACTGATTTCATCTTCATTTAACTGATTTCATCGTTAACTGATTTCATCGTTAACTGATTTCATCGTTAACTGATTTCATCTTCATTTAACTGATTTCATCGTTAACTGATTTCATCGTTAACTGATTTCATCTTCATTTAACTGATTTCATCGTTAACTGATTTCATCGTTAACTGATTCCATCGTTAACTGATTTCGTCTTCATTTAACTGATTTCATCGTTAACTGATTTCATCTTTAACTGATTTCATCGTTAACTGATTTCATCGTTAACTGATTTCATCTTCATTTAACTGATTTCATCGTTAACTGATTTCATCGTTAACTGATTTCATCTTCATTTAACTGATTCCATCGTTAACTGATTTCATCGTTAACTGATTTCATCTTCATTTAACTGATTTCATCGTTAACTTATTTCATCGTTAACTGATTCCATCGTTAACTGATTTCATCTTTAACTGATTTCATCGTTAACTGATTTCATCTTCATTTAACTGATTTCATCGTTAACTGATTTCATCTTCATTTAATTGATTTCATCGTTAACTGATTTCATCCTTAACTGATTTCATCTTCATTTAACTGATTTCATCGTTAACTGATTTCATCGTTAACTGATTTCATCTTCATTTAACTGATTTCATCGTTAACTGATTTCATCGTTAACTGATTTCATCTTCATTTAACTGATTTCATCGTTAACTGATTTCATCTTCATTTAACTGATTTCATCGTTAACTGATTTCATCGTTAACTGATTTCATCTTCATTTAACTGATTTCATCGTTAACTGATTTCATCGTTAACTGATTTCATCTTCATTTAACTGATTTCATCGTTAACTGATTTCATCGTTAACTGATTTCATCTTTAACTGATTTCATCGTTAACTGATTTCATCTTCATTTAACTGATTTCATCGTTAACTGATTTCATCTTCATTTAACTGATTTCATCGTTAACTGATTTCATCGTTAACTGATTTCATCTTCATTTAACTGATTTCATCGTTATCTGATTTCATCGTTAACTGATTTCATCTTTAACTGATTTCATCGTTAACTGATTTCATCTTCATTTAACTGATTTCATCGTTAACTGATTTCATCGTTAACTGATTTCATCTTCATTTAACTGATTTCATCGTTAACTGATTTCATCTTTAACTGATTTCATCGTTAACTGATTTCATCTTCATTTAACTGATTTCATCGTTAACTGATTTCATCGTTAACTGATTTCATCTTCATTTAACTGATTTCATCTTCATTTAACTGATTTCATCGTTAACTGATTTCATCTTCATTTAACTGATTTCATCGTTAACTGATTTCATCGTTAACTGATTTCATCTTCATTTAACTGATTCCATCGTTAACTGATTTCATCGTTAACTGATTTCATCTTCATTTAACTGATTCCATCGTTAACTGATTTCATCGTTAACTGATTTCATCGTTAACTGATTTCATCTTCATTTAACTGATTTCATCTTCATTTAACTGATTTCATCGTTAACTGATTTCATCTTCATTTAACTGATTTCATCGTTAACTGATTTCATCGTTAACTGATTTCATCTTCATTTAACTGATTTCATCGTTAACTGATTTCATCGTTAACTGATTCCATCGTTAACTGATTTCATCTTCATTTAACTGATTTCATCGTTAACTGATTTCATCTTCATTTAACTGATTCCATCGTTAACTGATTCCATCGTTAACTGATTTCATCGTTAACTGATTTCATCTTCATTTAACTGATTTCATTTTCATTCTTCATTTAACTGATTTCATCGTTAACTGATTTCATCTTCATTTAACTGATTTCATCGTTAACTGATTTCATCGTTAACTGATTTCATCGTTAACTGATTTCATCTTCATTTAACTGATTTCATCGTTAACTGATTTCATCGTTAACTGATTTCATCTTTAACTGATTTCATCGTTAACTGATTTCATCTTCATTTAACTGATTTCATTTTCATTCTTCATTTAACTGATTTCATCGTTAACTGATTTCATCTTCATTTAACTGATTTCATCGTTAACTGATTTCATCGTTAACTGATTTCATCGTTAACTGATTTCATCGTTAACTGATTTCATCTTCATTTAACTGATTTCATTTTCATTCTTCATTTAACTGATTTCATCGTTAACTGATTTCATCTTCATTTAACTGATTTCATCGTTAACTGATTTCATCGTTAACTGATTTCATCGTTAACTGATTTCATCTTCATTTAACTGATTTCATCGTTAACTGATTTCATCGTTAACTGATTTCATCTTTAACTGATTTCATCGTTAACTGATTTCATCTTCATTTAACTGATTTCATCGTTAACTGATTTCATCTTCATTTAACTGATTCCATCGTTAACTGATTTCATCGTTAACTGATTTCATCGTTAACTGATTTCATCTTCATTTAACTGATTTCATCGTTAACTGATCTCATCGTTAACTGATCTCATCGTTAACTGATTCCATCGTTAACTGATTTCACCGTGAACTGATTTCATCTTCATTTAACTGATTCCATCGTTAACTGATTTCATCGTTAACTGATTTCATCGTTAACTGATTTCATCTTTAACTGATTTCATCGTTAACTGATTTCATCTTCATTTAACTGATTTCATTTTCATTCTTCATTTAACTGATTTCATCGTTAACTGATTTCATCGTTAACTGATTTCATCTTCATTTAACTGATTTCATCGTTAACTGATTTCATCGTTAATTGATTTCATCGTTAACTGATTTCATCTTCATTCTTCATTTAACTGATTTCATCGTTAACTGATTTCATCTTCATTTAACTGATTTCATCGTTAACTGATTTCATCTTCATTCTTCATTTAACTGATTTCATCTTTAACTGATTTCATCGTTAACTGATTTCATCTTCATTTAACTGATTTCATCGTTAATTGATTTCATCGTTAACTGATTTCATCGTTAACTGATTTCATCTTCATTTAACTGATTTCATCGTTAAATGATTTCATCGTTAACTGATTTCATCTTTAACTGATTTCATCTTCATTTAACTGATTTCATCGTTAACTGATTTCATCGTTAACTGATTTCATCGTTAACTGATTTCATCGTTAACTGATTTCATCGTTAACTGATTTCATCTTCATTTAACTGATTCCATCGTTAACTGATTTCATCGTTAACTGATTTCATCTTCATTTAACTGATTTCATCGTTAACTGATTTCATCGTTAACTGATTTCATCTTCATTTAACTGATTTCATCGTTAACTGATTTCATCTTCATTTAACTGATTTCCTCGTTAACTGATTTCATCGTTAACTGATTTCATCTTCATTTAACTGATTCCATCGTTAACTGATTTCATCGTTAACTGATTTCATCGTTAACTGATTTCATCTTCATTTAACTGATTTCATCGTTAACTGATTTCATCGTTAACTGATTTCATCTTCATTTAACTGATTTCATTTTCATTCTTCATTTAACTGATTTCATCGTTAACTGATTTCATCTTCATTTAACTGATTTCATTTTCATTCTTCATTTAACTGATTTCATCGTTAACTGATTTCATCTTCATTTAACTGATTTCATCGTTAACTGATTTCATCGTTAACTGATTTCATCTTCATTTAACTGATTTCATCGTTAACTGATTTCATCGTTAACTGATTTCATCGTTAACTGATTTCATCTTCATTTAACTGATTTCATCGTTAACTGATTTCATCTTTAACTGATTTCATCGTTAACTGATTTCATCGTTAACTGATTTCATCTTCATTTAACTGATTTCATCGTTAACTGATTTCATCTTTAACTGATTTCATCGTTAACTGATTTCATCTTCATTTAACTGATTTCATCGTTAACTGATTTCATCTTTAACTGATTTCATCGTTAACTGATTTCATCGTTAACTGATTTCATCTTCATTTAACTGATTTCATCGTTAACTGATTTCATCTTTAACTGATTTCATCGTTAACTGATTTCATCTTCATTTAACTGATTTCATCGTTAACTGATTTCATCGTTAACTGATTTCATCTTCATTTAACTGATTTCATCGTTAACTGATTTCATCTTTAACTGATTTCATCGTTAACTGATTTCATCGTTAACTGATTTCATCTTCATTTAACTGATTTCATCGTTAACTGATTTCATCTTTAACTGATTTCATCGTTAACTGATTTCATCTTCATTTAACTGATTTCATCGTTAACTGATTTCATCGTTAACTGATTTCATCTTTAACTGATTTCATCGTTAACTGATTTCATCTTCATTTAACTGATTTCATCGTTAACTGATTTCATCTTCATTTAACTGATTTCATCGTTAACTGATTTCATCGTTAACTGATTTCATCGTTAACTGATTTCATCTTCATTTAACTGATTCCATCGTTAACTGATTTCATCGTTAACTGATTTCATCGTTAACTGATTTCATCTTCATTTAACTGATTTCATCGTTAACTGATTTCATCGTTAACTGATTTCATCTTTAACTGATTTCATCGTTAACTGATTTCATCTTCATTTAACTGATTTCATCGTTAACTGATTTCATCGTTAACTGATTTCATCGTTAACTGATTTCATCTTCATTTAACTGATTTCATCGTTAACTGATTTCATCGTTAACTGATTCCATCGTTAACTGATTTCATCGTTAACTGATTTCATCTTCATTTAACTGATTTCATCGTTAACTGATTTCATCGTTAACTGATTTCATCTTCATTTAACTGATTTCATCGTTAACTGATTTCATCGTTAACTGATTTCATCGTTAACTGATTTCATCTTCATTTAACTGATTCCATCGTTAACTGATTTCATCGTTAACTGATTTCATCGTTAACTGATTTCATCTTCATTTAACTGATTTCATCGTTAACTGATTTCATCGTTAACTGATTTCATCTTTAACTGATTTCATCGTTAACTGATTTCATCTTCATTTAACTGATTTCATCGTTAACTGATTTCATCGTTAACTGATTTCATCGTTAACTGATTTCATCTTCATTTAACTGATTTCATCGTTAACTGATTTCATCGTTAACTGATTCCATCGTTAACTGATTTCATCGTTAACTGATTTCATCTTCATTTAACTGATTTCATCGTTAACTGATTTCATCGTTAACTGATTTCATCTTCATTTAACTGATTTCATCGTTAACTGATTTCATCGTTAACTGATTTCATCTTCATTTAACTGATTTCATCGTTAACTGATTTCATCGTTAATTGATTTCATCGTTAACTGATTTCATTTTCATTCTTCATTTAACTGATTTCATCGTTAACTGATTTCATCGTTAACTGATTTCATCTTCATTTAACTGATTTCATCGTTAACTGATTTCATCGTTAATTGATTTCATCGTTAACTGATTTCATCTTCATTCTTCATTTAACTGATTTCATCGTTAACTGATTTCATCTTCATTTAACTGATTTCATCGTTAACTGATTTCATCGTTAACTGATTTCATCGTTAACTGATTTCATCTTCATTTAACTGATTTCATCGTTAACTGATTTCATCTTCATTCTTCATTTAACTGATTTCATCTTTAACTGATTTCATCGTTAACTGATTTCATCTTCATTTAACTGATTTCATCGTTAATTGATTTCATCGTTAACTGATTTCATCGTTAACTGATTTCATCTTCATTTAACTGATTTCATCGTTAACTGATTTCATCGTTAACTGATTTCATCTTTAACTGATTTCATCTTCATTTAACTGATTTCATCGTTAACTGATTTCATCGTTAACTGATTTCATCGTTAACTGATTTCATCGTTAACTGATTTTATCTTCATTTAACTGATTTCATTGTTAACTGATTTCATCGTTAACTGATTTCATCTTCATTTAACTGATTTCATCGTTAACTGATTTCATCGTTAACTGATTTCATCGTTAACTGATTTCATATTCATTTAACTGATTTCATTTTCATTCTTCATTTAACTGATTTCATCGTTAACTGATTTCATCTTCATTTAACTGATTTCATCGTTAACTGATTTCATCGTTAACTGATTTCATCGTTAACTGATTTCATCTTTAACTGATTTCATCGTTAACTGATTTCATCTTCATTTAACTGATTTCATCGTTAACTGATTTCATCTTCATTTAATTGATTTCATCGTTAACTGATTTCATCGTTAACTGATTTCATCGTTAACTGATTTCATCTTCATTTAACTGATTTCATCGTTAACTGATTTCATCTTCATTTAACTGATTTCATCGTTAACTGATTTCATCGTTAACTGATTTCATCGTTAACTGATTTCATCTTTAACTGATTTCATCGTTAACTGATTTCATCTTCATTTAACTGATTTCATCGTTAACTGATTTCATCTTCATTTAATTGATTTCATCGTTAACTGATTTCATCGTTAACTGATTTCATCGTTAACTGATTTCATCTTCATTTAACTGATTTCATCGTTAACTGATTTCATCGTTAACTGATTCCATCGTTAACTGATTTCATCGTTAACTGATTTCATCTTCATTTAACTGATTTCATCGTTAACTGATTTCATCGTTAACTGATTTCATCTTCATTTAACTGATTTCATCTTCATTTAACTGATTTCATCGTTAACTGATTTCATCGTTAACTGATTTCATCGTTAACTGATTTCATCTTCATTTAACTGATTTCATTTTCATTCTTCATTTAACTGATTTCATCGTTAACTGATTCCATCGTTAACTGATTTCATCGTTAACTGATTTCATCTTCATTTAACTGATTTCATCGTTAACTGATTTCATTGTTAACTGATTTCATCGTTAACTGATTTCATCTTCATTTAACTGATTTCATCGTTAACTGATTTCATCGTTAACTGATTTCATCGTTAACTGATTTCATCTTCATTTAACTGATTTCATTTTCATTCTTCATTTAACTGATTTCATCGTTAACTGATTTCATCTTCATTTAACTGATTTCATCGTTAACTGATTTCATCGTTAACTGATTTCATCGTTAACTGATTTCATCTTTAACTGATTTCATCGTTAACTGATTTCATCTTCATTTAACTGATTTCATCGTTAACTGATTTCATCTTCATTTAATTGATTTCATCGTTAACTGATTTCATCGTTAACTGATTTCATCGTTAACTGATTTCATCTTCATTTAACTGATTTCATCGTTAACTGATTTCATCGTTAACTGATTTCATCTTCATTTAACTGATTTCATTTTCATTCTTCATTTAACTGATTTCATCGTTAACTGATTTCATCTTCATTTAACTGATTTCATCGTTAACTGATTTCATCGTTAACTGATTTCATCGTTAACTGATTTCATCTTCATTTAACTGATTTCATCGTTAACTGATTTCATCGTTAACTGATTTCATCGTTAACTGATTTCATCTTCATTTAACTGATTTCATCGTTAACTGATTTCATCGTTAACTGATTTCATCTTCATTTAACTGATTTCATCGTTAACTGATTTCATCGTTAACTGATTTCATCTTCATTTAACTGATTTCATCGTTAACTGATCTCATCGTTAACTGATCTCATCGTTAACTGATTCCATCGTTAACTGATTTCACCGTGAACTGATTTCATCTTCATTTAACTGATTCCATCGTTAACTGATTTCATCGTTAACTGATTTCATCTTTAACTGATTTCATCGTTAACTGATTTCATCTTCATTTAACTGATTTCATTTTCATTCTTCATTTAACTGATTTCATCGTTAACTGATTTCATCGTTAACTGATTTCATCTTCATTTAACTGATTTCATCGTTAACTGATTTCATCGTTAATTGATTTCATCGTTAACTGATTTCATCTTCATTCTTCATTTAACTGATTTCATCGTTAACTGATTTCATCGTTAACTGATTTCATCTTCATTTAACTGATTTCATCGTTAACTGATTTCATCTTCATTCTTCATTTAACTGATTTCATCGTTAACTGATTTCATCTTTAACTGATTTCATCGTTAACTGATTTCATCTTCATTTAACTGATTTCATCGTTAACTGATTTCATCGTTAACTGATTTCATCTTCATTTAACTGATTTCATTTTCATTCTTCATTTAACTGATTTCATCGTTAACTGATTTCATCTTCATTTAACTGATTTCATCGTTAACTGATTTCATCGTTAACTGATTTCATCTTCATTTAACTGATTTCATCGTTAACTGATTTCATCGTTAACTGATTTCATCGTTAACTGATTTCATCTTCATTTAACTGATTTCATCGTTAACTGATTTCATCGTTAACTGATTCCATCGTTAACTGATTTCATCGTTAACTGATTTCATCTTCATTTAACTGATTTCATCGTTAACTGATTTCATCTTCATTTAACTGATTTCATCGTTAACTGATTTCATCGTTAACTGATTTCATCTTCATTTAACTGATTTCATTTTCATTCTTCATTTAACTGATTTCATCGTTAACTGATTTCATCTTCATTTAACTGATTTCATCGTTAACTGATTTCATCTTCATTTAACTGATTTCATCGTTAACTGATTTCATCGTTAACTGATTTCATCTTCATTTAACTGATTTCCTCGTTAACTGATTTCATCGTTAACTGATTTCATCTTCATTTAACTGATTCCATCGTTAACTGATTTCATCGTTAACTGATTTCATCGTTAACTGATTTCATCTTTAACTGATTTCATCGTTAACTGATTTCATCTTCATTTAACTGATTTCATCGTTAACTGATTTCATCGTTAACTGATTTCATCTTCATTTAACTGATTTCATTTTCATTCTTCATTTAACTGATTTCATCGTTAACTGATTTCATCTTCATTTAACTGATTTCATTTTCATTCTTCATTTAACTGATTTCATCGTTAACTGATTTCATCTTCATTTAACTGATTTCATCGTTAACTGATTTCATCGTTAACTGATTTCATCTTCATTTAACTGATTTCATCGTTAACTGATTTCATCGTTAACTGATTTCATCGTTAACTGATTTCATCTTCATTTAACTGATTTCATCGTTAACTGATTTCATCGTTAACTGATTCCATCGTTAACTGATTTCATCGTTAACTGATTTCATCTTCATTTAACTGATTTCATCGTTAACTGATTTCATCTTCATTTAACTGATTTCATCGTTAACTGATTTCATCGTTAACTGATTTCATCTTCATTTAACTGATTTCATTTTCATTCTTCATTTAACTGATTTCATCGTTAACTGATTTCATCTTCATTTAACTGATTTCATCGTTAACTGATTTCATCTTCATTTAACTGATTTCATCGTTAACTGATTTCATCGTTAACTGATTTCATCGTTAACTGATTTCATCTTCATTTAACTGATTTCATCGTTAACTGATTTCATCGTTAACTGATTCCATCGTTAACTGATTTCATCGTTAACTGATTTCATCTTCATTTAACTGATTTCATCGTTAACTGATTTCATCGTTAACTGATTTCATCTTCATTTAACTGATTTCATCGTTAACTGATTTCATCTTTAACTGATTTCATCGTTAACTGATTTCATCGTTAACTGATTTCATCTTCATTTAACTGATTTCATCGTTAACTGATTTCATCGTTAACTGATTTCATCGTTAACTGATTTCATCTTCATTTAACTGATTTCATCGTTAACTGATTTCATCGTTAACTGATTTCATCTTCATTTAACTGATTTCATCGTTAACTGATTTCATCGTTAACTGATTCCATCGTTAACTGATTTCATCTTTAACTGATTTCATCGTTAACTGATTTCATCTTCATTTAACTGATTTCATCGTTAACTGATTTCATCTTCATTCAACTGATTTCATCGTTAACTGATTTCGTCTTCATTTAACTGATTTCATCGTTAACTGATTTCATCTTTAACTGATTTCATCGTTAACTGATTTCATCTTCATTTAACTGATTTCATCGTTAACTGATTTCATCGTTAACTGATTTCATCTTCATTTAACTGATTTCATCGTTAACTGATTTCATCGTTAACTGATTTCATCGTTAACTGATTTCATCTTCATTTAACTGATTTCATCGTTCACTGATTTCATCGTTAACTGATTTCATCTTCATTTAACTGATTTCATCGTTAACTGATTTCATCGTTAACTGATTTCATCGTTAACTGATTTCATCTTCATTTAACTGATTTCATCGTTAACTGATTTCATCTTCATTCAACTGATTTCATCGTTAACTGATTTCGTCTTCATTTAACTGATTTCATCGTTAACTGATTTCATCTTTAACTGATTTCATCGTTAACTGATTTCATCTTCATTTAACTGATTTCATCGTTAACTGATTTCATCGTTAACTGATTTCATCTTCATTTAACTGATTTCATCGTTAACTGATTTCATCGTTAACTGATTTCATCGTTAACTGATTTCATCTTCATTTAACTGATTTCATCGTTCACTGATTTCATCGTTAACTGATTTCATCTTCATTTAACTGATTTCATCGTTAACTGATTTCATCGTTAACTGATTTCATCGTTAACTGATTTCATCTTCATTTAACTGATTCCATCGTTAACTGATTTCATCGTTAACTGATTTCATCTTCATTTAACTGATTTCATCGTTAACTTATTTCATCGTTAACTGATTCCATCGTTAACTGATTTCATCTTTAACTGATTTCATCGTTAACTGATTTCATCTTCATTTAACTGATTTCATCGTTAACTGATTTCATCTTCATTTAACTGATTTCATCGTTAACTGATTTCATCGTTAACTGATTTCATCTTCATTTAACTGATTTCATCGTTAACTGATTTCATCTTCATTTAACTGATTTCATCGTTAACTGATTTCATCTTCATTTAACTGATTTCATCGTTAACTGATTTCATCGTTAACTGATTTCATCGTTAACTGATTTCATCGTTAACTGATTTCATCTTCATTCTTCATTTAACTGATTTCATCGTTAACTGATTTCATCGTTAACTGATTTCATCTTCATTTAACTGATTTCATCGTTAACTGATTTCATCTTCATTCTTCATTTAACTGATTTCATCTTTAACTGATTTCATCGTTATGATTTCATCTTCATTTAACTGATTTCATCGTTAATTGATTTCATCGTTAACTGATTTCATCGTTAACTGATTTCATCTTCATTTAACTGATTTCATCGTTAAATGATTTCATCGTTAACTGATTTCATCTTTAACTGATTTCATCTTCATTTAACTGATTTCATCGTTAACTGATTTCATCGTTAACTGATTTCATCTTCATTTAACTGATTCCATCGTTAACTGATTTCATCGTTAACTGATTTCATCTTTAACTGATTTCATCGTTAACTGATTTCATCTTCATTTAACTGATTCCATCGTTAACTGATTTCATCGTTAACTGATTTCATCTTTAACTGATTTCATCGTTAACTGATTTCATCTTCATTTAACTGATTTCATCGTTAACTGATTTCATCGTTAACTGATTTCATCTTTAACTGATTTCATCGTTAACTGATTTCATCTTCATTTAACTGATTTCATCGTTAACTGATTTCATCTTCATTTAATTGATTTCATCGTTAACTGATTTCATCGTTAACTGATTTCATCGTTAACTGATTTCATCGTTAACTGATTTCATCTTCATTTAACTGATTTCATCGTTAACTGATTTCATCGTTAACTGATTCCATCGTTAACTGATTTCATCGTTAACTGATTTCATCGTTAACTGATTTCATCTTCATTTAACTGATTTCATCGTTAACTGATTTCATCTTCATTTAACTGATTTCATCTTTAACTGATTTCATCGTTAACTGATTTCATCGTTAACTGATTTCATCGTTAACTGATTCCATCGTTAACTGATTCCATCGTTAACTGATTTCATCGTTAACTGATTTCATCTTCATTTAACTGATTTCATCGTTAACTGATTTCATCTTCATTTAACTGATTTCATCGTTAAGTGATTTCATCGTTAACTGATTTCATCGTTAACTGATTTCATCGTTAACTGATTTCATCTTCATTTAACTGATTTCATCGTTAACTGATTTCATCGTTAACTGATTTCATCTTCATTTAACTGATTTCATCGTTAACTGATTTCATCGTTAACTGATTTCATCTTCATTTAACTGATTTCATCGTTAACTGATTTCATCGTTAACTGATTTCATCGTTAACTGATTTCATCTTCATTCTTCATTTAACTGATTTCATCGTTAACTGATTTCATCGTTAACTGATTTCATCTTCATTTAACTGATTTCATCGTTAATTGATTTCATCGTTAACTGATTTCATCGTTAACTGATTTCATCTTCATTTAACTGATTTCATCGTTAACTGATTTCATCGTTAACTGATTTCATCTTTAACTGATTTCATCTTCATTTAACTGATTTCATCGTTAACTGATTTCATCGTTAACTGATTTCATCGTTAACTGATTTCATCTTCATTTAACTGATTTCATCGTTAACTGATTTCATCTTCATTCTTCATTTAACTGATTTCATCTTTAACTGATTTCATCGTTAACTGATTTCATCTTCATTTAACTGATTTCATCGTTAATTGATTTCATCGTTAACTGATTTCATCGTTAACTGATTTCATCGTTAACTGATTTCATCGTTAACTGATTTCATCGTTAACTGATTTCATCTTCATTCTTCATTTAACTGATTTCATCGTTAACTGATTTCATCGTTAACTGATTTCATCTTCATTTAACTGATTTCATCGTTAATTGATTTCATCGTTAACTGATTTCATCGTTAACTGATTTCATCTTCATTTAACTGATTTCATCGTTAACTGATTTCATCGTTAACTGATTTCATCTTTAACTGATTTCATCTTCATTTAACTGATTTCATCGTTAACTGATTTCATCGTTAACTGATTTCATCGTTAACTGATTTCATCTTCATTTAACTGATTTCATCGTTAACTGATTTCATCTTCATTCTTCATTTAACTGATTTCATCTTTAACTGATTTCATCGTTAACTGATTTCATCTTCATTTAACTGATTTCATCGTTAATTGATTTCATCGTTAACTGATTTCATCGTTAACTGATTTCATCGTTAACTGATTTCATCTTCATTTAACTGATTTCATCGTTAACTGATTTCATCGTTAACTGATTTCATCTTTAACTGATTTCATCTTCATTTAACTGATTTCATCTTCATTTAACTGATTTCATCGTTAACTGATTTCATCGTTAACTGATTTCATCTTAATTTAACTGATTTCATCTTCATTTAACTGATTTCATCGTTAACTGATTTCATCGTTAACTGATTTCATCTTCATTTAACTGATTTCATCGTTAACTGATTTCATCGTTAACTGATTTCATCTTTAACTGATTTCATCGTTAACTGATTTCATCTTCATTTAACTGATTTCATCGTTAACTGATTTCATCTTCATTTAACTGATTCCATCGTTAACTGATTCCATCGTTAACTGATTTCATCTTTAACTGATTTCATCTTCATTTAACTGATTTCATCGTTAACTGATTTCATCGTTAACTGATTTCATCTTCATTTAACTGATTTCGTCTTCATTTTACTGATTTCATCGTTAACTGATTTCATCGTTAACTGATTTCATCTTCATTTAACTGATTTCATCGTTAACTGATTTCATCGTTAACTGATTTCATCTTCATTTAACTGATTTCATCGTTAACTGATTTCATCGTTAACTGATTCCATCGTTAACTGATTTCATCTTTAACTGATTTCATCGTTAACTGATTTCATCTTCATTTAACTGATTTCATCGTTAACTGATTTCATCTTCATTCAACTGATTTCATCGTTAACTGATTTCGTCTTCATTTAACTGATTTCATCGTTAACTGATTTCATCTTTAACTGATTTCATCGTTAACTGATTTCATCTTCATTTAACTGATTTCATCGTTAACTGATTTCATCGTTAACTGATTTCATCTTCATTTAACTGATTTCATCGTTAACTGATTTCATCGTTAACTGATTTCATCGTTAACTGATTTCATCTTCATTTAACTGATTTCATCGTTCACTGATTTCATCGTTAACTGATTTCATCTTCATTTAACTGATTTCATCGTTAACTGATTTCATCGTTAACTGATTTCATCGTTAACTGATTTCATCTTCATTTAACTGATTTCATCGTTAACTGATTTCATCTTCATTCAACTGATTTCATCGTTAACTGATTTCGTCTTCATTTAACTGATTTCATCGTTAACTGATTTCATCTTTAACTGATTTCATCGTTAACTGATTTCATCTTCATTTAACTGATTTCATCGTTAACTGATTTCATCGTTAACTGATTTCATCTTCATTTAACTGATTTCATCGTTAACTGATTTCATCGTTAACTGATTTCATCGTTAACTGATTTCATCTTCATTTAACTGATTTCATCGTTCACTGATTTCATCGTTAACTGATTTCATCTTCATTTAACTGATTTCATCGTTAACTGATTTCATCGTTAACTGATTTCATCGTTAACTGATTTCATCTTCATTTAACTGATTTCATCGTTAACTGATTTCATCTTCATTCAACTGATTTCATCGTTAACTGATTTCGTCTTCATTTAACTGATTTCATCGTTAACTGATTTCATCTTTAACTGATTTCATCGTTAACTGATTTCATCTTCATTTAACTGATTTCATCGTTAACTGATTTCATCGTTAACTGATTTCATCTTCATTTAACTGATTTCATCGTTAACTGATTTCATCGTTAACTGATTTCATCTTCATTTAACTGATTTCATCGTTCACTGATTTCATCGTTAACTGATTTCATCTTCATTTAACTGATTTCATCGTTAACTGATTTCATCGTTAACTGATTTCATCGTTAACTGATTTCATCTTCATTTAACTGATTCCATCGTTAACTGATTTCATCGTTAACTGATTTCATCTTCATTTAACTGATTTCATCGTTAACTTATTTCATCGTTAACTGATTCCATCGTTAACTGATTTCATCTTTAACTGATTTCATCGTTAACTGATTTCATCTTCATTTAACTGATTTCATCGTTAACTGATTTCATCTTCATTTAACTGATTTCATCGTTAACTGATTTCATCGTTAACTGATTTCATCTTCATTTAACTGATTTCATCGTTAACTGATTTCATCTTCATTTAACTGATTTCATCGTTAACTGATTTCATCGTTAACTGATTTCATCTTCATTTAACTGATTTCATCGTTAACTGATTTCATCGTTAACTGATTTCATCGTTAACTGATTTCATCGTTAACTGATTTCATCTTCATTCTTCATTTAACTGATTTCATCGTTAACTGATTTCATCGTTAACTGATTTCATCTTCATTTAACTGATTTCATCGTTAACTGATTTCATCTTCATTCTTCATTTAACTGATTTCATCTTTAACTGATTTCATCGTTATGATTTCATCTTCATTTAACTGATTTCATCGTTAATTGATTTCATCGTTAACTGATTTCATCGTTAACTGATTTCATCTTCATTTAACTGATTTCATCGTTAAATGATTTCATCGTTAACTGATTTCATCTTTAACTGATTTCATCTTCATTTAACTGATTTCATCGTTAACTGATTTCATCGTTAACTGATTTCATCTTCATTTAACTGATTCCATCGTTAACTGATTTCATCGTTAACTGATTTCATCTTTAACTGATTTCATCGTTAACTGATTTCATCTTCATTTAACTGATTCCATCGTTAACTGATTTCATCGTTAACTGATTTCATCTTTAACTGATTTCATCGTTAACTGATTTCATCTTCATTTAACTGATTTCATCGTTAACTGATTTCATCGTTAACTGATTTCATCGTTAACTGATTTCATCGTTAACTGATTTCATCTTCATTTAACTGATTTCATCGTTAACTGATTTCATCGTTAACTGATTCCATCGTTAACTGATTTCATCGTTAACTGATTTCATCGTTAACTGATTTCATCTTCATTTAACTGATTTCATCGTTAACTGATTTCATCTTCATTTAACTGATTTCATCGTTAACTGATTTCATCGTTAACTGATTTCATCGTTAACTGATTCCATCGTTAACTGATTCCATCGTTAACTGATTTCATCGTTAACTGATTTCATCTTCATTTAACTGATTTCATCGTTAACTGATTTCATCTTCATTTAACTGATTTCATCGTTAAGTGATTTCATCGTTAACTGATTTCATCGTTAACTGATTTCATCGTTAACTGATTTCATCGTTAACTGATTTCATCGTTAACTGATTTCATCTTCATTTAACTGATTTCATCGTTAACTGATTTCATCGTTAACTGATTTCATCTTCATTTAACTGATTTCATCGTTAACTGATTTCATCGTTAACTGATTTCATCGTTAACTGATTTCATCTTAATTTAACTGATTTCATCTTCATTTAACTGATTTCATCGTTAACTGATTTCATCGTTAACTGATTTCATCTTCATTTAACTGATTTCATCGTTAACTGATTTCATCGTTAACTGATTTCATCTTTAACTGATTTCATCGTTAACTGATTTCATCTTCATTTAACTGATTTCATCGTTAACTGATTTCATCGTTAACTGATTTCATCGTTAACTGATTTCATCGTTAACTGATTTCATCTTCATTTAACTGATTTCATCGTTAACTGATTTCATCGTTAACTGATTTCATCTTCATTTAACTGATTTCATCGTTAACTGATTTCATCGTTAACTGATTTCATCGTTAACTGATTTCATCTTAATTTAACTGATTTCATCTTCATTTAACTGATTTCATCGTTAACTGATTTCATCGTTAACTGATTTCATCTTCATTTAACTGATTTCATCGTTAACTGATTTCATCGTTAACTGATTTCATCTTTAACTGATTTCATCGTTAACTGATTTCATCTTCATTTAACTGATTTCATCGTTAACTGATTTCATCTTCATTTAACTGATTCCATCGTTAACTGATTCCATCGTTAACTGATTTCATCTTTAACTGATTTCATCTTCATTTAACTGATTTCATCGTTAACTGATTTCATCGTTAACTGATTTCATCTTCATTTAACTGATTTCATCGTTAACTGATTTCATCTTCATTTAACTGATTTCATCGTTAACTGATTTCATCGTTAACTGATTTCATCTTCATTTAACTGATTTCATCGTTAACTGATTTCATCGTTAACTGATTTCATCGTTAACTGATTTCATCGTTAACTGATTTCATCTTCATTCTTCATTTAACTGATTTCATCGTTAACTGATTTCATCGTTAACTGATTTCATCTTCATTTAACTGATTTCATCGTTAACTGATTTCATCTTCATTCTTCATTTAACTGATTTCATCTTTAACTGATTTCATCGTTATGATTTCATCTTCATTTAACTGATTTCATCGTTAATTGATTTCATCGTTAACTGATTTCATCGTTAACTGATTTCATCTTCATTTAACTGATTTCATCGTTAAATGATTTCATCGTTAACTGATTTCATCTTTAACTGATTTCATCTTCATTTAACTGATTTCATCGTTAACTGATTTCATCGTTAACTGATTTCATCTTCATTTAACTGATTCCATCGTTAACTGATTTCATCGTTAACTGATTTCATCTTTAACTGATTTCATCGTTAACTGATTTCATCTTCATTTAACTGATTCCATCGTTAACTGATTTCATCGTTAACTGATTTCATCTTTAACTGATTTCATCGTTAACTGATTTCATCTTCATTTAACTGATTTCATCGTTAACTGATTTCATCGTTAACTGATTTCATCTTTAACTGATTTCATCGTTAACTGATTTCATCTTCATTTAACTGATTTCATCGTTAACTGATTTCATCTTCATTTAACTGATTTCATCGTTAACTGATTTCATCGTTAACTGATTCCATCGTTAACTGATTTCATCGTTAACTGATTTCATCGTTAACTGATTTCATCTTCATTTAACTGATTTCATCGTTAACTGATTTCATCTTCATTTAACTGATTTCATCGTTAACTGATTTCATCGTTAACTGATTTCATCGTTAACTGATTCCATCGTTAACTGATTCCATCGTTAACTGATTTCATCGTTAACTGATTTCATCTTCATTTAACTGATTTCATCGTTAACTGATTTCATCTTCATTTAACTGATTTCATCGTTAAGTGATTTCATCGTTAAGTGATTTCATCGTTAAGTGATTTCATCGTTAACTGATTTCATCGTTAACTGATTTCATCGTTAACTGATTTCATCTTCATTTAACTGATTTCATCGTTAACTGATTTCATCGTTAACTGATTTCATCTTCATTTAACTGATTTCATCGTTAACTGATTTCATCGTTAACTGATTTCATCGTTAACTGATTTCATCGTTAACTGATTTCATCTTCATTCTTCATTTAACTGATTTCATCGTTAACTGATTTCATCGTTAACTGATTTCATCTTCATTTAACTGATTTCATCGTTAATTGATTTCATCGTTAACTGATTTCATCGTTAACTGATTTCATCGTTAACTGATTTCATCTTCATTCTTCATTTAACTGATTTCATCGTTAACTGATTTCATCTTTAACTGATTTCATCTTCATTTAACTGATTTCATCGTTAACTGATTTCATCGTTAACTGATTTCATCGTTAACTGATTTCATCTTCATTTAACTGATTTCATCGTTAATTGATTTCATCGTTAACTGATTTCATCGTTAACTGATTTCATCTTCATTTAACTGATTTCATCGTTAACTGATTTCATCGTTAACTGATTTCATCTTTAACTGATTTCATCTTCATTTAACTGATTTCATCGTTAACTGATTTCATCGTTAACTGATTTCATCGTTAACTGATTTCATCTTCATTTAACTGATTTCATCGTTAACTGATTTCATCTTCATTCTTCATTTAACTGATTTCATCTTTAACTGATTTCATCGTTAACTGATTTCATCTTCATTTAACTGATTTCATCGTTAATTGATTTCATCGTTAACTGATTTCATCGTTAACTGATTTCATCGTTAACTGATTTCATCTTCATTTAACTGATTTCATCGTTAACTGATTTCATCGTTAACTGATTTCATCTTTAACTGATTTCATCTTCATTTAACTGATTTCATCTTCATTTAACTGATTTCATCGTTAACTGATTTCATCGTTAACTGATTTCATCTTAATTTAACTGATTTCATCTTCATTTAACTGATTTCATCGTTAACTGATTTCATCGTTAACTGATTTCATCTTCATTTAACTGATTTCATCGTTAACTGATTTCATCGTTAACTGATTTCATCTTTAACTGATTTCATCGTTAACTGATTTCATCTTCATTTAACTGATTTCATCGTTAACTGATTTCATCTTCATTTAACTGATTCCATCGTTAACTGATTCCATCGTTAACTGATTTCATCTTTAACTGATTTCATCTTCATTTAACTGATTTCATCGTTAACTGATTTCATCGTTAACTGATTTCATCTTCATTTAACTGATTTCGTCTTCATTTTACTGATTTCATCGTTAACTGATTTCATCGTTAACTGATTTCATCGTTAACTGATTTCATCGTTAACTGATTTCATCTTCATTTAACTGATTCCATCGTTAACTGATTTCATCGTTAACTGATTTCATCTTTAACTGATTTCATCGTTAACCGATTTCATCTTCATTTAACTGATTTCATCGTTAACTGATTTCATCGTTAACTGATTTCATCTTTAACTGATTTCATCGTTAACTGATTTCATCTTCATTTAACTGATTTCATCGTTAACTGATTCCATCGTTAACTGATTTCATCGTTAACTGATTTCATCTTTAACTGATTTCATCGTTAACTGATTTCATCTTCATTTAACTGATTTCATCGTTAACTGATTTCATCGTTAACTGATTTCATCTTTAACTGATTTCATCGTTAACTGATTTCATCTTCATTTAACTGATTTCATCTTCATTTAACTGATTTCATCGTTAACTGATTCCATCGTTAACTGATTTCATCTTTAACTGATTTCATCGTTAACTGATTTCATCTTCATTTAACTGATTTCATCGTTAACTGATTTCATCTTCATTTAACTGATTTCATCGTTAAGTGATTTCATCGTTAACTGATTTCATCGTTAACTGATTTCATCGTTAACTGATTTCATCTTCATTTAACTGATTTCATCGTTAACTGATTTCATCGTTAACTGATTTCATCTTCATTTAACTGATTTCATCGTTAACTGATTTCATCGTTAACTGATTCCATCGTTAACTGATTTCATCGTTAACTGATTTCATCGTTAACAGATTTCATCTTCATTTAACTGATTTCATCGTTAACTGATTTCATCTTCATTTAACTGATTTCATCGTTAACTGATTTCATCGTTAACTGATTTCATCTTCATTTAACTGATTTCATCGTTAACTGATTTCATCGTTAACTGATTTCATCGTTAACTGATTTCATCTTCATTTAACTGATTTCATCGTTAACTGATTTCATCTTCATTTAACTGATTTCATCGTTAACTGATTTCATCGTTAACTGATTTCATCGTTAACTGATTTCATCTTCATTTAACTGATTCCATCGTTAACTGATTTCATCGTTAACTGATTTCATCGTTAACTGATTTCATCTTCATTTAACTGATTTCATCGTTAACTGATTTCATCGTTAACTGATTTCATCTTCATTTAACTGATTTCATCGTTAACTGATTTCATCGTTAACTGATTTCATCTTCATTTAACTGATTTCATTTTCATTCTTCATTTAACTGATTTCATCGTTAACTGATTTCATCGTTAACTGATTTCATCTTCATTTAACTGATTTCATCGTTAACTGATTTCATCGTTAACTGATTTCATCGTTAACTGATTTCATCTTCATTTAACTGATTTCATCGTTAACTGATTTCATCGTTAACTGATTTCATCTTCATTTAACTGATTTCATCGTTAACTGATTTCATCGTTAACTGATTTCATCTTCATTTAACTGATTTCATCGTTAATTGATTTCATCGTTAACTGAGGGTTAGGGTTAGGGTTAGGGGGTTAGGGTTAGGGTTAGGGTTAGGGTTAGGGTAGGGGGGTTAGGGTTAGGGTAGGGTTAGGGGGTTAGGGTTAGGGTTAGGGTTAGGGTTAGGGGTTAGGGTTAGGGTTAGGGTTAGGGTTGGGTTGGGTTAGGGTTAGGGTTAGGGTTAGGTTAGGGTTAGGTTCAGTGTTGGAATTATTCTTGTTTTACCCTTTGGGTCTTAGGTGCACGGGCCTGGGGGTGTGCCGAAGGTCGACCAGGGTTAGGGTTAGGGTTAGGGTTAGGGTTAGGGTTAGGGGTTAGGGTTAGGGTTAGGGTTAGGGTTAGGGTTAGGGGTTAGGGGTAGGGTTAGGGTTAGGGTTAGGGTTAGGGTAGGGTTAGGGTTAGGTTCTGGGATGGATTATTACTTATTTTTCCCTATGGGATTCAGGTGCACTGGCCTGGGGGTGTGCCGAAGGTCGATCCCCCCACCTGGATGCTGAAATGGAGGTGAGTAATATCATTTTTAGACTTTTTAGTTAGAGTATGATCCGTGATTGCATAAGTATAATGTTTAATATTGTCAGAGTGTACATGGAGACGGAGTCAGATATGGAGATTGAAGTTTTATTATAGCAGAATGTACAGATTGTCAACCAATGTTGTTTTTTTGCAGACCCCCCTGGGCTTGTGAAGGAAAAAAGAAAGGTAAAGTTATTGTTTATATTAGTTTCTGATAGAATTCAAGTCAATTTTGTAACCAGTACCTCTCTGCTCTCCTCCTTGTGGTCTCCAGGGGGAGCTGCCGGCCTCCGTCCCTCCAACTGTGTTTTAAATTTTTGTTTGTGAGGGGTTCAGTGGAGGTTCCAGAGTACGTCACTTTGACTTTCTGTGGGAGCCCACTCATCATCACCCTACTCACAGTGCCTGTTTGGTTAACTTTATGGTTGTGAAGGTTTTCAGGTGAGGTGGGCTCATAGGGACCCCCTGAGGACTGAATCGGGGAAACCGGGGTGTCAAAAACTGTTGTTCGTGGATGTTGATGGTGAGATTGGGCCTGTTTCGGTGTTTTGTTGTTCTTTTCAGGCCGACAGCTCCCGGTGGATGGTGTTGTGTCCCCTATGTTCTGTGTGGGGGACCTGCAGGTACACGGGAGGTGAGAGATGGGATGGAGAGGTTGTACAAATGAACTTTTCTGTAGGGAGGAGCCAGGAGAAGAGTGAGGGGTGGGTGCTGGCGATCGAAGATGTCGTTTCTCCGCCTCTGCCCGAGCTGTCTGGGGGGGTGATGAGATGCTTCTTTGCGTGGGTGAGTTTGATGATTGGGTGGCTCGGTGTGCCGTTTTAGGCTTCACTGAGTACTCCGGGCTAGGAGTAATGTTTGAGGTTATTGATTTTTGGAATGATATTGTGGGTCCCCGATACTGGGGGTTACCTGCATCACCCCCTGCTTCGGGCAGGGCGAGAGGCTGTTCCCCCTCACTCGGGCCCGACTCCTCCCAATACTGCTCCTCTGGGGGATTGTCCAGTTCTCCATGCTCTGTGGATTGGGGGAGATGGGGACCAGGGGGGAGAGAAAAGTGCTGGGGAGAGACATGGAGAGGGGGGGAGGGGGGAGGGGAGGGAGAGGGAGGGGGTGAAGGAGGGGGTGAAAGTGAATCCTGTTCTGAGTCATAAAATATATGTTCATGTGCGGTGGTGAAGGCCTGAGGGTGTAGCCTAGCCCCGTAGCGTCGGTTAGCCCAACCTTTTGCTACCTCCAGGGCTAGGCTTTCCCCCCAGACCTCAGTGTAAGTGGGAATGACGTTTTTATAATGGTCCAGTAATAAATGTAGGTTAGTGTTCATCCATTTCAGTGTGTTTCCATAAATAAAATCTCTGATTGTTGAGTTTGGTGATGATGGTTTAATGAACTGACTGACTTTGGTGACCTGTCTCATCATGCCTGTGGGAAAATGACCTGTAGCTATTGCATCTTTGATGATGTGGGAATGGTGAACTGCCTGAATGAGCTTAAAATATTCTTTAGCTGTTGTGTGTGTGTACTCATCAAGTGGCTGTCTGGGTGGTGAGAGTGAGTGACTGTAAAGGTGCCTGTCTCTGTGTTTCTGTCTGATGGGTGCATGTATATGCCTAGTAGTGTGGTGTTGGGTGCTAATGTCTGTTGTGTGGTGTATTCTGGACCCTTCATCCCTCCTCTGCCCCTGACTGCGCTGGTGCCCTGTCCCTGTCACCATACAACCATTGCGTGCACCCACCTGAGTATCCTGCGTCGACTGGTCTTGAGTGTGGAGCCGATGTTGAGGCCTGTAGTCTCTGGCTGTCCTCTTCCCATGCTGAATGGCGGCCATTTTGGTCCTGTTGAGGAGACTTAGAGATTCCAGGCAGGTGAATAAAGTTCACTTTTTTGTGGACGGTTCAGGATGGTTAGGTCTCCCCCAGCTGGGGGGAAGGTTAGGAGTCCGCAGGGGGTGCCGCTCTGGTTGTTCTAAAACTTAACTTTTAATAATCTTAGATTAAAACAATGGTGTGGGATAAAAACAGTGCCCGTATTTTTTCATTTTTTTAACAATAAAACTTAGAAAGAAAGAAAAAACAGGGTGTCTCGCTCCAGCGCAGACAGGAGTCCCTGACGTTTCGCAGCAGGTGCTGCTTCCTCAGAGGGGAGTCGAGGAGAGATGAAGTCTGGAGGAGAGAGGCTCACTTAAAATGGTAGATTTTCCCTCCAGTTCAGGCCTCTCTCCCCCAGATTGGTCCAGAAAAGTGGGTGTGGTCCTGTAAAAGAAATGTGCCTATCCTAAGTGAGGGGTAACAAGTGGGGGCAGGTGAGGGAGGGGAATAATGTCCTTCTGAGGGCTCATTGGTAGAGCTGTGACTGAGGAGTAGGGAGGTTGTACTGGTTGCAGGGTGCTGTTTTGTCCAGCAGATGGTGGCAAAGCTGATGACCATGATGTTCTTATGGTGGTTTGAGGAGAGCAGAGAGGAGCCAGGCTATGGCTGACTGTGGTTCTGGTTAGGGCCCAGGGGGGATTTTACACTCAAGTTGGGGCCAAAAAAAAGGGGGGGGGGGGGGGAAAGGGTTAAGGTTAGGGTTCTGGAAGGGGAAAGGTTAAGGTTAGGATTTAGGAAGGGGAAAGGTTAAGGTTGGGAGTCAAAAAACATTAAATGAATGTCAATGAATAATGATGCTAAAAAAGAAGAAGAGTCATGTGATAATGATAATCCTGAACATAATAATAATGACGATAATAATAATAATAATGATGATAGGGAGAGAAAATGATAACGTACTGATGATAATAATCCTGATCGTGTGAACACTTTAGCGTGATGATTGACCTTTTTTCCGGTGTGTTACAGGTGGGGGGGCCGAGATCAGCACACACCCGGCTCTGGCTAGGTTAGGTTCTGGGATGGATTATTACTTATTTTTCCCTATGGGATTCAGGTGCACTGGCCTGGGGGTGTGCCGAAGGTCGATCCCCCCACCTGGATGCTGAAATGGAGGTGAGTAATATCATTTTTAGACTTTTTAGTTAGAGTATGATCCGTGATTGCATAAGTATAATGTTTAATATTGTCAGAGTGTACATGGAGACGGAGTCAGATATGGAGATTGAAGTTTTATTATAGCAGAATGTACAGATTGTCAACCAATGTTGTTTTTTTGCAGACCCCCCTGGGCTTGTGAAGGAAAAAAGAAAGGTAAAGTTATTGTTTATATTAGTTTCTGATAGAATTCAAGTCAATTTTGTAACCAGTACCTCTCTGCTCTCCTCCTTGTGGTCTCCAGGGGGAGCTGCCGGCCTCCGTCCCTCCAACTGTGTTTTAAATTTTTGTTTGTGAGGGGTTCAGTGGAGGTTCCAGAGTACGTCACTTTGACTTTCTGTGGGAGCCCACTCATCATCACCCTACTCACAGTGCCTGTTTGGTTAACTTTATGGTTGTGAAGGTTTTCAGGTGAGGTGGGCTCATAGGGACCCCCTGAGGACTGAATCGGGGAAACCGGGGTGTCAAAAACTGTTGTTCGTGGATGTTGATGGTGAGATTGGGCCTGTTTCGGTGTTTTGTTGTTCTTTTCAGGCCGACAGCTCCCGGTGGATGGTGTTGTGTCCCCTATGTTCTGTGTGGGGGACCTGCAGGTACACGGGAGGTGAGAGATGGGATGGAGAGGTTGTACAAATGAACTTTTCTGTAGGGAGGAGCCAGGAGAAGAGTGAGGGGTGGGTGCTGGCGATCGAAGATGTCGTTTCTCCGCCTCTGCCCGAGCTGTCTGGGGGGGTGATGAGATGCTTCTTTGCGTGGGTGAGTTTGATGATTGGGTGGCTCGGTGTGCCGTTTTAGGCTTCACTGAGTACTCCGGGCTAGGAGTAATGTTTGAGGTTATTGATTTTTGGAATGATATTGTGGGTCCCCGATACTGGGGGTTACCTGCATCACCCCCTGCTTCGGGCAGGGCGAGAGGCTGTTCCCCCTCACTCGGGCCCGACTCCTCCCAATACTGCTCCTCTGGGGGATTGTCCAGTTCTCCATGCTCTGTGGATTGGGGGAGATGGGGACCAGGGGGGAGAGAAAAGTGCTGGGGAGAGACATGGAGAGGGGGGGAGGGGGGAGGGGAGGGAGAGGGAGGGGGTGAAGGAGGGGGTGAAAGTGAATCCTGTTCTGAGTCATAAAATATATGTTCATGTGCGGTGGTGAAGGCCTGAGGGTGTAGCCTAGCCCCGTAGCGTCGGTTAGCCCAACCTTTTGCTACCTCCAGGGCTAGGCTTTCCCCCCAGACCTCAGTGTAAGTGGGAATGACGTTTTTATAATGGTCCAGTAATAAATGTAGGTTAGTGTTCATCCATTTCAGTGTGTTTCCATAAATAAAATCTCTGATTGTTGAGTTTGGTGATGATGGTTTAATGAACTGACTGACTTTGGTGACCTGTCTCATCATGCCTGTGGGAAAATGACCTGTAGCTATTGCATCTTTGATGATGTGGGAATGGTGAACTGCCTGAATGAGCTTAAAATATTCTTTAGCTGTTGTGTGTGTGTACTCATCAAGTGGCTGTCTGGGTGGTGAGAGTGAGTGACTGTAAAGGTGCCTGTCTCTGTGTTTCTGTCTGATGGGTGCATGTATATGCCTAGTAGTGTGGTGTTGGGTGCTAATGTCTGTTGTGTGGTGTATTCTGGACCCTTCATCCCTCCTCTGCCCCTGACTGCGCTGGTGCCCTGTCCCTGTCACCATACAACCATTGCGTGCACCCACCTGAGTATCCTGCGTCGACTGGTCTTGAGTGTGGAGCCGATGTTGAGGCCTGTAGTCTCTGGCTGTCCTCTTCCCATGCTGAATGGCGGCCATTTTGGTCCTGTTGAGGAGACTTAGAGATTCCAGGCAGGTGAATAAAGTTCACTTTTTTGTGGACGGTTCAGGATGGTTAGGTCTCCCCCAGCTGGGGGGAAGGTTAGGAGTCCGCAGGGGGTGCCGCTCTGGTTGTTCTAAAACTTAACTTTTAATAATCTTAGATTAAAACAATGGTGTGGGATAAAAACAGTGCCCGTATTTTTTCATTTTTTTAACAATAAAACTTAGAAAGAAAGAAAAAACAGGGTGTCTCGCTCCAGCGCAGACAGGAGTCCCTGACGTTTCGCAGCAGGTGCTGCTTCCTCAGAGGGGAGTCGAGGAGAGATGAAGTCTGGAGGAGAGAGGCTCACTTAAAATGGTAGATTTTCCCTCCAGTTCAGGCCTCTCTCCCCCAGATTGGTCCAGAAAAGTGGGTGTGGTCCTGTAAAAGAAATGTGCCTATCCTAAGTGAGGGGTAACAAGTGGGGGCAGGTGAGGGAGGGGAATAATGTCCTTCTGAGGGCTCATTGGTAGAGCTGTGACTGAGGAGTAGGGAGGTTGTACTGGTTGCAGGGTGCTGTTTTGTCCAGCAGATGGTGGCAAAGCTGATGACCATGATGTTCTTATGGTGGTTTGAGGAGAGCAGAGAGGAGCCAGGCTATGGCTGACTGTGGTTCTGGTTAGGGCCCAGGGGGGATTTTACACTCAAGTTGGGGCCAAAAAAAAGGGGGGGGGGGGGGGAAAGGGTTAAGGTTAGGGTTCTGGAAGGGGAAAGGTTAAGGTTAGGATTTAGGAAGGGGAAAGGTTAAGGTTGGGAGTCAAAAAACATTAAATGAATGTCAATGAATAATGATGCTAAAAAAGAAGAAGAGTCATGTGATAATGATAATCCTGAACATAATAATAATGACGATAATAATAATAATAATGATGATAGGGAGAGAAAATGATAACGTACTGATGATAATAATCCTGATCGTGTGAACACTTTAGCGTGATGATTGACCTTTTTTCCGGTGTGTTACAGGTGGGGGGGCCGAGATCAGCACACACCCGGCTCTGGCTAGGTTAGGTTCTGGGATGGATTATTACTTATTTTTCCCTATGGGATTCAGGTGCACTGGCCTGGGGGTGTGCCGAAGGTCGATCCCCCCACCTGGATGCTGAAATGGAGGTGAGTAATATCATTTTTAGACTTTTTAGTTAGAGTATGATCCGTGATTGCATAAGTATAATGTTTAATATTGTCAGAGTGTACATGGAGACGGAGTCAGATATGGAGATTGAAGTTTTATTATAGCAGAATGTACAGATTGTCAACCAATGTTGTTTTTTTGCAGACCCCCCTGGGCTTGTGAAGGAAAAAAGAAAGGTAAAGTTATTGTTTATATTAGTTTCTGATAGAATTCAAGTCAATTTTGTAACCAGTACCTCTCTGCTCTCCTCCTTGTGGTCTCCAGGGGGAGCTGCCGGCCTCCGTCCCTCCAACTGTGTTTTAAATTTTTGTTTGTGAGGGGTTCAGTGGAGGTTCCAGAGTACGTCACTTTGACTTTCTGTGGGAGCCCACTCATCATCACCCTACTCACAGTGCCTGTTTGGTTAACTTTATGGTTGTGAAGGTTTTCAGGTGAGGTGGGCTCATAGGGACCCCCTGAGGACTGAATCGGGGAAACCGGGGTGTCAAAAACTGTTGTTCGTGGATGTTGATGGTGAGATTGGGCCTGTTTCGGTGTTTTGTTGTTCTTTTCAGGCCGACAGCTCCCGGTGGATGGTGTTGTGTCCCCTATGTTCTGTGTGGGGGACCTGCAGGTACACGGGAGGTGAGAGATGGGATGGAGAGGTTGTACAAATGAACTTTTCTGTAGGGAGGAGCCAGGAGAAGAGTGAGGGGTGGGTGCTGGCGATCGAAGATGTCGTTTCTCCGCCTCTGCCCGAGCTGTCTGGGGGGGTGATGAGATGCTTCTTTGCGTGGGTGAGTTTGATGATTGGGTGGCTCGGTGTGCCGTTTTAGGCTTCACTGAGTACTCCGGGCTAGGAGTAATGTTTGAGGTTATTGATTTTTGGAATGATATTGTGGGTCCCCGATACTGGGGGTTACCTGCATCACCCCCTGCTTCGGGCAGGGCGAGAGGCTGTTCCCCCTCACTCGGGCCCGACTCCTCCCAATACTGCTCCTCTGGGGGATTGTCCAGTTCTCCATGCTCTGTGGATTGGGGGAGATGGGGACCAGGGGGGAGAGAAAAGTGCTGGGGAGAGACATGGAGAGGGGGGGAGGGGGGAGGGGAGGGAGAGGGAGGGGGTGAAGGAGGGGGTGAAAGTGAATCCTGTTCTGAGTCATAAAATATATGTTCATGTGCGGTGGTGAAGGCCTGAGGGTGTAGCCTAGCCCCGTAGCGTCGGTTAGCCCAACCTTTTGCTACCTCCAGGGCTAGGCTTTCCCCCCAGACCTCAGTGTAAGTGGGAATGACGTTTTTATAATGGTCCAGTAATAAATGTAGGTTAGTGTTCATCCATTTCAGTGTGTTTCCATAAATAAAATCTCTGATTGTTGAGTTTGGTGATGATGGTTTAATGAACTGACTGACTTTGGTGACCTGTCTCATCATGCCTGTGGGAAAATGACCTGTAGCTATTGCATCTTTGATGATGTGGGAATGGTGAACTGCCTGAATGAGCTTAAAATATTCTTTAGCTGTTGTGTGTGTGTACTCATCAAGTGGCTGTCTGGGTGGTGAGAGTGAGTGACTGTAAAGGTGCCTGTCTCTGTGTTTCTGTCTGATGGGTGCATGTATATGCCTAGTAGTGTGGTGTTGGGTGCTAATGTCTGTTGTGTGGTGTATTCTGGACCCTTCATCCCTCCTCTGCCCCTGACTGCGCTGGTGCCCTGTCCCTGTCACCATACAACCATTGCGTGCACCCACCTGAGTATC